>NC_138380.1:18238381-18387116 GCF_054177405.1 Leptonychotes weddellii
GAGAAAGGGGCCAGGTGGGGAAGGAAAGCAGCTGCAGCTGCAAGAGAGAGGAGAGGCTTGTGCTGTCTCTGCCGGAGCGAGTCTCAGCCTTTGTGGTTGGCCAACTTAGCCCAGCGGGCAGGAGCCTGCAAAACCAGCAGGTGGAGCATACAGGTCCTAGGCCCTTGAACCACAGCTGTGGAGGCACGCAGAGGGGGTTGTGGGAACCACAGTGCTAGAATCCTGGAATCTCCTGATGACACTCTTCGACCCCTCAGCTTCCTGTTCCCATCAGGGCATCTGTCTGTTGGGTTTCATGAATCAGCCACTAGCTCTCAGCAATGTACACATACAGGTGATTTACAGCCGGGGTGGGGGGCGGGAGAGAAGACGTGCTGGACAAGATGAACTCGCGGGGATCACAGCTCAGTGGCCACCTGAGTTATGAGTCTCTCCTTCCATAGATCTCTTGCCTCCATGAATTTCCATTATGTCACCCAGTGTACTTCATTGGTGCCAGAGGAGAATTCACCGCTATGAATGCGTCCCCCTTCCCATCCCTTGTGTTCCTGATCTTAAGGCCCCTCTGCACTGTACTGCCTAGAGGGGACCCCCAAGAGGTGGTGGATCAACTGTCCTATTTAAAGTCTGAACAGATCTATAAGTCACAGGAAATTGAACCTCGGGACAGTGATACCCACACCTGGGTTTGTGATATTTCTTCTTCCTGAGTGTCTCTGACTGTTTGGAAGAGTGACCCAATGATCTCCTAAATCCCCCAAGAAAATAAACCATAATAGTTTAAACGTGCATATGGTGCCTGGTGGGCTTAAGAAGATGGGAGGAATGTTTTAAACCAAATGAGCAATAGTGATAGAACCATCAACTCCTAAATGGCCAGGCACTGTTTGGGGTTGGAGGCTGGAGAGGTTGAAATGGCATCAGACTCACCTGCTGGGGAGGGAGCTGTGGTTCCAGATGCTCAGGCATGCTACCTTTTTGTTGTGTGAGAGGAAGAATGTGGCCAGAGCCTCTTGCATTCTGATGCTCCATCTTGGAGAATGGAGTTGAATAAGGCAGTGCCATTAGGGAATTGGAACTCAAGCCTTTGTCTATTGGGTTTCCAGACTCAGTGCAAATTGCATCTTAGACGAGAGTGCCTGCATGCAAAGATTTCCAGGTTTCTCTGCCATGTTCCTTTTACAAACCCTTTTCCTCACCATATTCCTTTTGACTGCATTTTTTTCTCACTGTGATTCTACTATAATTGTGCCCAATTTAGCAACTGGGAGAAAAGAGGCATGGAAACTGGAGGGTAATTTGCCCAGACATCAACACAGTTGGATAGATAGACACATAGACCAGCTTCTGCTTATTGCCGCTTTCTTCTGGTTGTGGAGCTGTAAGGCTCATTATACCTCCTCCTTCCTGTACTGGCTTCCTTTCCTCCCCCCAAGCCCAGCTGGGCAGCCTCTCCAGGGGCTTGCAACTGGGCTAGGAGGTTGGCCACCTGCACACAGGCTTCCCCCAAGAGCCACGCCTTGGACTCTCTCAAGTGCTTTCTGCTCCTCCCCTCTCCCAACCCGTGAAAATATCCTCAAAATTTTGTCTTGAACGTTCACCAGACTCCAACACATGTCCCCCAGGGCTCAGTCCTGCCAGTCTATCTGCCTTCCTGCAGGGCTGTCTGCTAGTTCATGCCCACATAGCAAACACACACGGTGCACCAACACTTCGGTGCTGCATTGCTTTGAACAAGCCCTACCAGGGGATCAGAAATGCGGAGAGCAGAGGTGTCAGAGGCGACCCACCGTCTGCCGTTGATGGGAGTTGCTCGCTCTCCGGGTTGGGGAACGTGTACGGAGACTGTCACCGCCAGTGTGATGAGCATCCCAGAGGTTGTCACTGGTATCTCTCTGGGAATTGGACCATGATTTTAAGAAAAATAAAATAAAAAAGCTTGCCTAGAACACAGACATGCCAGGGTAACTAGATTTTACGTTCACGCAGATCCCAGGTTTGACATCCTTGCCTTCAGCAGCTTGGCAGCATAGAAAAATAACAGTTTGTTTTGTGTGTGATCAGAGTTAAGTAAACCAACCCCTGTCAAGCTCTTCTCTTTGTCAGGAGAAGGAGATGGAAGGAGGTGAGGGCATCAGGAGTGAGTGTGTGTGTGTGAGGGGCTGGCAAGAGAGCCAGGTGAGGAGACGGTAGGAGGGAAACACCGAGAACAATGCTGGCCCGTGAGTTCACGTGCTGGCGTCTGACACCACCTCAAGGATAGGGAGGGGGCAGGGTGGCTGGGAGTAGGGGATGCCAGGAATGGGAGGGCAGGAGAATAAGGACATTTGGGGGCAAGAAGTGGTATAGTCAGAACACCCTAGTGCCCCCTCTCCTGGAGCAATCCTTCTCCACCTTTAGTGAGCTTCCAGATCACCCGGAGGGCTTGTTCTGTACTGACTGCTGGCCTCACCCTCAGAGTTTCTCATGCAGTAGGTTTGCAGTGAGCCTGGAGAATCTGCATTTCTAACAAGTTCCCAGATGCTGCTGGTCAGAGCCCTACACTGGCAAAACCACCGTGCCAGGGACGCCACAAAGCTGCCTTGCTCTAGACTCTTCGAATCCAGGAAGTCACAGGGGGGCTTTCATGCTGTGTCCACCAATAGAAGTATTTTTCTTCACATGAAGTACTTAGGGAAGGAAGCCCTGAACCCCTAAACCTGCTCTTCTCTTTCAAGCAGAAGGTAAAACACGAGAGCAGTGCCTTCGGTTTATGGGGTGTGAGAGGCTGAATCAAGAAATATTGAAGTCCTGACCTCTGATACAGGCAAATGGGACCTTATTTGGAAATAGAGGCTTGGCAGGTGTAATGAAGTTATTTAAATGTAATCCAAGTCGTGCTGGATGAGGGTGGGTCCTCAACCCAATGTCTGGCATCTTTATAAGAGAACAGAGTGAGAGATTGGACTTAGAAATGGACACAGGGACGAATGCCCTGTGAAGGTGGAGGCAGAGGTTGGATTTAGGCTGCCACAGCCAAGGAAAGCCAGCAAGCACCAGAAGCTGGGACAGAGCAAAGAAGTGTACTCCCCTCAAGCCTTCAGAGGGAGCACGGCCCTGCCAGCACCTTGATCTCAGACTTCTGACCTCCAGAACTCTGACAGAATAAACGCGTTGTTTTAAGCCACTCAGGGCGTGGTATTTTGTTCGGGTAGCCCAAGAACACTCATGCACGGGGTCTTCCGAATTTGACTGCAGTCTCTTAGGAGCAGCCAGCATGACCACTTTGGGAGGGTCTGGTGTCTGCTGACTTTCAGGGGAGATGCCCTATTCCCTAAACACATCCCTGTTCAGTTTTAGGCTGCTTGGCTGGGGAGCCCTGCTTGGAGCATACTCAAGGAGTGCAGCCTTCGGCCAGGGCAATCGGCTGGGAATCAGAAAAAGGGTGGAGTGTGCCTCTACCCTGCACAATCCCAGCAGAGCTCCAGGACCACCAGCTCGGTGGGGTAGGGGTGGGGGTGGGGGGGCGGGGGGGCAGGGGGGGGCGGCGCTAGGCTTTCCAGGAGTTTAGACAGAATGGAAGAAAGTGAAGTATGATGGCAAGGTAGTCCGAGGAAACCCCCAGAAGAAGCAGGAAGTCAGCGATCTTAGAGCCCTGGGAAATTAGCATCAGGAAAAAGAAAAGTGGTCTCTGAGGTGTGCAAAGCTTGAACTCATGGCAGAGAGCACAGTGGCGATGTGTTGGAAGAGCAGGAAACAGGTGGTGAGAAGGAGAAATTACACAGGGCCCGAGAACAAATCATAGGATGGAGCCCTCATCACCGTACCTGGGATGTTGTAGCTTCCTAGTTCTCAATTTGGGGTTCCCTGGCCACTGCATGGGAATCACCAGTGGCGCTTATTGGAAATGCAAATTCCCGGGCTCCACCTCGGCCACTCTGAGAGTGGGAATCCCAGTGGACGGGGCCTGGGGAACTATATTTTCACCAACTCCGCGGGTAGATTTTATGCCCCTGAAATCTGAAAAACACTGCTGCAGATGCTTCACAACTGCTAATAGGCTTTCCCCTTTCTAAATAAAATTAGAGGAAATTCAACGGAACAGGGAAGAAAGGGAAAGGAGGAGAGGGGGTTTCAGGAGAGTTTTTGGATAGCTCTCCCCCAAGTCCTCTTGCTCAGGACCTCTGTGTGGGCCATGCTGGCTTCCCCATGGACACACCGTCCCTCCCACAGTGGGACCAAAGCTGACCCGGGTTTCTGGACCAAGGGACTGGAATCACCGGCCCCGTCGCAGCTCTGCCACCTACTGGCTGTAGGAGGAGATGCAGAACTCAACGCAGAGTTCACGCTGGTTAGAGTAGCTTCAGAAAACACGCACACGCACACGCACACGCACGCACACTGACACCACCCTCCAGAGCCCCCTGGCCTCCTGTAGCCACAGCAGCAGCTGCTGGTCCACCTGTTGCTACCAGCACAGATGCGTTAGATTTCTCAGTTCAAGGGCAGACGAGATTGGCAGGGGGAGGAAGAAAAAGGAAAGCAAAGCGCAGGATGATCACCAGCGGCTCTGAAAAGACTTCCTCTTCCTCCTTCCTTCCTGTTTTCCAGTGAAGAACACAGGGGGTAAAGATGCTAGCCAGAGCTGTGGAGACTGCACTCTGCAGGGGCTGGGGGAGGAAAAGGCAAGCTGATGAGTCTCTCCAGGCCCCCAGCCTCAGCGGCAGGGGGGAGGGCGAGAGGGTCCTCTCTCAGCAGGGCCCTCCCCGAGTCAGAGCACAGGAGCACACGCTATTGTGCCCTCCCCTCGAGGCATGCTGCTGGCCAGTATTGTGGTCTCGTCTGCCTCAGTTTCCCCTTTATGAGCAGACAGGGCTGTGGCATGAATAAATGGATGCCACTGCCTCAAACCCTGCCAGAGTGTTAGGTTCACATCTGATCTTCTCTAGAGCTCCGAAGGCCAGGAACGTGCGTAGGTATCACCTGCCCGGCCACGAAGGGCTCCGGACCCCGCCCCGAGCCATTCAGGAGAGTGTAGCCTCTGCCTCCCGGCCCTCCTGTCTGACTACCTGCAGGCCCACTTGTTCGGGATGAACTTCTGACCCTGCCTTGTTTCAGGCCGTGATCTTATGTCAAAACCACTGGGGGTTGAGTTTCATTGACCAGATTACCTTAAAAGTCTTTGGGAAAACAGTCAACAGATCACAGCTGTTCCCAGGAGTCACAGACTCTTGCACTCTGGCCTGCAAACGTCGCCCACCAATCCCCTTTGCTTTGTTTCTTATTCTCCACTCCCCGCTCTTGGCTTTCTTCCTACGCCTCTCTGAAGCTGCTTGGCTGGCTGTAACCTGAACCAGCTGAGGGAGGGAACAGGCTGGGAGGGTCCCTGAAGTGGGTGTCCAGGCAAGGAGTACGGTCTTCTGCTTGTGGTGTCCTACTTTGCTCTCGCTGTGTATGACTTGGTCATTGTGAAACCACTGTGGTTTGGCAAGGGCAAACAAATGGACACTGAATGCCACGAAGCATACACAATCAGGGCAAGCTTTATTGCAGACCAGTAAATCAAATCCAGTCCAACCCGATCCCATCCAACACAACACAATCCAATCCAACACAACACAAATGCAATCCAATCCAACACAACACAAATGCAATGCAATCTAATACAACCCAACATGACCCAACCTAACACAACACAATGGAATCCAACCCAACACAACCAACATCACCCAACCTAACACAACACAGTGCAATCCAAACTAAGGAATGCAATTCAATCCAACCCAACCCAACCAAACATAAGAGAACACAAAATAAAATAAGCCCAACCAGCAGGCAGTTTTATAGCACCTTATTGACTCATCTCACTCTGCATTAATGGAACTGGGGAGGTAGGAGACTAGGGAGTGGATTTTCCTGTTCGGATTCAGTCCCTTATTTATAGGAATGGTTAACAACAAGGGAATGTCAAGGCAGCATGGTGAGGGCAGTGGGCTGAGGAGGGAGGTGACTTGAATTTGGGTATTCAGCTAACATCTGGATTTTTGTTCTGCATCTGTTGGGGAGCTGGGGCCTGAGGACATGTTACTAAACACACTGATGTGAGGATGCATCAAAATAATGGACACGAAAACTCTTTTCAATGTTTGAAGTTTTAAGCTATTGTTAGTTGAGTAACTACTTTATAGACAAGCATTAAATCTATGTTTTAAAGTCTTAGCCTGGAGGCCTGTAAGAGCTGGGGTTCCTACCCCACAGTGACTCAATCAGGGAAGGCAAAAATAAAATGCTATTCCTAAGTCCACTGTTTTCCATGAGTCCACATTGGTTGATTCCATTAATATTGAGAATATCAAAGATTTCCAAAACTCCAGGCAGAAAGCATGCTTTGAAGACATGTGTTGTTCCCTTAACCCACACACAAAGAACCTAAGCACAAGAAGTTGGCTATGAGAGACTGAGAGAATGTGGATGATTCCACATAACCCACCTCCTGACACAAAGTAGGCAGCCTCTTGGTGGTGACGTAGTATTTTGTGTTTTAGTTGTTGGAGACCGTACGTAGATTCCCACCTTTGCTAAAGGAATGAAAATGCCCACCTTCAAGGGTCTTATAGTAGGTTTTTGAGTTGGGAAAGTAGCGTGCGGGTGATTATCTCCATCTTATAAAAGTCAGATTATGTCAGTTTCCACCTCTGAAACATACAACGCTTCCCCTTCGCCTGCAGATTAAAGCCCAGTGCTTGGAAGAGCATTCGAGCATACCTGCATCCAAACTACCATCCCAGGCTTCCTGCTCTCTTGTCCCTCTGAAATCACCTGCCCCGGCCATAGCTGACCAGTCGCCACCACACACACACGGCACTGTCCTTCATCCCCACCTGCTTGTTCCAGCCAAACCCAGGACACATTCCTCCTTGTAGCTCCTTCTGTTTGAATCATATTCCTCCTTTAAAAGTCAGCTCAAGGGGCGCCTGGGTGGCTCAGTTGGTTAAGTGACTGCTTTCGGCTCAGGTCATGATCCTGGAGTCCCGGGATCGAGTCCCACGTCGGGCTCCCTGCTCAGCGGGGAGTCTGCTTCTCCCTCTCCCGCTCCCCCCTCTTGTGCTCTTTCTCTCTCTCACTCTCTCTCTCAAATAAATAAATAAAATCTTTAAAAAAAAAAAAATTTTAAGGTCATCTCAAATCACCACTATTCTGTGCCCTTCTCAGTACTAATCATTCTTTCCCTCTTGTGGCCACAAACAGCCTGTTATCTCTATACTTCGCTCAGGAGATGCTTGGTGTGGGCAGTCAGGCATGTTGGCAGAGATCTGGTAGAAAATTCTGAACTTTCCACCGGTTAGCTCTATCTGACATCAGGCATGTCCGAGTCTCGGTCTTTCATGTTATAAAACATGAATAAAAATAATTCAGAATTGTAGCTCATTTATTAAATCAACAAGTATTTATTGCATACCTACTATGTGCAGTGTGGATTAATTTAGAAAACATGATTCTAAATTGTGTTTTGTATCTTAGCTGTTTCAGACGAGAAACCCTTGCGGGTAGAAACCAGCCAAATGGCCCTTGGGTCCTTTGCAAGGTCCTCTTTGTGTCTTCTGTGGCAGGGTTTACACAGTACGTGCTCAGTTCATGCTCAAGCATGGCACGACCTAGAGAGAACAAGGCTCTCAGAGGTTGCACACAGTGGGCCGGGGTGAGAGCCTGCGGGGCCTCAGTTTCCCCAGCCTCAGTAACAGACATAGCTCCCTTGCTGCCAGATCCTCCGACCCGCTCATCTCAGTTGCCAAATGAAAAAGGCAGGGAGAGAAAGCTGTAGAGAAAGAGCATGGGTTTCCATTGGATAAACAAAATGCTTGGGAGAGCGGAAGATAGATTATTATCAATTATCTGACGCCTTTATTTATGTAGTGTCTATAATAATAATAATAATAATAAAAACTCTCAAGTATTTGCAGCCTGTTGGAGGCTGGGGAAATAATCACCTGCTTAGAAATCCAGGAGGAAATTAAGGGACGTGAGACAGTTTTGTCGCTGGCTTCTTTTTGTCTATCTTTTACTAGAGCAACACGGCAAGCTGACAGTAGCCGAGTCCTCTGGACTGAAGAGGAACAAAGAAGTGTTTCTGTCCCGCTTTTCCCTGGTCTACCTTGAGGGGCAGGAAATAAAGCTCGCTGTCTAGTGAATGCAGCCGCAGGTCCAGCCTGTGGATTCCATCCTACAGACCCAGGATGGAGGGACGTTCTGACCTGGCACCCAGGGCCTTGTAGGGTGGGGGGCCAGTGGGGCTTCTCTTGGAGCCTGGAGAGCAACCACCTGTACAATCTCCTTCTCCTTTCCTGAGATTTCTCAACCCTCCGTCCTCCCACCTTTCCCGTGCTCTCCCACTCTCGTCTCAGTTCCCCCTCCCTGCTGACTGGGGCAAAAGTTGGGAGGCCCCAAGAAACAGCAGGGAACAGTGACCCCTGGTGGTAGGCGCTGGTATGAGCCCCGCCAAAGGCACCCAAAGGGAAAGGTCTGTGAGGAGGAAGGGCCCAACCACAGGCTCCGCCCTCAGAGTCAATCCTCAGAGGATACTTCACTTGGTTTTAAGTCTTAGGTCAGTGAGGCAGATAAGCCCTGAGATTTTTTTTTTCTTTTTCTTTCTTTTTTTGTAGTGATAGATAAATTAGGGTTTTGGAAATGACATAGACTTTGGAGAGAAGATGCTGAAGCAGCCCCAAACAAAACTGTGGTGGAAAATGAGACTTCTCTTTAGTTCTCCAAAAATGCCCCCACTTCTCCCTTCCGAACCATCCTGGTTTCTGTTGTCCCCCTGTTAATCTTTCATCGGGCACCCCTATTCTCTTCTGTCATGGAAGAACTGTAGCTAATGGAAACCCATATTGAGCCTATAAAATTGTGTCACCTGGATCCAGGAGTTTGCCTAAACTTGCCATTTTGTTGACGGTACCTAGAGAGACTGGCAACCCCTTCTAGGCCGGCGCCTCTCCCTTTACCCCTCTCTAAAGGTCAGCTTCCCCTCCCTCATCAGAATATTTTTATCTTGAAAGATGCTTAACCCAAAGAAAAGTTTCTCAACTGCTGGAATTCGGAGATGATAGTGACTGTGGAGAAGCTGTCTTTCGTGTGTTCCTCAAAGGGACTCCCTATGCATTTGTAAGTTTGTGTAGGTTAAGGCGTGGAGCCTCTTTAAGCTGCCGGGCTAGGAAGTGGGAGTATGTTCTCATTTCTCAACTGAGCAACCTGAAGGGAAGTGGGAAAATGTGACCTGTGTTCTTCCCTTTCACCACTGACTTGCCAAGCTGTATTCTGTAATCCACGAACCGTGCCAGACCTGACCTCAGAAGGTGAGAGGGCCAACCTGGCACAGTGGCCTAAAATCTGGCTCTGGAAAATGTCACTGTGTCACGATTTCACAGTCTACCTCTAGCATGGCAGTGACCAAAGGCGAGTCCTTAGCAGCCACCTTCTACCCAAGCACCGGTCCTGAATTTCCAAAAGCAACCAGGAACAGTCAACTGGCCATGCCACCAACACCTCACATTCAACAGATTTCAGACTCACTCTGTCTTTCTACCCACACCAGTCCTCCGACCCGACTTGCCCTTGGTCCTACCGTTCCCTTGGTCGTCCAGGTGTGGCAACTGAGAGTTGTCACCAATCTTCAAGCTCTATCACCTTCTACCTCCATTCTTCTCTGCGATTCCCATTGCCTGGAGGCTAGACCACAGTGACCATCACTGTCTTCTACTGTCACTCCATTTCTGGTCTCTCCCGTTCACACCATCCAGTACAAAAGCCATGTTCCAGGAACATGCAGTTTCCTACAGCAAAAAGGCTTATAAAGGGGAATTATTTCCATATGGTCCCAGACTGCCACCATTCAGCACATTTTATCCCTTTACATACCCTCAAAATAAATTAAATAATACTGCAAAGAATTTCATAAATAAGACTTTGGGTAACCATTATTAGCTTAATATTGACTCTGGGCTTGAAGAAAAATGATGGGAACATAAGGGCATGTTCCTGGGATGGAGCGTGGTAGGCAGAGGGGAAGGTCAGCCTTCGAGGACCATCCCTACCCACCTACAGGAGTCCAGCTGCAGAGAGGTGGGCTCCAGCTCCTGCCTCAGCCCATCAAGAAAGAATGAGTGTCACTCATCCTATGATGACTCTCAGTGTCGATAGGCACAGGAGACCGAACCTCTCTCCCTTTCCCGTGGCGTAACCATGGAACATGAGTTATGAGAGAAGTGTCTAGGAGTATCCTACGGACTTCCTGTGACAATAACTGAAAACTTCAGATTAGCACTGATGATGTGCCAGGTGGTGTGCTAAAGACCTTTCCCCCAGTAACTCATTCATTCTAACTGTCAGCAAATGTGGTAGGTGCAGTTCTTCTGTGCATCTTACGAATGAGGACGCTAGGGGTTGGAGGAGTTGACTCATTGCCCAAGGAGTCTCGTAGCCAGCTTGTGGCAGAGCGGGTTTGGAGCTCGTGGCTTCATCACTACACTACATACTTTCTTGGCCAAGCCAGGAAAACAACATCCTGACAGAATAAGTGTTGGCCGAATGGAGAAAGGAAACTCTTCCTATTAATACGTTAACATGACATTAGTATATTATATCAACATATGGATTCTTCATGTTAATTTTCCAACCAGTGACTTTCCTGCTCTGGGTTGCTTCCTGTCTGGCCTCGGTTTCCACATCTGAGCATGCGGAGAGACAGCTCCCAAGGGAGCAAGAACGGTGGCTGTGGATCACAACGGAGTTGTGAGATCAATAGCTTAATTGCTGTGAAACACGGGCCTTGGTGATGCTGTGTAAATAATTGTAATAACTGTGGCTGGTGACAGAGAGGATGGTTTTCCAATATCTTATTTTAAAATGCATTTCTCTACAATTAACTCCACAAGCTTCTGGCAGAACGAGTATCCCATACAGGCACTGGGGTGGTTTTTGTGTGTGTGGGGTGGGGGAGGGTTTTTTTGTATGTGTGTGTGTGTTTTTTTCCTTCAAGACCCTTCAGCTCTGATACCTCATGCTTTTTCCAGACTCTCTCTCGCTGAGATCAGAGGTCACCCATCTGACTCGAGGAGAGTGTCTTTAGGCTCCTCTGCTGAGGGTGGAGGCGGCTTAAAGCAGGGTCTCTGTGGTTTTCCTAGGATGAAGGGTGGTCAAAAGACCCTTTGTGATAATCACAGCCAAACTCCCCGCTGGCCCTGGGGCCCCTCAGCTTTCTGCATCTGTGCATTCCAGCGCTGTCTGGTGATGTCATCCCCGGACAGGGACGCCCTTCTCCACTCCAGAATTCTAAGCCCGGGGAAGGCTGTTCCCCACAGTGTCTTTGGGAGCGGATTTTCTGACTGCAAACCATTCACATGCCTCACCCAGGCCTCATGAATTCCTGGGTTCTCATTTGAAATAGTTCCAAGTGTTTCTCTCTCAGAGTAGCTGCTATTAAAAAAAAGAGAGAGAGAGAGAGAGAGAAAGAAAAAAAGTGAAATGTAGTAGAATGTGGGCAGTAGCTGCCAGGGGAGACGCGTGGGGAGAAAAAAGAGGACGAAATAAGTTAACACTTGGTGATCTGTGAGATAGTACTGTGTGAAGTCCGCTCCTCAGAGAAGACCCCGAGATTTTTTTACTGGACAATAATGAACACTGTCACCGTGGTGCACAACCCTTACCTGCCTTTTGGTCAGCTGTGGCTGAGTAACAGTTTTGATGCCGGCAAATTTCAGCTCCAGGATGGGCTCTCCTCACTGGCTTTGTGACCCTGGGTTAGATGGATAAGACATAGCCCTGCTCTCAGGACGCAGGAAATGAAACTGGAGCCCAGCAGGAGGCATCAAATCTATACTGGGACACAGTGGGGGCAGTTTGGGAGAAAGTGATGCCGAGCTGGGTCACCAGTAAACATTAAATGTATCCCACGCTTACTTCTGATCCTCATTTCAGCCATACCAAAAAAAAAAAAAACCCCACATAGCCCAGGAGGCAGCGCTACTTTGAAATTCTGGTATAGATCCCAAGTGAGCAAAACCTGAATCTCTCTGTGTTTCAGGACTTTGCAATCCACTGACATTTGAAAGGAACCCTTAGCCATTCAGCCAGGAGCCAGACGGTGTCACTCTGACCAAGGTCCTTCCCGAGGGGAGGGGGCCATGTGGTCTGTAGGGTGAGTGGCTGATGCCCCATCCTTGTTTGAGGAGTTGTGTTCACCTTCTGGGAAGCCAGCACCTTGGTGCTTTGCACTAAGTAAACATAGGCTGTTCTCAGCCTCACAAAAACACAGGTGTCCTTGGATGGCACCGCTCAAAAGGGCTGATGCCCCAGCAGCTTGATGAGGCTGCAGGGAAAGAACCCAGAGCAGAACTCATCAGAGAGAGCAGATGTCGAGGTGATAAGCACTTGTCTGACGCTCCCTGGGTTATTTATTTGTCAAGGAAATTGCCAAACAGCGCCTAGAGGCTAAGCAACAGTCCCATGGCTTCACGCAGACAGCTCCGAACCGTCTGACAAGCGGGAACCATATAGGGCTGGCTGCTACGCTGCCCTTGGGGTTAGAAAGAGCCCCCATGGTCCTGTAAGGCCAGGACATCAAAGAGATGTACGCTTGGGAGAGTCTCTGAGGAGCTGGGACCCTTTTGATCTTTTTCCATTGTGATTAGAACTCATGCATCTGTTTGTTAATTTACCAAACATCGAGTAAGCAACTCTGGGATTTCACAAAGCTGTGAAATCCTCGCTAGGGGTCTGTGCTGTGCTACATTAGCATCATGGACACATTGTCTCATCTTCACACTGACTGAGCACCACCACATACTAACTAGCCACAGCGGCAGTCATACGTATTCACTACTTTCTATGTACCAGGCCCTTCCATAAGAGCGCTTCATAATCCGCCCGCTGACATCCTGCCAGCAACCTTGAGCTTGGAATTCTGAGTCTGATATTTCAGCTGAGGAAAATTAAATAAATCCTGAAGTTCTGCCTGAGGTCACATACGTTAATGAGAGGCAGAATCGGGATGCCAGCCCGGCAGGCTACACAGCCCCATGCCTAGTTAAGCACGATGCCACAGACCTGCCCCCAAGATGCTGACACTCATGCCTGAAATCAACACACTGGAAGCCTGGGGGCCAATCAGGCGGAGACACGAGGCAGCTTAAGGGGCAGCATGGGCATCTCGGGTGACAAGACACGAGGCAATCGGGGTGGGGCAGGTATTATGGTGAAAGCCTTTGGAGGAGTGTCCTGCGCCAGGTTCCAAGGGGCCGATGCACCTGGGGTGGCTGAAAGAAAGCAGGGAGGAAACTGGAGGGAGGAATGGGGTGAGGGAAGTGGTGTGAACAGGAGTGTGGGCGGGCTGGCCCCATTCCTGGAGGGAAGAGGAAGGCACCCCGCCTGGCAGGAGGGGGCAAGGCTGTGTGGAGGGGGAGGAGGGAATCCTGCCACGACACCTGCTTTGGGTGGGCAGTGTCAGGTGGTTTCTGGGCAGTGAGGAGGATGACATGGGTGTTCCTGGAGTCGGGGAGGGACTGAGGGGAGGCCTGGGGGGCAAAGACTTGGGCTCTGCTCTAGGGTGCTGATGACAGAATGTAGATGATGATGTAGCTAGGAGGTGTGAAGGGTGGGGGGCTGCCTCTGAGCTGGGAGAAAACTGGACAAAGCCTATTCCCTTCATGCACTCAACTTGATTCTTGAGTCTCTACTCTGTGCTGAGCCCTGTGCTAGAAGCTTCCATCCTCTGAACTAGGACCCAGCTGGCTAGGACTCCTGAAGATCCTGAAGACCCTGGCACAGCTCATGCAAGAGTCCATCCATCTCCAGTCTTTGCTCTACTTCCATTCTCCCTGGGTGCTCCAGCTGGACAGGGGTTTCTCCTCGTTCTGCTACAGCTGCGTTAAGCACCTGCTGGATCCCTCTCTGGAGGAGCTAGGTTTCCAGCAGGAGAAAATTGCTGACCGCACATCAGCCCCTTGCTGTCATGACGTACCTTGTTCATTAACCCCTTTGTGACTGCAACAGTTGGAGGGGGTAGAAGAGAGGAGATAGCCCCTCCCCATTTGGCAGGGGGTACACGGAGCCCAGAGATTGTGTGGGAGGACAGGGAAAAGAGTGACTCGTGTGAGTCATAGAAGAGGCAAGAGGAGCGTGTGGATAAAGAATCAGGAGTACTGACTGATTCTGGGTCTGAGACTGTGTCCCTGACACCATGTAAGGCACTGCTTCATCTCCAGGAAACTGTCCTTGCCTCCCAGCATCCTGCCAGTTCTATCTGCCTCCTGCCCTTGGCCGGTCCTCAGAGACGCCTCTCCTCTCTGTGGTACTCCACTTCCTCACCTATGGCTTGCCCAGACCATAGGCATGAAGCTGCTCTCTTCTTTCTCCATAAAGTCACTGCTTTTCTGAATCACACCCAAGCTGAGCCAGCTTCGGGGCAGCCGTGTGAAAATGTCTGCATCCATGTTGGTGGAATGCCTGTCTGAACATTCCATCTGTGGGCACAGACACTTCTCTACCCAGGTCCCTGCCCTCTGTCCAGCAATGCCCCCTTTCTCATCTGCTTCAGGTGGCCCAGAGTGGAGTTGTGGGTCCCCTTCTCTTTCCAACCCCTCGCTGACCTCGTCAGATGCTGGGAGCCCAATCTGTGGCCACATCTTCTAATCTTTCTATGGCACACACGACTGCTGCTCCCACTGGGGATGAGTGGGAATCATGGCGATCAATTCATTTGAATTGCCTCCCTAGCAATCATTGCTAACATTTATGGCAACTTCACCGTTACCCTTTATCGGTACTAAGTATTCGACATGCTTGGAACATGATCAGACTCCCACCTTAAGAACAACAATTTCTGGGGTGCCTGGGTGGCTCAGTCATTAAACGTCTGCCTTCGGCTCGGGTCATGGTCCCAGGGTCCTGGGATCGAGCCCCACATCGGGCTCCCTGCTCCGTGGGAAGCCTGCTTCTCCCTCTCCCGCTCCCCCTGCTTGTGTTCCTGCTCTCGCTGTGTCTCTCTGTCAAATAAATAAAGTTAAAAAAAAAAGAAGAACAACAACGTCTGTTTGACATCTGAGGAAAGTGATACTAAGTTTGGCAGATTATCTACGGCCGCAGAGTTCCTGAGTGGCAAAGGTGGGGTTCCCACCATCTGCTCCTGGGCTCCCCTCCCCAGGCTCTTGGGCTGGTACACTGTGTCTCAGAAGCCAGAGGACTCTGGTCTTTTGTAACGTGGATGAGCGTGGTCTGTCTGCCAAGCACCAGAACGAGCTGATACGTGTAAAGCACATGGCGCAGCTCGTGGCAGACGGTGAATCAACTATTCATCTCTGCTTGGTTTTCTAGGAGTGGATGCAGTCTGTCCAGGCTCCCTTGTAGCCAGAGGCACGTGGGAAGTGGCAGCGAGGCTTTGGGGGTACAGGCTACTCAAATACGTGGTGGCTCTGGGGGTCACAATCCGGCTGACCCACCAAGGTTTCCAGCCTGTACCTTGCACATGCTGTGCCTACCCCTGAGTCTCTTTGCAAGGGTGCAGGAAGAAAGGCTGATTTTAAATATTTTGCACTTGAGATATGCTGGTTTAACCTTCTTCTGGCACTTCCTTCATATCAATCATATTGACTTCCCTTTTTATTTCTTCAACATCTTTCTCTCCTCAAGTTTATCTTCTTCTTTGGGTCGGCACCCAAACAGGTGGGGAAGGGAGGGAGGCCGTTGTTCCCGATTCTTCCACGTGGGGCAGCGCAAGGTGCGATGTTGTAATGGCAACCTAGAAATCATCGTTCACTTTCGTGGGTGTGTAGCGAGTGACCCAAAGGGACCCATTTTCCCAGCAGTGTTTGGTAACACAGTGTGGGATCTGCGCACACACGGGGCTTGTCTAATTAATTACTGTTTACACTCTTGCCATTCCCTTCGAATCCTTTTCCTCCTGGCTGGAATCAGGAAATCAAAACAAAGCGCCCTCATTGTGCTATTCTGGGGCAGCCTAAGCAGTGTGAGCACAGAAGCAGGGTCTGAGCCCACATCCCAAGCCCTGGGAATCGAAGCCGGGAGGAGGGGCTGCGGCATGTCATCGAGTCCACTATGGTGAGACTGGGGTCTGGGCTGGACAGTCGCAGCACCTCTCCTGCTGCTGAATTTCCCAGGGAGAACAGCCCCCAACAGTTTGGGTTCCTTGCTGTGCAATAAGGGAGCTCTGCTCTCGGGAGGACAAATTAAGATGTTGATGAGTAGTTTGAACATTTCCATCCATTCATTTGTTCAACCAGTGTTTATTGAGCACCTACTACGTGGCATGGCCCAAGGGTTTGGGGTGCATCAGTGAACACGAAAGATAAGGACGTCCACTCTTGTGGCATTTACATTCTAGCAGGGGAGCCCAACAATAGTGTAATAAATAGTGTAATAAATAAATCACATAGTATGCAAGAAACTGACAAGTGCCATAGAAGAAAGAAAAGTGGAACGGGGAAAGGAGATGGAAATGCCAGAGAGGCAGGGGGGCGATTTTAGAATGAAGGTGACATTCCCGGGGAGCCTCAAGTGACGTTACCTGTAAAGTTCTGTCTTCAGGTGTCCTCGGTTTGGGGCCAGAGGAATATTGGCAGTAAGCGAGTGCCTGGGGCCCCAGGGAGCTACCCTTGGCAGAGGATAGATTTGCAGCCCCTGAGTGTGGCCGGAACTTGGAGATCACCTTGTCCACCGTCCTACAAACCAGGCAACTCTTCCCCCAGGCATGTGGAGACATGGTAGGGGGTCTTTGGGGCCCTGGAGAGCTTGAACCCCACAACCGGCAAATCACCACAATGCTCAGACCTGATACTGGTGTCCCCACTCACTGTTCCCAGTCCCTCCTCATCCATGCACCTGCCCCCCGACACTTTGTCACAGACTTTTTTTTTTTTTTTAAGATTTTATTTATTTATTTGACAGAGAGAGAGACAGCAAGAGAGGGAACACACGCAGGGGGAGTGGGAGAGGGAGAAGCAGTCTTCCCGCTGAGCCAGGAGCCTGATGCGGGGCTCGATCCCAGGACCCTGGGATCATGACCTGAGCCGAAGGCAGACGCTTAATGACTGAGCCGCCCAGGCGCCCTGTCACAGACTTCTAAAGGGAAAGTCCTAGAGGCCGTGTGGGAGTTAAGACGTGGCCTCATCTGCAGAGACAGAGAGAGCCTGTGTGTGAGCACGTGTGTGTGTTTGTGTCTGTGAGTGTGTGCATATGTATAACAGTTCCAACGATGGCAACTCAGGCCCTGAGTTAGCTTCTCAGGTCATTCATTTACTCATTCATTTATTCATCCATTCATTCAACAAAGGAGTGCTTCTGATGGGCCTGATGCTGGCACTCGAGGGCGTGCTCCTTCCTTCCACCCACTGTTCAGCCTGCGTGGCAAGATGCTGAGTGACAGTGACCAGGTTATGTCACTTAGAGTCTTGGGGGGCCAACTGAATAATCTGCATAAATAAGATCCAAAAGGTTCGTTATTTTTCCTCCTGAGAGACACAGTGGCCCTAGAGTGACCCAGGAAAGCAGATCCTGGTCACTCATTTCCCACCGAGGGTCCTCCCTGCCGTTTCTGCCTCAGAGGGAGACAGATCAAGGCCAGGACAGAGAGCTAGGACCCCTACGAGAGCCAAAGTTGTGTGCTCAAGGCTCTTGAGAGGAATAGAGCCTGAATCCTTCCCCTCCCTCCTTAGACGCCTCACCTGCCCCCTCTTGTCGGCACCCTGCCTGCCCCAACACGGACTCCATCTTGCAAACTGCCTGGTCTGCATATCCTTGCACAGGAGCCCCTTGAGATTCTGGGAACTTTGGAGACCTGCCTGAAAGGGAAACAGGCCTAACTCCGGCTCTGGCACTGCCTGAATGTGGGGCATCCGTCTCCACAAGCCCTGCCCTCGCACCCCGGCTCTGTGAAGGTGGCCTGGCCATGGGGCCACCCACGTCACCAGGTGGGTTTCCACTGGCCTCTGTGTTTGGGCTTAAGGGTCTAGATGGAGAATTCAGAGTGTCCCAGGGACATCTGTCCCAGGGTTTTATCGGCCCCGCACCACCTGCCCCTCCAGTTGCAACTCCATTGCCAGGCCTGCCAGACGAGACCCCACCCTCTCCTTCTCGTGGCTGGGCCCAGCCCAGAAATCTGGCAGGGTAGACCTTGACCAAGAAGTCTGGTTTGGGGAGGATGTGAAAGGAAAGCCGAAAGCAGGGGGGAGGGATACCGGGGCTTGCCTGCCTCTTTAAAGATGAATGGCACTGTTTGCTCATTAGGGAGATTATTCCAAGCAAGAAGGCAGCCAGAACGGTCTAGTGCAAGCATCTGCCTGCTACTGGGAGCCGATATTTATTGTTCAATCCTTCAATGGATGTAAATCAACAGCCCGGCCCAGATAATGTTCCAGTAAACAAACAAGCAGCTGCCAGGAGCTCCCCGGATGGCTGACCTTTGTGGAGGCCACCCTGCTGATGTTTTAATAGCGCTCTGCCTGGCAGCGCAGACACGCACCATGCCAGGGAGGAAGAGAGGTGGATGGCTTGGAGGGAAAGGGGGCCGCACTGCCTAGGAAGAGCCCGGGCTGCAGACCGAGCAGGAGCGGCGGGGTGCACCAGGTGGGGGATGCCTGCACACCAGAGTGGGTGTGCCAGTGTGTGCCCCCAGGGGCACGCGTGCCTGTTCCGGGCAGCCCGCCTACAGGGGAAGGCGCCGTGTGTGCTAGACACCATGATGGAGGTCCCTGTGTGGTCCAGGCAGGACTGAGGTCCGGTCATTTTGTCCTAGTGTGGTCTCACCCACTGTTGCCTCTCTCATCTTTACTGAGGTATATTTGACAAATAAAAATGGTATATATTTAAAGTGTAGGATCTGATGTGATGTTGTGATATATATATATTATATATAATATATATATACATTGTGAAAACACCTACGACCAACCTTGTAGCCAATTTCAAGTATACACTATGATCATATTGCTGTATATTAGATCTTTAGAATTTATTTATCCTGTATAACTGAAACTTTGTACCCCTTGACCAACATCTCCCCGTGCCCCCTTCCCCCCAGCCCCTGGTAACCTCCATTCTACTCTTTGCTTCTGTGTCTGACTATTTTAGATTCCACATAGAAGTAGGATCGTAAAATATTTGTCTACCTGTATCTGGCTTATTTCACTTAGCATGATGCCCTCCAGGTTCATCTATGGTGTTACAAATGGCAGGACTCCCTTCTTTTTTTTTTTAAGATTAAATAATATTCCATTGTTTGTGTGCATGTATGTATGTGTGTATTACATATATTATGTCTACACACTGTATCTATGTGATATATAAATCACGTTTTCTTCATTCAGTTGTCAACGGATGTTTAGATAGCTTGCATGTTTGGCTATTGTGAATAACTCACTGGTTGTTCAATATTGAAGCTCTTCCCCATGATTGGCAGTTAGCTGTGCCCCCAGAGCCTCGAGTGCCCACACCGTCCAGGTCCTGCTTCGCCCGCAGCAGTCTTGCCTGGCGCAGCGGGGAGCCTCTGAGACTATGCCCTGTAGTATCTCTTTTGACCGCTTGGTTCTCTCTCAGCTGTTCTCAAGTGTTCTCAACTGTCCGCCGGGGTACAGGGCATTCCTGGCATGCAAGAGGTGTGCCCAGAGTGCCTGCAGCCTGAATGTGGAAAGAGAAGGCAGGGGTACATCAAACAAGCTTGCCGAGTGCTAGGCTAGAGCAGAACCTGGCCCACACAACTGCGCATTGTAACTTGCTTGGACTGATGGGGACCACGCAGCCAGGTGGAGCTTACAGCTTGTGAGCTCCAGAAAAGCAAAGATAGTGGGACCACAGGCATCATGCTATGAAATGAAGTTCCCAGGAGACACAAGGGTGTCAGCCAGGGAATGGAGTAAGATCTCAACTGAGGGCACCCCTAGAAGGATAGTTGGCCGCCAAATTATGAGCAAGGTCACTTGGAGAGCGCAGATCAGAACATAGGGATGACAGTGATCTAGAATTGTGCCATCCCATAGGACAACCACTGGCCACACGTGGCTATTAAACCCCTGAAACATGGCTGGTCCATACTAAGGGTTGCTGTAAGTATAAAATACATACACATCAGGTTTCAAAGATTTAGTGTGAGGAAACGAATGTAAAATATCTCACAATTTTTTATACTGTATACATGCAAATGTAATAATACTTGGGGCACATTATGTTAGATAAAATAGATGATTAAAATGAATTGTAATTAATTAATCAATTTTACCTATTTCTTTTTTAATGTAACCATTAGTGGAAAATGTTCAATTTCACATGTGGCCCACATTTGTGACAGGCATTGTATTGCTGTTGTCTGGTGCTGGTTAGAAGAACATTCCATTGGGTCTTTGGTGAGACCTGAAGGGACACCACACCCGACCACAGAGAACACATTTACACTCAGTCTCCTCAGGACAGGGCTGTGTGAAGACAACCAAATTTCTCCCTCTGACACCCTTTTCTGTATTTTTACTCTCACCTCTCTTGGCCAATGTGGATATGTCTTTATAAAATCTGTTCTTACCACTGATTTTGCTACTCCAGGTCAACCTTCCTATGGACTTAAGAGATTTTGTCTCCGAACGTGGCTTTCGAATAAATCTGATATTACCCACTATGTGTTTTATCAGTCAGACTCTCAGAGTTAGAGGTGCCATGTTGATAGCTCTTTGTCGTATGGCTCACATGCTCCCTCAAGCCTCACTTCGGGGCTGGGCTGATAGTTCCTGGTTACACCCTAGTCAGTGGCCAGATCTCCTGGGAAGAGGGAACAGAGGCCTATGAACATCCTCAGTTGTAGCACTTGCCACTGGCCTTATTTGTGTAGTATCTGAGCCCTTCAGGAGACAGGCTTCCTTGGGGGTTGGGCAAAGACCCACCTTTCTCTTCCAGAAGCTAGCTCTGAGCCTAGAATACCGTGACATTCCATGAATGCCCTATAGACAGCGAATGAATGTGGAGGTTCCCTCTTTCAGGGGACATGTGGGGTCAGGATGTGATAGCACTCTGTTTAGAACAGCATCTTCTAAACACCCAAATTTACATTAGCAGCTTCTCTACATTTTCTATCTTAAAAAAAAGAAAAAATCAGCTTCTGTTTCCATCCTTCCTCACTGCTTAGGTGATCTACAAGTATCATCTGCGTTGTGTAAAATAATAAATCTTGTTTGTCCTGGTATGTACAATAATAAATCTCGTTTGTTCTTACTGTCACCTCACCAGCTTCGGGGTGGCCCCTGTGTTGGCAACTGACCCAGTGCCACTGGCCAACACATCTCCTTTGATCTCAACTATGCCTTTATGGCTTGAGGCACCTTTCCTAGGCTGTTCTCCAGGTGCAGGCATCTGGATTATGTTTCTACCTTATCAGGGGTGGACTGAACATGATATTCTGTATTCAAGTGAACTTGGCCAGGAGAATGGCTTCTGTTTGTCTGTTTTACCCTGAAATCCCATTTGAATGCTGCTTGACATGTTGCTGGCCATTCGGGCTACTGTGGAGTATGGGAAACAGTGAGTGATGACCTGACCAGTCCTTTCTTGGTCCTGCCTCTCGCTTTGAGTAATTCTTTGGTCTCACCTTGATCAGCTCAGGGTCCATGGTCCCACTGGTAGAATGTGGCTGGTTTTTCCCACAGGGAGTTGACCACTTATGTAGTAACTACTCATTCTTCCCCATCTTTATTAAGGCATAAGTGACAAATAAAAATTGTATATATTTAAGGTATACAACTTGATACATGTACGTCTTGTGACATAATTGGCACAATCAAGCTAATTAGCATATCCATCACTTCACATAGTTACCATTTTCCTTGTGGGTGTGATGAGAACACTTAAGATCTACCTTCTTAGCAAATTTCAAATACACAAATCAGTATTATTAACTCTAGTCACATTGCTGCATGTTAGATTTTTCAGAACTTATTCGTCTTGTGACTGAAAATTTGTGCCACTTGACCAACATCTCCCCATTTCCCCCAACCCCCAGCCCCTGGCAACCACCATTCTAGTCTTTGCTTCTAGGAGTCTGACTATTTTAGATTCCACATATAAGTGAGATCATGCAATATTTGTCTTTCTATGTCTGGCTTATTTCACATAGCTTAATTTTCTCCAGGTTCATCCATGTTGTCGTAAATGGCAGGATTTCTTTCTTTTTTAAGGCATTATTTTCTATATATATACACATATTATATATTTATAAATTATATACATATGTATGTTTTGTATATATACATATGTAATATATATGTGTGTATATATGTATATGGATATATGTGTGTGTGTGTGTGTGTGTATTACCTTTTCCTTCTCCTTTCACCCGTCAATGGATATTTAGATTCTTTCCATATCTTGGCTATTATAAATAATACTGCAATGAGCATGGGATGCATTTATCTCTTTGAGATACTGATTTTGTTTCTTTTGGATAAATACGCAGGAGTAGGACTGCTGGATCATAAAGTAGGTCTATTTTTAATTTTTGAGGACCTTCCATACTGTTTTCCATAGTGACTGTACCAATTTACGTTTTCACCAACAGTGTGCAAGAGTTCCTTTTCCTCACACCCCTGCCAACACCTGTCAGTAACTACTTAGCACTGGCCACGTCCTGGGTGCTGTGCTGGACAGTGGAGCTGCAAGGCTGAGTCTCTGTTCCCATGAGATGCGAAGCAGTCCCAGCTTTTTTGCCCATATGCAGCTCCCCTCCCCAGTGCTCACTGAGGATGCATCATCCTTCTTAGTTCATCTCCATCACTGGCCGTCTTGCTGTCCCAAAGAGCTCAGAATCGTCTGCATATTTTCTTGCTCCCTCCTCCAAACCACTTATACAAAATATTAAATAAAACAAGTCATAACACCAGTGCTTGGGAAATGCCCCCGGCCCCACTCCTCCATGCAGAAACGTGTCTTTTTCTGTCTCTAAGTCGGTTCTCTCTCCATGGTCAAACTGCCCAAAGTCCCACAGAGACTCATTATTTTTAAATGCCTTTTCGTGTGGAACCTTGTCAAAGGCTTTTGGAAAATCTAAATCGCTAAGAGGCAAGCACTTAGCTAAGAATTGGGAGACCTGAGCTCTAGTCCTGACTGTCACTGGTTTATCACGGAGCTTCGGGCAAGGCACAGAACAGCCCCGACCTCGGTTTCTTCATTGGCAAAATGAGAATGATGATGCTAGTCATCAACATCGTAAAAATCTTACAACCATCCAATGAGACGATGTTATTTAAAAATGCTGTGCAAGCAGCTAAGGAAACAGTCAACAAAACCAAAAGACAACCGACAGAATGGGAGAAGATATTTGCAAATGACATATCAGATAAAGGGCTAGTATCCAAAATCTATAAAGAACTTCTCAAACTCAACACCCAAAGAACAAAGAATCCAATCAAGAAATGGGCAGAAGACATTTTCAGACATTTCTGCAAAGAAGACATCCAAATGGCCAAAAGACACATGAAAAAGTGCTCAACATCACTCTGCATCAGGGAAATAGAAGTCAAAACCTCAATGAGATACCACCTCACACCAGTCAGAATGGCTAAAATCAACAAGTCAGGAAACGACAGATGTTGGCGGGGATGCGGAGAAAGGGGAACCCTCCTACACTGTTGGTGGGAATGCAAGCTGGTGCAGCCACTCTGGAAAACAGTATGGAGGTTCCTCAAAAAGTTGAAAATAGAGCTACCGTACAACCCAGCAATTGCACCACTGGGGTTTTACCCCAAAGATACAAATGTAGTGATCCGAAGGGGCACATGCATCCCAATGTTTATAGCAGCAATGTCCATAATAGCCAAACTCCGGAAAGAGCCATCAACAGATGAATGGATAAAGAAGATGTGGTGTATGTATATATATATATATATATATATAGTAGAATAGTATACAGCCATCAAAAGAATGAAATCTTGCCATTTGCAACGACATGGATAGAACTAGAGGGTGTTATGCTAAGCAAAATAAGTCAATCAGAGAAAGACAATTATATGATCTCACTGATATGAGGAATTTGAGAAACAAGACAGAGGATCATAGGGGAAGGGAGGGAAAAATGAAACAAGACGAAACCAGAGAGGGAGACAAACCATAAGAGACTCTTAATCTCGGGAAACAAACTGAGGGTTGCTGCAGTCGGGGGGGGGTGGGAGGGATGGGGTGGCTGGGTGATGGACATTGGGGAGGGTATGCGCTATGGTGAGTGCTGTGAATTGTGTAAGACTGATGAATCACAGACCTGTACCCCTGAAACAAATAATACATTATATGTTAATAAAAAAAAAAAAGAATGCTGTGCAAGGTAACAAACAAAAACATAAGGGATCATTATCTGAAAATTTACACCAGCATCGTCTTCATTCATATGCATGATTCCCTCCCACAAGAACTGTAGTAGGCACAGACGCAGTTCCTCCCACACTCCTAGGGTGACGTTTGCGTAACGTCAACTACTTGCACTTCTTGAAGGGATGCAGGTTTATACAACCAAAAGAACCTGGTTCAACATGTGCTGGTTAGTATGTAAACACACGGAGGCACGGACAGAATCAGTCCGATCTTGGTAAGGATCAAGGCCATGCCATTCGCTAGATCTGTGACCATGAGCAAGTTACTAAGCCTCACCTGTACATGGGAAAATATTGATGCTTACTTGGCAGAGTTAGGTGGTTTACATGAGAAGTTAGTATGTGTAGACTGCCTGCAGGAGACCTGACACACAGTAGCCGCTCAGTTATTGGCAGTTCTCGTTGCTATCGCTTACGTGAGGCCAAAGGAGCCAGCAGCTGGACCGTCCTACCTAAATTTTATGATTGTCCATCATTCAGCCAATCCTACCACAAGCTCCTTTTATCCAAGTCTGTGTGAGATTCTTTCAGCAGGTGGGTGAATGGATGCTTTCCTTTCTGTTTTCTGAAATAAGTCGTGGACTGGGGAGAGGTATGGGGAGAGGGAACCCTGCCTGCCTTTCCAATGACTGATTTCCCATCCAGGCAGAGAGTGGAAGGGGGTACCATAACCTTATCCCGCCTCCCTGGGGAAGGCCCATGAAAATGTGCCCCAGGTGCTCCCTGGTCCATCCCTCTGTCCCCGCCCCCCGCTCACCTGGTTTCCTCTGATGTCCACCAACATCCAGCACATCACCTTGTGCTAAAGAGCAGGGAGCTGGGGCCCAGTGACAAAGAAGATTGATCGGGCACTGAATCCAATTTCCCTTGGGGATCAGACCACAGGCACTGCATGGGATACATATCCACCAGCAGTGCCTCGGGGAGCCTGCTCCTGCCGGCAGCCTGAGGGGGCTGGAGACCAGCTAGGATGTTCAGTATCACTCTTGTCACTCGTGTGTTGCTGCTCCAGAAGTGACTTACAGCTGGGGATGAAGCCTGCCTGGGTTGGGGGCCAAGGCCATAGCCACAGGGTCAGACTTGGGTGGTAATCCCAATTGGTTTTGCATGAACTCTCATTTCATTCAGATGAAGGAAGGCCCTGGCCAGGATGGACATCTGGGGGCGTGGGGGTGGGCACAGAAACAGGAGGGCTATTGGATTCTGAGGCATTTTGCTTTTCAGAGCTAAAAGTATTCTCTTTCTATTCCTTTATCAGTTTTTGTTTGTTTGTTTGTTTTAATGAGCTTCATGAGAAATCAGCAAAAAGGACTTTCAGCTGCATTCATTTATTTCTTCATTTTTAAAATAAATATGTGTCAAGCTCGAGTATTTCAGCATCAAAATCAGGAATGACTGGCAAAAGCCTCTGGCATCATATAGACCAGAGACAGATGCTGACCTCAGCCCCCTGCCTTTATTTAGGTGGCACGCCCCAGCAAATGAACATGAAACCCACCAAGGAACAAGATCTCATGTAATGGGGTGGCAGGAAAAGCGTGGACTTCAGAGTCGAACTGGATTCTAATTCTGTCCCCAGATTTTATAGCTCAGGCTAATTGTTTAGTGCACCTCTGTCTCATTTTCCTCATCGTTTGTATCTGTATAGCAGTTAGGACTTTTGATGTTGCAGAAAAGCCTTTTTATTCTTTTAGCAATAAGGAAATAACATGAGTAACTAGAAAGTCCTGACAGAGGGCAGGCTTTGGTGTCATTTTGATTCAGTGACTCAGGGACATCACCAAAGACCAATTTTTTCCCATCTCTCTACCTAAACCTTTCCTGGCTTCAGCTCCCCTCTTTATGACAAGAGGGCTGCCCATAGCTCTTGGAACCAGCTGTTTCTTTGATGTGTTGAGGGTGAGGAGAAATTCTCTCTTCCTGATCACAAAACACTGTCCCTGCTTTGCTCTGAGTGCATATGTTGATTGGCTTGGGCCTGTTTTCTTCAATCACTGTGGCAACAGAATGAGATTAAACTGATTTGCTCGTGCCCATCAGGGAGCACCCCCTGCCCCTGGGGAAGCAGGGGGTGCGTCCAGTCTTGCCCCTAGGTGAGAGAGAGTGGAATGGATGATGGAGAGGCCATGGAAGTCAGGACAAATGACCACTAAGCCCACAGGATTGAGAGGATTACACTAATAAGGAATTGCGTGCAAAACCATTTCTTAGTGCCTGACGTCTAGGGAGGGCTTAAAAATTGTGCTTAAGAGGAAAATAAACAAATAGAGCCTGGAACAGACCTAAAAGCCAACACATAAACCACAAAATAAACTAGTGTCAGAGTTCAGTGAATTCAACAGAAGCGAGGGGCAGCAGACTTTCAGATGAATTGATGTCAGTTGGCATTAATGTGGTGTCCCTTCTGTAATTTATTTGCTCTGAATAACTTCTCTTCTCCTTGAGCTCATGAGAAGTTAAAAATTAAATATTAAAAATTAAAAGTAAGAGTCCATAATGGGAATATATGGAATATAATTTTTTTCTTTAGTTTTGTTACTGAAATCTCTAAAATTACATGGTGGGTACCTTACAGAGTCTTATATGTATAAATGGCATCTAATCAAGTTCGGTGATCCCCTAGCTATTGCCTCTCCCTGTCTCCCTCCAGATGTTTGGTCCCAACTTAGGTGGGTGGTATTATTAGTACTGGGCAGCAATTGTGTTGAATTTATGAGCCCAGACTTGTAATGACTCTGATTCTAGAGACCTGGGCCAGCACCCCGGGTCAGATGAGCACCACGTGGCATTGAGAAGCCCCTGTCTTTCTAGATTTGTCCTCCACTCTGGGGGCTGTGGGCAAAAGTCTCTCCTGGTTGTCTCCACATTGTCCAAACAGTTCTAGGAAGGCCTGAGAATGGCCCAGGGGTGATCTACTATGCTAAGTGTTCTCGGAAGTTTGGGGATGACTCATGCCCAATGTGCATTTTCCTGGAATGTTCATATCCCCTTCCCTGGGGACATGAATAGAACCTCTAGGAGGTCTCAAGACCTACATCTACTCCTAAGCCTGAAGCAGAAGCCCATAGTTAATGGCCAGAATGAGCCCACTCAGTGTGAAACTTCCGAGGTTGGCTCCTTGCCTGATTCCCCTCAAAGGTGTGGCAATGATAACTGGGTAGCCATTTCAAAGAATCAGCCTGCATCCTCACACCCGCTTATTTTCTGAGAACAAATGTAGCAAATAATATTGCCTTTCTGGGGCACCTGGGTGGCTCAGTTGGTTAAGCGACTGCCTTCGGCTCAGGTCACGATCCTGGAGTCCCGGGATCGAGTCCCGCGTCGGGCTCCCTGCTCAGCGGGGGATCTGCTTCTCCCTCTGACCCTCTTCCCTCTCGTGCTGTCTCTCATTCTCTCTCTCAAATAAATAAATAAAATCTTTAAAAAAAAATATTGCCTTTCTGTTACATGATGATGCTCTGATCTGAGGCAGCTTCAGTTACCCACTGTTTACCCAATCCCCAGCCCCCGCTCCCCAATATGAGTCCCATCCTCTTCTCCAAAGATGTCCAAGCCAGGCCTTGAAGACTTAAGCCTGAGGCAGAGGGAACCAGAGAGGATAAGGCCAGGTGCTTGGTGGGGCCTGGTTTGGTCTCCTGCCTTCCCTTCTCTTTGCCTTTCCCAGCAGGAGGCCCATGCCAGGGGGCTTCTATTCAGGGCCTGGCCTCGGCATCTCAGAGGCAAAGCTCACTGCCTCTCCCTTAGCTGTTGGGAGGGTCTCTGGGCTGAAGCTGGACTGCGGGCAATATAGGATCTGAACGCATACCATCTCTCCTCTCTCTCTTCTCCACAGATCCGTGTGGATGGGCCCAGGGGCAATGCCCTCCAGTATGAGATGATGCAGGTAGTAGAGCCCGGCCCAGTCCTCCGGGATATGGCCTTCTCCAAGGACCACGAGCAACTCTACATCATGTCAGAAAGGCAGGTAAGGCTCTTGGGCTCTGTCAGACATCTGTCTTGCAGCTAAGTACTAGCCTGTGGCTCAGTAGAAACCTACAGGAGGCCAGCTGCAAAGAAGCCAGTTGATTTATTTGGCTCAGTGTGTATCTTTTTGGTTATACTGCCTGGGGACTGAGGCTGAGTGCGCTGAAACAGGGAATAAAATATCAAAACATCTGGGAGTCTAGAACAAATCCACTAACTTCAAAGTGATGGGTGAATATAGATTCAGAGCCAGCATTTACTGTCTTTTGAAGAAACATGGTACAAATGCCCAAGTTGTTTGTCCGGATTTTCCTACACAGAGTATAATCTCCTATCAAGGTCACCTTCTTGGACCCTGGAGGTCTATGGCGAGCAAGGATTTGTTGCCCAAATATCTTAGTTGAGGGAACATCATAGAATAGTCAAATGGATGGAGAGTCAAAAAACAGGGTCTCTGTTGTGTGAAGTAAGATGATACAGCGTGTGTTCTGAGCCTTTGTATGTACCTAGACCTCTAGCATGAAGTTCCAGCAAATTCCATGAGGCCAAGCCAGGCAGAACAATAGGGTACAGGGATTACTGGTAACTGATACTGAGTAGGAAGTAGCAAAGTTGGGCTTGTTTCTGGAACTCAGCTGAGTACTAAGTAAGTTCTTCAGGGGTCCTTGGCTTATTCCAGGACTCATATGTCTACAGCAGGCAAAGGTAGATATGTCATCTTGAAAATTCCATATATTTAAGAGTATGTCTGGAGTGCCCGAATTCACAGCCCAGTGTGTTCTACCCCCACAAGACACGCCCACCTCAGGAGTGGATCTGCACTGCCCTGCCTTGCCCCTCTCATCTCTGTGTGGGATGGGTCATTCCCAGGAGCTGTCCCTCCAGTCCATGAATATGTATGTGACAAAGGCAGCCGCCATGAGGGGCACATCCCATCTCTTATTCATCTTCATTAGCGAGGCCTGAACTCCCCAGAGGACCTTGCTGACAGAGTCTGGATTGTTCTGCCTGTCCCCTCTCTGCAGAGTGAAGGAGATGAATGCCACATTATGCCACCCACAAGGCTTGGGCATTATGCCTTGGTAGCCACAGTGGCTCCACCCTCCCCAAGAGCCCAATGACATCTTCTCTGGGTGAGGGACTCCCCACGCAGCCACACTGGGACCCACTGTGGTACCTTCACTGAGGCTGCCCTGGCTTGGGGATTGCCTGATGTGGGGCCGACAGAGGAACATTTGACCCCAGGAGCCAGGACAGGGTATGAGGCTGCTCCTTTGCTTTCATTCCTTGCTCTTTTTCAATGGAGCCCACACTCCCTGCCTACCTTTGAGGCCCTAGACACTGAGGAGAAGCAGCTTTCCTTAGACTCCTTTGGAGAAGACCCAATACCTCCACAAGGCATTACATACTTCAATTTCTTACCATAACTGAAAGCCAGGATCTCTCAACCTGGAACTTTCTCTAAGAACTTCCAACAGTGGAAAATATAAGCTCTGTGGAGCTCCCTCTGGTAACTGATTTGGGATTCTGAGCTCCTTGTCCTTTGCATTCTGCTTGCCTGAGAGCCATCAGGGGGCAGTACCCACTCAGGCTTGGAGAATGAGGTACGCTGGGAGCTCTGGGTTGTTGGAAAAGAAAGGAAGGCAGGAATGGATGGGACCAGGGCATTCATCCATTCTGGGACTGCTCCTCACTGAGATGGAGGGCGGCCTGTCATCAAAGCTCCTCACTGAGATGGAGGGCGGCCTGTCATCAAAATAAAATCCCAAGGCCCGTGACAGCTGGCCCAACACCCCAGTGGGTTTGCACATTTTTTGTGGGGAGAGGTAGTACAGCACAATGGTTAAGTGCACAGACTTTGGTGTCAGAATATCTGAGCATGAACCTTAGCTCCACCATTTACTAAGTACGATCTCGGGTAAGTTCCTCAACCGCTTGAAGACTTAAGGTTCTCAACTGGTGCATGGAAGTAATGATAACATCCCATAGTGTCCCAAGGATCAAACGACATAGCACATGTAACAGGCATGAACCAAGCCTGGCACAGAGTAAGGGCTTGGTAAATGGAATCTCTTATTCTTATGACATTGCAACAGGAGTGTCTGGACATTGGCCGTGTTTGCAGTCAGGCAGGTGGTGGCATCAAGATTCTGGGTGACCTATCAGGTATGGAGCTTCAGAGTTCAGGTCAAGGCTGAGGTGGGCTGGGAGCAGGGATTTAGTCCCAGTGGAAAGCAGATCAAGACCCCACAGGCTGCTTTGTTGACTGAGCATACCAAGTAGAGCTGGGGGCAAGAGCAGCTTGGTAAATATACCAGGGTTATTCCAGCCTCTGTCAGCTGGTAGGTTGGTGTCAGCCATGCTGTGTCCGAGCACCTTGCAAGACTGAGTCTACAGGTCAGTCTGTATATGCTCAGCGATGATGTCTGCTCTGCCTGGAGGACACTTCTCTTTCTCATCTGGCTAATTTTGCCTTGTCCTTCAAAACTGAGCTGTGCCGTCCCATTCTACAATGAGCGATGGCTGACCTCTGCTTAGACACCTCTTTGGTAGCTTTTCTCACCCCAGGCTGTCTTTATCTCTTGCCAGACTGTCAGCAGCTTGAGGGCAGCCCTATGTCTTCTTTGTCTGTCTAAACCTCACCTAATGGGCCTTTGATAATTATTTGATGAATGAATGAATGGATTATTGATTGAATCCCCATTGTCATCACTGACCCAGAATTGGAAAAGAGGGACTGATACAAATTTTCTCCTGCTTATCTTAATTCCCAAGTTTGAACTTACATATATAATTACAAGACTACACTTCAGACAAAGGAAGTATCCCCCAAACGTCGGTCATCTGTTCATTACTGCCATAACTTTAACCTGTCCTGAATTGTTTTTTGCTTTTGTTTTTTTATTTAAGTAAACATACTGCTTAAACCTAAATAGCCTACTTTAACCATCTCTTAAATAGTACTATTACAGATCCGATGTGCTAGTCATACATAATATACCTAATTATGATATTGTGGCTTTATAATAAGAACATATATTTGGTCTTCATCCCCATTTCTGGCACTGAACTACCAGAACCCTTGGAATTTCCTGAGTGATGAGAGCAATGGGAAAATCTTTTGTTATAATATTTGGTCTCTTGTCCTCAGTTCCTGAAATCTTCAGGAGCCATAAAAGTAAAAGGGGTGTCTCATTATTCATAATAAGCCCCTCTCAACCACCACTGAATTTATGTTAATTCAGTGACTTTTGGAAATCCCCTAAAGAAGGGGGGAGGGGTTGTTGGTTGTCAGGGGAGCCAGTCATGGGATTAGGGGGTCAGAAAAGGTAACTAGTATAACTAGTAGAGGCAGAGAATGGAGTGGTGTGTGCGCACGCGTGCGAGTGTGTGTGGGTGTGTGTGTGTGTGTGTATGTGCGTATGCATACAAATGCTATGTATTTCCTGGCTCTGTGACCATAGACAAGTTACAAACCCTCTCAGTACCTCATTTATTCATTCAATACCAACAAATATTGAACACATACTGTGAGTCAGCCACTTTCTAGATACTAGAGATTCAGTGGGCAACAAGATAACAAGATAGACAAAATCTCTGCCCCGATAATGCTTATATTTTAGGTAGAGACACAGACCACGAGTGAGTAAGCGAATGAATGCTGTATGTCAGGTGATGCGAATACAATGAGAAATTTCACAGACTCAGTGGGAATAAAGTGGTGGCTAGGAACATGGTGGGGAATGCTCTTTTCAGGAAGGTTGTCAGAGGAAGCCTCCCAAGAAGGGAACTTTTGAGCAGAGAGAAGGATAAAGTCAAGGGGCAGGAGGCAACTGGGAAGAAATCCTCAACCAGGCAGAAGCAATGGCTAGCTCAGAGGCCATGGGGTGTGACCATGACTTGGTGTCTTGGAACAGGGAATGGAAGGTGATAGGTGATGCACTGGGAGAGGCCACACCTCAGTTTGTGATCTGTGAAATGGGAATGTAGTAAATGGCATTGCTCTCCCAGGGCACTGATGAAGACAAATGAGATAATGTCTGTAGAAAGAGCTTGGCTCAGCATCTAGAAGTGAGGGAACCTCCAACCTATTACGATTATTTGCAAATTGAATAATTCCAAGCCAGGGTATTATTTCTGCTATTTGGAATATGTGAGTTCCTCTTTATGTCTCACCCAGCGAGGCTTTCACTCTCCATACATGCTTCTCCTTGGTGTGTCGGAGTGAGGGTACCGCTGGGTATCTCTGTAGGATATGTGTGTGCGTGCATGTGTGTGTGTGTTCGTGTGTGTGCATGCACACACATGCATGCCTCCTCCTGTGTCTGCCCCTGCCTGTATGTCTCCCATCAGCCTCCGTCCTGCTTTGTACATATCTGTGTGTATGTATATGGTGTGCATTTACTATGACGCTGGTGCTCCCAAGGGAATGTCTATACACACTGAAGCTGCTGTGATAAAAACCTGCCAAAGCAATGGGAGGGAAGTGAGAAAAAATGTCAGCAAGGCAGATGAATGAGGAGATGAGGTGGCAGAGCTGGGCTGTCCTCAGGTGCCCTGGAGCAGCCCCCCACCGGGGAAGAAGCAGCATCCCCCACACAAGGCAAGTCTCTCTGATAGGCCCCAGAGCAAGTGGCAGATTCAGCCTCTCAGCCATCTCACACAGCAGCCCTCCCCTGCCCGAAAGCCAGAGGCCTCAAACACCTGTTTCTGCTTTGGAGATGCCCTTGCATTGTGTCTGGGCCAAAGCCATCCTTCATGGCTTCTTTGTTTGACTGGCTCCTGTTGACAGTGCATCTGCTTCCAGGGGACCCTCACATGAGCTGGTGACACTCAGGTCCTAGCTGTGATCCAGGACAAGATGCCTGTGGGGGCCAAGGAGGTAGGTCTGGAGGTGGGTCCACCTGCACTTGGAGTTACTCGGAAGGCAGAGCCAACTGGGGCAGCTCTACTTGGCTCCATCCGCATAATCCAGTGGTCAAGTAGCAAAGGGCCATCTTGATTTGTAACATACTACCCAGGCCCGATTCATTCATTCACTCAACAAATATCCACTAAGCATCTACCAGGTGCCAGGCGCTGGCCTAGACACTGGGGACACAACAGTCAAGAAACAGATAAAAACCTTGACTGTAGGGGCTTGTGGTTTTCGCAAGAGGACCCAGCAAAGAAGCAACCAACATCCCGGATAAATCACGTAGTAGGTTTCAGGGCAAAAGGAAATGGAGCTGGATAAGTGGGATCTGAAGACCTAGTCAAAGCAAAAGAGTTGCCATTTTAAACAGTGGTCAGAGAAGTCTTCCCCAGAGAGGTATAGGTGTAAAAGGGGGTGAATGGAGGCCTGTTGACCTATCCCCTTCCCTGTTCTCCATGTTTCTTTTCAAGCTCTGTGCTCGGGGTTGTGAAGCAGAGCTGGTCGAGTGTGCCTGTTGGGATGAAACTGGTGAGAGAGTCCCTTTGTGACTGGGATTTTTACCATGTTGAGACTTGCATGGGGGAAGCTCGGTTCAAGGGGAAGGTAGTACTGTGGTCCAAGACAGTGGCTTGGGGCTGGAACTCCCAACTGCACGGTGCCTCTGCTGGGACCACCTTGCGATGAGGGGCCATTACTGCTTCCTCGTGCCTCAGTGTCCCTCCCATCCCCAGCCTGCCTCCCAGGGGGTTTCTGAGGGCAGCCGATGTGAAGTCTGGCAATCTCGGGCGTCTGCACACCCCCATCCCACATAAGATGCAGCCGTGGAGATGGTTCCTGCCCCCACTGGGCTCCCGTAAGAGCGATTCTGACTCTCTGGGTGCCGGTTCCAGGGCAGGTCTCTCGAGAGGTGCGTCTGCAGTGACACGGCTGTCTGGCATCGTTCTTCCTGCCCCTGCAGGGGACAGAGCTGTATGCTGTCGTTTGTGTCCGGATGGCTGACACTGTGACAAGCCCATTTGGACATTTGCTCCCGGCTCTCAGCCCGGGCCATTCTGATAGCTCCTGGGAGAAGGAACTTGAAGCAGGGACCTGAGAGTGAGTGACAGGAAACGGAGCCACCTTGGGCACTTGAAAAAAGGAGGAAGGCTGTTGCAGTGTTTCACCCAATGTCACTCAGACAGAAGCCCTTCCCATTTGTCTGGAGCTGATCCGGAAGGTTCCAGTGTGCCCTTACTGAGATGCTCCCACTTCTCATTTCCTTCTCCATAAAGGCAGAACATCTCCATTTTACTGTCGCAGAACCGGAGGGACCCAGACAGGGGAAATGACTTCCTTCCCCAGCTTCCTACATTCCCCAGGTGCTGGGAGCCTGGCTTCCCCTTATCATCATGAAACCCCAGAACTGGAAAAATCCTCAAGGCTTCTTGCATCCCCTTCTCTCCTGCAGCCTTTTCCCTGTAGGACCGAGGAGCAAACCAAAGCCCAGAGAAGTGAATGGCTTGTCCAGTGTCACACAGCACGTTGGCCAGAGAACCAAGTTAGAATCCAGCTCTGCTCCTCCTGTTATGTCTTCTGCAGTCCGTCTTCCCCTGAGGGACATGGAGCTCTCTGTGGGGGCAAGAGATGCTCTTTATCTTCTCGTCTTGTCAGCAGGAAAGTTATACACCTGACTCTTTAGGCTTCAAAATGAGCCTAAGGAGACAAAAGGGCTCACTGAGGGTGAGGGCTGAATGGGGCAGTGGGGGTGACTGTAGGAACTCAGAACCACCCTGCGGCCCCAGAGAGGAGGTGCCTTGGCTTATTCTGCCTTAGTTCCAGCCTGGTGCAGGTTGGGCCTGCAACATCTATTCTAGAGCCTCTTAGGGTACATGGGGCCCCAGACACAGTCAACCCATCCCATAGAGAGAGTAGGCAAGGGGACCCCTCCTTTTCCAACAGGCATGTTTCCAAGTGGTCACTCATGTAGGCATAACATCTCGAACACCTGAACATGATTGAGTCCAGTCACCTCCCTGAGAGGAAAAATGACAGTGGCCTGACATTTCTCAGATGGGGTGACCGGAAGGCAGAAATGTGTGCAGGAGGGAGCCCACAGGGTGGTCACAAATAGGCCATGAACTTGGGTTTTCATCCAGGCCCTTTGCACACTCACCAGCTCTGCCACTGGGCCACTGGACCAAATTGCTCATGCGGGTTGCGCTTCAGTTTCTTCGTGTGTGAAATGCAAATGATAATAACCACCTTTTGGGGCTTTTAGGATGAAAGGTGAGACTTGTAAAGGGCCTAGCATGTAGTAGGCTTTCAGCAAGTTGTGGGAGTTATCTCCATCATTATCATCATTATTATTACCAATTTGGTAGCTGAAGGCCAGTTCAGCTCTGGGCACCAGCTCCCCAGGATAGCCTGGCACACACACACCCTGTCCATTTTGAAGTCCCTCGGATGATACTAAGGTTGAGCATTCCCTTTATACCTGCTGGTGCTGCCCTCCAGGAGACTGAAGAGCTAGGAGCCCGTTGTCCCCCCATCCCAGTCAATAGGGCTGTTCAGCCTCTGTGGGGCTGGGTGGATTCTCCTCTGTACTCTACTTCCGCTGGGGGGAAGGAATTTTAGTTTGCTTAAGTCGAGCCCCACTGGACTTGAGGTTATCACAGACCGGGCACCTGAACTCGCTTTGGCTCCTCATCCATCAGGACTCCTAGGGCAGACAGGAAATGGCTGGTTTCCCTGCGCTCTGCCCTGAACACCAGAAGAGCTAGTATATAAATGTAGGGCAGCAGGGGGTGGTGCAGGAGGAAGGACTGGGAGATGCAAGGGGCAGGTGATTAGGGAAAAGCCTTGGCAGCTCCTAATCTTGAGCTCCATTAAGCATCTATCTCCGGCAATTGCCCTGACAGTCACATCTCCTCTCCACTCGGTGCCTGCGTCCCGAGACCATCAGGGCACTCGAAGTGCCATTTTAAAGACAACTACCTGTAATATTCCTCTTAGCAGCATGTGAGGAGACTCTAACAGCGTGGGCAAACAGGGCCAGGGGCTGCTGCACCTCTGCCCCCTTCCAGGTCCTTCCTCCCACCATGTGTGTTTTAGCAAGTGCCCACTGCATGCCCTCCTAGCACAGGAAGTAGACACTGCACAGAATCGAAAAGAGCAGAAGGAAGGCGCTGTTCTGGGAGCCTCTGGGAGCCTGGAGCTGGGAGCAGACTTCAGCCTACAGGACACTGAAACAAAAGTGTTCCTGCTGTGAGGATTACCCTGGACATCCACCCTCCTTTAGTGCTGGGAGGGTAGGGCGGAGGACAGGATGTCAGCCTGAAGAGCGCAGTCTCCTCGTGCATTTCGGTGGGTATCATGGGGACTCTGGTCTAGAGACCAGAGCTCTTGGGGTGTTTCCCAAGATGGTTCTCAATTCTGCGGGTACCACTCAGCTCCCATCTCCTCTTACCTAGGGCGGGTGTGGATGGAGGTTGACTCCCAGCATCCTAGCCCACTCCCCCGTCCTCTAGGGACGGCACCTGAATGGAAGTGGTTCAGTTCGGTGAGACTGATTGACTAGTGCTTGAGTTCTGCAAAAGAGAGGCTGGGAATATCGGATACTTAAGTGAACTGTGTACTCAGTTGGAATATTGATGAGACAGTTTCAAAAGTAAATAGATGCATGTTAATTTGTGCCATTGTTCAAGATGACTAGTTGGCATTAGTGATGCTACATGACTTCACCAAATGCAATATAGGCATAAAAGGAAAAATTACAAATGGCAAAATTATATCTGATCCGAGTCCCTTAAGTGCCTTTCAGATATTTTGCATGGACAATGGAGACAGGAATCTGAAAGTGACTCAAAGACAATGCCGTCGTTTCAAGGAAATGCCTAATGGTTGAGGGGGAGACTATCTGGGTATTTATTTGAAGTTATGCACAACAGCGAAGGACTGGAGGAGCAAGCACAGAAATAAGGATGTCCTCCTTAAAAAGGATTCCAAGCAGGTACTGAAGGTTATCTGGTTCCCTGCTGGATGACTTGAAGGTGGTTCAGAGCAGGAGCTGAAAACACCAGCCTTTTTTTTGGTCCTAGCTCTGCCACTTTCTACCTGTAGGACCTTGGGCGAGTTATTTAATCTCTGGGTACCTTCAGTTTCTCAACAGGAACACTTACTAGTGCCCACTGCCTGGGTGGTTACAATGAGTAAATTAGAAAGTGTACATAAAATTTCTAGCGCAGTCCCTGGCACAAAATGAGGGCTCAATAAATCTTAGCTTTCCTCTTTATTGTTTTCAGTATGCTGGTCTAGTAGAATGGAGTCTGCATTTTATTTTTAAAAATTTCACCCATCCGATTTTTCCTCCCATCATTCATAAACTCACTTATGTCTCCTCTGAGGCATGTCAGGCCCCTGGTGCTGGGTGGCCAGGGCAGCAGAGAGCAGAGCAGGTGGTCTCCATTGGCCACAGCTCCCCTCCCAATCTCTGCCGCCCCACAGCCTGAGTCCACGGGTGTCAAGGGCCTCTTGGCTGGAGCGGTGGTCGTTGACTGTGTCCAGATCACTTCCTCGAGACACTGCCTCTGGCAGGAGTCACCGCTCACACCAGAGTTTACCTGCAGGGTGAGAGGAGAGGCCCCTCAAGGGAAAGTCCTACTGCCCTGAGGCCACTTCCGTCCACAAGGCTTGGAGAGAAATAGTACTCTCATTAAGGTGAGGGTGTCTTAGGTCACAAGCAATACACACATGAAGCATGACGTGTGAACGATGCCTCCCACCTGTCCCTTTGCCTCATTATGGCTTTAAACATCAATTAGTCCAGGATTCCCCAAATTTTATTCTCAGAACCAAAGTTTGGCAGGACATTTTTTTTTTTTAAGTTTTCTTTGGTCAAATACATTTGGAGAAATCTGAGTTAAGCAGGTATCTTCGAACATTTGATGTGCTGATGAGTATTAGAAGTCTTCTAGCTGGGGGTGGGAGGTAGTGTCTCCCAGCCCATGTGATCACAAAATTCACTTTACCAGGAGCACCCAAAACGGTTGGTGGAGTATGGATCCTTCACTGGAAAAGACTTCGCTTTGATCTTTCCCAGTTCTCCTGGTTTCCTCTCCCCGCTCACTGGTGGTCTCCCTGGCTCTAGCCTGACCCTGGTCTCTCTTCTTTTGTGCTGGTCCATCTCTAGGCACAGGCTGAATTCTCTGTCTCAACTCTCCTGAGGTCAGGAAAAGGAGGGTTCTCTGGATCTGGGTCTCAAGGTTACACCTGGACCTCAGACTGCTGTTCCTCCCTTGCAGCTCACTGACCTCTGGCTTGCCGGCACTCACTTGAATTCCCTCCTCTATCCTAGGTGCCTGGGCCCCTCTTCAGCTCTGAACTTTGCCCCAACCTTAATCATTGTCCTTCTCTGAAAGCCACCAATTTTATTAAAATTATTAAAATCCTGCCTCTTACCTACTGTTACCATTCAAAGTTATACATTTGGGATTAACAGAATTAGTGTATCCTATCATTTTACATCTGCTCAGATGGTTCTTAATTGAGGGACCATTGTTTATTTTTAAATATTTATTACTCGATTTTCATCAATTAAATAACTATTGATAACCCGATATCCCTAATTCATATCATTTAGAGGAGGCAATGTATTTATTTATCATTGTTTTGCTCCAGAACACCAAAGACCTAAAACCACAAACTCTAAAACATTGAGCGCCCTTTTTGCTTGTCTAGTGTAGTGGTATTAAAGTGCACTTTGATGCTAAAAGTACAGAGAATGATCCGAAGGGACAAAGGAAGACACTTTTTTTTTCTAATTAAAACAAGAAATTAGGCTTTGCTCATATTTAATATACAGTCGATACTGGTTACTGTTTCCCTGCCTTGGTCTGTATGTCAAGCATCCTTGTGTCAGAAAGACATGGAGGTACATGGGAGCTCCCTATCTCCCATGGTGATACCGGTGTTCTTACTGGCGGATTCAGTTTCAATATATTACAGCAAGTTTGCAGTTTATGTGCAACAGATATCAATATTGTAAAAACAATCCTGGAAATAGAATCTTTACAATTTGAGATGGAAGTAACCATGAACACTTTTTATACAACCCAGAGGTTTGTTAGTTATGGAAACATAATTAAACATTTTTCTTTTAAAAGAACCAAAATATGGGCGCCTGGGTGGCTCAGTCGGTTAAGCGACTGCCTTCGGCTCAGGTCATGATCCTGGAGTCCCGGGATCGAGTCCCGCATCGGGCTCCCTGCTCGGCGAGGAGCCTGCTTCTCCCTCTGACCCTCCTCCCTCTCATGCTCTCTGTCTTTCATTGTCTCTCTCGCAAATAAATAAAAAATCTTAAAAAAAAAAAAAATAAATAAAAGAACCAAAATGTTCCACATTTGCTGATTTTTTCAGGTCTGGCAAGCAGCTGTCAGAAGTATGTCACTTTGCTGGTAACTTTAAAAAATTAAACACTTCAGGGGCGCCTGGGTGGCTCAGTTGGTTAAGCAACTGCCTTCGGCTCAGGTCATGATCCTGGAGTCCCGGGATCGAGTCCCGCATCAGGCTCCCTGCTCGGCGGGGAGCCTGCTTCTCCCTCTGACCCTCCTCCCTCTCATGCTCTCTGTCTCTCATTCTCTCTCTCGCAAATAAATAAAATCTTAAAAAAAAAAAATTAAACATTTCATCTGCCCCCTAAATATAAAGGTAATACGTTAACAAAGAGTTAGAAAGTAACCACTTTTAGAAAGAATTTATAGCGTGGGAAGACCATTTTGAAAGAAAAAAAAAAGAATGTTTGGAAATATTTTCATCTTTATGTGATTTTGTTGTTGATAATGAGTAGGTATGACACTTTACAAATTTCTATCTAAAAACTTTTAAAACTTGGAAAATGAATCTTCTACTTGCCGAAAAATCTTCCAAAGGAAGAGTTTCAGAGAGTTTTGACCCGTTTTTAAGAAATATATAAAAATTCAGCACCTAGGGGCACCTGGGTGGCTCAGTCAGTTAAGCATCTGCCTTCGGCTCGGGTCATGATCCCGGGGTCCTGGGATCGGCCCCGCATCGGGCTCCCTGCTCAGTGGGGAGCCTGCTTCTTCCTCTCCCACTCCCCCCATTTGTGTTCCCTCTCTCGCTGTGTCTCACTCTGTCAAGTAAATAAATAAAATCTTTGGAAAAAAAAATTCAGCACCTTCCGATTAGTTGAAAAAATAGCTGATTGACATCAGAGAAGATGGAAATCTGCCAGCTGAATTTCAACAACAATCTTCACATAATTTGTGCATGAAACTGAAGAGAAGTATCTTGATTTAGTCAGTATAGCCAACAATGCTCTTTCTGCATTTCTGTGTCTATGTGAGGTGTCTTTTTCCATCATGACAGCCATGAAAGCTTGAACCCTTGACCTCAGAACCCCATATCACTAAGTGCTCAACAAAGACTTTCACAAATAACGAAGCCAATTCTAACATATCAGTCCCACCATTTTTAATAATAATTTTCTTGGAGGTCGTAAAATGTTTTGTATCATTCGTGAATAAAATATAATAAACATTAAAATGCTATTTTATCTTTATCTCATGTCTTTATTGCCTAACTTTGTGTGTAGTTGATAATGCAATGATATTAATAAGTAGAGCATATATAGTCTTTATAAACAAATATGTGTATTATAGGTGCATGCTCAAAAAGTTTGTACTAGGAGGTGTGCAATCATCAGTACTCTTTAGACACCCACTGCTATCGGAGTATGTAAATTTACAGAAGCTTCATAAGTTAATCTCATTCAATCTCCAATCTTCACTTTCCTATCACCTTTACAACTATCTCCTCTGTACCCAAGAGTCTGTTGTTAAGACCCAGCCCAGGGCGCCTGGGTGGCTCAGTTGGTTAAGCGACTGCCTTCGGCTCAGGTCATGATCCTGGAGTCCCTGGATCGAGTCCCGCATTGGGCTCCCTGCTCAGCGGGGAGTCTGCTTCTCCCTCTGACCCTCCTCCCTCTCATGCTCTCTCTCTCTCTCATTCTCTCTCTCAAATAAATAAATAAAATCTTAAAAAAATAAAATAAAATAAAAAGTTTAAAAAAAAAAAAAAAAAGACCCAGCCCAGAAGTCCATAGCGCCCATTGTACATTGGTTCATCCGTGTGTGTGGAGACAGTATGGTCAGTTTCTTTGTCTTTGAGTAATTTACCCAACGTCTCTGAGATTTTTTAAAAGCCCAGATCCCTGAGCAGCAGACAGGACATTCTCTCTGGGAGGAACTGTGAAGAATTTGAGGTGGTGCTGACAGTTAAGACAATCTCTAGACAAGCAGATAGCATGATCATGGCTGTGGCCATACAAGCTGGCAGGGAACATTTTTGTAATAAGTAAGGCCAAAATGACTGTGGATCTTGAGAACTGTTTTAATAGGCATAAATCTGTCAGTCTAGAGTTAGCCTTTGCTCATTATGTCTCCCATTTCCCATTCATTCTTCCTTTGTCCCATTCTCTCCTTTCTCCTTTTTTTTTTTTTTTTTTTTTTGGTATTCCTCTCACCTTCCTCCTTATTTTTTATCTGTCTCTTGTCTTACTCTTCTCCACATTCACCTTCCATTTTCCTGGTCTCTGAGGAGGGAGAGAAAGCTGGAATGGGGTCAGGCCTGTGTTTTTCAAACTGCAGGTCATGACACATTAGTGGGTCGAGAAATCAATTTAGTGGGTCACGAAATCAATTTAAAGGGTCATGACCAGAATTTTTTTTTAATGGAATAGAACAAAATCGAACAGAACAGTGTCCATCAAGCACAGTAAGGATAAGTACTATTTGTGAAACTATATATGTGCATGTGTATGTGCCCTGGGTTGCAATGTAAAGCATCTCTTGCCATGAGTCATGGTCAAAGGGAAAGCCATTGGTCTAGGAATAACCTCTTGCATGTACTGGCAATACGTTTACATAAGTTTGGACATCCAGCTCACCTTTCAAGCAGTGCTAATGACATCATCTGGCCTTCTGCTGGTTTTTATTCAAGTGATTTCTCAATTTCAACAATTTGGCTTCCACAGTTATTTGTTGACAGTTTAGTGTGGCCCCTGTGGGGTAGTGGATAAGGCATTGGACACAGAGTAAGGCTACCTGGAATCAAGTTCTTGACTCACAAGGTCTTGACTTCTGAGTCTTGGTTTTCCCATTTGTGGACCATCAGTTCATTCTAACCTGTTATTTCATTAAGATTCATTTGGAAATGAATGTATTTCTATAGCTCACTGGGGTGATAGAGGTCCCCTCACAGCCAGAGGGGACCAGGAGTGCTGTCCTCCCCAGGAGTTTCCTGGCTGCTCCAAGGGCTGAAAAGATCAACATGGTAGCACACTTATGGCCTGTCCATGGCATCAGAGCATGCCACCACACACCAGTGGGGAGTGACTGTCCAGATGACCATAATGTACTGTGTAGGCCTAGAAATCTTTGTTCCTGCAGCTCTGTGGATAGCCCCCATTCTGGGAACATACAAAGATGCACAAGACATCTATGCCCTCGAGGAGCTTACTATTTAGTGATTGTGTTCACCACCTGCAGTTTGCAAGAGACACTGGGTGGTACAGGGCCAACTGAGTCATGATTAGCCTTTCTTTGCAGTGGTCTCTCCTTATCTAAAGCCCTGACACTGGAAATTTCTTTTCTGTCTGTGGGAACTGAACACAACCCCTAAACCACCTTACAGTCCTGATATTTCTTAGTTATAAATGTAAACCTGAGTCAAGTCAAGATGAGAGGGGCAGACTCCAGTGGTTCTCCAAATGCCAGACCCTGCTGCCTTTGCCATGTGCACCGAAGGGAATAAAACTAATTACTACCTTCCTAAAGAGCTGAGCATGGGTGGATACGCCCTTGAAAGTGGCCAGCAGAAATGCTTCTTGCAAAGCATTCTCCCCATGCAGCTGCCTGCAAGTCTCTCTGCTACAGCCTTTGCGGCCCAATGCCCCTTCCTCGGGCCATTAGCAAAGAGGCTGGTCATTATTAACTAGTTGGCATTGACTGATGACACTAAGCTTTTTTTTGGCCTCGTGTGGGCTGGTGGCAGGCACTTAGTTGACCCCTGGAATTTGGAGTTTATTCTGCCATGAAAACAAAGAAATAAATTAGAGGAATGAACAGAAATCCCTCTGGTTAGACAGTAGTTAGAGACAGCCCAACAGCCTCAGCTGGCCGCCTCCCCAAGGCCACACCCACCAGAAGACTCCTGCCTCCTAGTCCCTTGGCTATCACTCCGAGATTCCTGGTACTGCTCCTGTCTAGGCTAGTGAAATGAGGAAAGAAACTCCTGTTTCTCTCTCACTCTCTCTCTCTCTCTCTCTCTGTCTCTCTCTGTCCTCTGGAGCCTGGTACTTTGGAAAGAGATGGTGTCTATTCAACATCTTGCATACTGGAGAAGATTTAGAAATTCCATTTATGTAAGGGACCCATTCTTTAAAATACGCTTCTATAATAGATTGTATGTTCTGAGTACCACAGAAATATTTCTGCATAGAAAATCACTCTTTTGGGGCGCCTGGCTGGCTCAGTCAGCAGAGCATGCAACTCTTGATCTCAGGGTTATGAGTTCGAGCCTCATGTTGGGTGTAGAGATTACTTTAAAACAAAATCTTAAAAAAAAAAAAAGAAAGTAACTCTTTTAACATGTTCTGCAGCTATTTACTTTGTTGGTCATCTACATCTTTCCTCAGGTGAAGACCTTGGCTTTGACTTTAAGCTAAGTGCCAAGGGTCCCCCCCAAATAATTAAACCGTTTTGGTAATGGTCTTCTAAGCAAGTCACAGTTTCTGGAGACTACTTGTACATTTTTACCTTATATATAGAAAGGGAGCCAAATAACTCATTCTTCTCCTGCTTTCCCACTAAAATATCCTAAATCCCACTGCACAAAGGGACATTTTTTAAAAATCAAAATGAGAACAATAATTTTATGTGACAGGATTATTTATATGGCTGTTCTCCCCATGATGAATCCATCGAGCCATACCCCAGATGCCAATTCATAAATCAGGAAATGCTATTACCCACTAGTCATAAAAACAGAGCCCACCCCAACACAGAGGACTCATTTCAGAAGTGGCTGCCCCATTTCAGGGGCAGAAATGAGTTCGGAAAATCCACCTGGCTGTCCAGAAAGGGAAGAAATGTCTTTTACTTGATAAATAATCAGTCTTTCCTTCCTCTCAATCCCCTTTTCCCCTAGAAATATGTAGAATTAATGGCACAGATATATGCCATTCCACAGAAAAAATAGTAACAGGGCTAACTAGATTGAAATGAGGCAAAGGGCAAGCACGAGGATGGCAAGAAGCCTCCAGATTTCCTGTGAAGCCTTTCCTATTAGCTTAAATGCAGTCCAAGAATAAACGGCTTAGAGAAAATTTAGTGGGAGTCCTCCTTGCTGGGCATTCCTCCTGCAGGCACCCATTAAGGACAGGCAGAGAGCCAAGGAAAAGGGTCAGGAAAGGGAGAGTCATTGCAACAAAGCCTGAGACAAAGTAAGCTGAAGTCTCTGGATTTGTCTGTGAGTCCTCCAGTGTGACTGCGTACTTCATTTTTTTTTTTTTTTTTGCATTTATTCTGAATTTACTCCCGGGGCATAAGTTTTTGTTTCTTCAGTTTCTTCTGGGATATCTTTTTCTTCTGTGCAACCTCCTCTTCTGGTTTAGGAACAATCTGCTCTTTTTCTTTCTTTTTTTTTTTTTTTTAGATTTTATTTATTTATTTGACAGAGAGAGAGATAGCGAGAGCCGGAACACAGGCAGGGGGAGTGGGAGAGGGAGAAGCAGGCTTCCCGCGTAGCAGGGAGCCCGACGCGGGGCTCGATCCCAGGACCCTGAGACCATGACCTGAGCCGAAGGCGGACGCTTAACGACTGAGCCACCCAGGCGCCCCCAATCTGCTCTTTTTCAGTAAGGATCATCTCAATGTGGCAGGGAGAGCTCTTGTATGGGTTAATCCGACCATGAGCCCTGTACGTTCTACACCGCATCTTGGGGGCTTTGTTCACCTGGGTGTGCTCAATGACCAGAGAATCAACATCTAAACCCTTAAGTTCAGCATTACTCTCTGCATTTTTAAGCATGTGCATTAAAAATTCAGCACTCTTCTTGGGCCACCGACCCTATGTCCAGCCCCACTGTTTGGCCTGGGCACACCTACCAACTCCACCATTGTAGCGACAGAATGGCACACCTTGCTTCTGTAAAGTGACGTCTTTCAGATACTTGGTGGCTTTTCGGATAGGCATACCCTTAATGGCCTGGGCAGTTTCACGTGTGTTCTTAAAGTGAACACGAAGATTTGAACCTCTTGATTTACATGATTTCGCAGGGTTTTCTGGGTCAAGTGAATAACGAACCATTTCAGAGGTCACCTCAGGCTGCTTCTGCGTACTTCATTTTTATCTCAATAGATACGTGCTGGAATGGGGAGAGCACATAAAGAGAGTTAAAGGAAAAAGAAGAGGAAGGACAATGAGAAGTAGGGTGGGCAGGAAATTCTGCTGGGGGGTATGGTCACAGTCACTGGCAATAGTGAAGATCCAGCAGGAGACAAAAGAGATGATGCCCATGCATGTATATAGCTTCATGCTAGGGGGATCAGAATGGACAATGAACAAGTAAGCAAATAAAGAGCCAAGGTAATTTCTTCTAGTGGGAAGTGCTACAAGAAAAGTAAGATGGAGTCACATGAGAGAAGCTGAAAGTGGCAGAAGGAGGCAGGTTTGGTCTACAAGGCTCAGGAAGCTCTTGCTGAATAATGACATGTGAGCTGGCTACTGAATAACTATGAAGAAAACATTCTAGACAGTGGGAACAGCAAGTGGCCAGACCCTGAAGTAGGATGCGCTTGGCATATTCAAGTAACAGAAGGATAGTCCATGAGAGAGAAGACAGAAGCAAATGCGAGCCCGCACGATGTGCAGGAGACAATTTGGGGAACTCCAACAGTGTTAGAGTAGTGCTATGTCCAGCTGCTGGTGACTAATTGTTTGTCTAATTTACCCAGTATAGCAACAGTCAGGGAGTCGTGCAAATAAAAAGGAGAGTGCCCTTGTGCCCCTAGCTTATTGCTTGAATTGACCTTTGTTTTGAGCACCTTAGTCTACAAGCACCCCTGGTAAAGAAGAGAGATGCTCCTTGAGAAAACAGCAACAATGAAAGCTAATAGTTACATACTGCTTACTGTTACCTTGACAGAGTTTGAGGGGGTTTTTGGTGTTTTGTGTTTTGCCAGCTTGATTGAGGTATACTTAACATATGATCACCAATTTTAAGTGTATAGTTATGTGGTAGTATGGGAATAGTTCTGTATCCTGATTGCAGTGGTGGTTACATGAATCCAAACCTGTGATACAATGAAATGGAACTATATACATACTCTACACCGATGTCAATTTTTTGGTTTTGATATTATGGTTTTGTCAGATGAAACCATTGGGGGCAAACTGGCTGAACGGTACATAGGATCCTCTCTGTGTTCTTTCATGCCCCTTTCCAGTGGGTCTTCCCTTACTTCTCCCTCCCCTGGAAATCACTGACCTTTGTTCTGTCACAATAGTTTTTGCCTTTTCTAGAGTTTCACATAAATGGAATCATACAACATATAATCTTTGTATCTGGCTTCTTTTACTCAACACAGTGCTTTTAAATTCATCCATGTTGTTGCTCCTTTTTATCTGCTGAGCAGTAATCTGTGATATAATTGTACCTCAGGTGGTTCCTCAGGTGGGACTTTGAGACTCCAATTTCTGCTTAAAATCCCTATCATTTCAATTTCCCATGAATTTAGAATTATTTCAAAGCAAAATGATCTAAAAAAATAAAAATAAAAAATTTAAATGTAGAAACAAAGAGGAAAAAAATTTTAAATTGCACTACAATAATAATTGTTGCAGAGAAGAGCCACCATTGGATACAAAAATCAGTGAGCAAAAGTTCGAGGGAAAATGGGATATTTTCAATCTCAAAATATTTCCTCCAGGTTATTTATTAACTACAAAGGGATAAATAGTAACTTTACAGTGGAGTATCCGCCTTAGCCAAGTGATCAAGGTTAACATCATCGGTAAGAAGACATATCACTATCGTGAACCCCTTGATAAGATGCCCTGAGAAGGAAACAGTATCACTTCTGTGATATTCTTACCAAAAATGCACAACCTCACTCTAATTATGTGAAAATCTCAGACAAACCCAAAATGAAAGACATTCTACAAAATAACTGACTAGTATTCATGAAAAGTGTCAAAGTCAGGAAGACAAGGAAGGATTGTTACAAACTAGAGGTGACAAAGGAGATATAATAACTAAATGGAATATGAAATCCTGGAATGAATAGGAAATTAAGTAGAAGACCTGGTGACATTAGAATAAGACCTAGAACTTAGCAAATTTTATTGTACCAACGTTCACTTCCTGGTTTCCATAATTGTAATATGGTTACCTATGCTCAAACATTAGGGAACCGTGGGTGAAGGGATCTGGGAACTCTTTGTACTTATTTGGGCAACTTTTTTTGTTAAGTCTAAAGTTAGTTCAAAATAAATAGTTCTTAAAGTTGAAAAAAAAATGTATACAACAATACAATCACCCCTACGGTCCTGACATAATTTCCACCCCCCCCAAAAGTTCTTTCATGCCCCTTTCCAGTGGGTCTTCCCCACTTCTCCCTCCCCTGGAAATCGCTGACCTTTGTTCTGTCACAATAGTTTTTGCTTTTTCTAGAGTTTCACATAAATGGAATCATACAATATATAATCTTTGTATCTGGCTTCTTTTACTCAACACAATGCTTTTAATTTCATCCATGTCGTTGCTCCTTTTTATCTGCTGAGCAGTAATCTATGATATAATTGTACCTCAGTTTACCTATTCACCATTGAATGATATTTGGGTTATTTCTGTTGTTGGGTGATTGTAAATAAAGCTCCTATAAACACTCTCATGCAGGTTTTTATCTGAGCATAAGTTTTCATTTCTCTTAGGTAAATACCTAGGAGTGGGATTTCTGAGTCATATTATAAGAAATTATTCAATTGTCTTCCAGGCTGGCTGCATGTTGCATTTTTACCAGCAGTGTATGAGAATTCCAGCCATTTCTCCATCCTCATTCCCACTTGGTGTCATCTGTTTTTCATTCTTGTTGTTTTTGTTTTTTGTTTTTTGTTTGTTTTTGTTTTTAGCCAATCACATAGATATGTAAGGATATCTCATTGTGGTTTTAATTCACATTTTCCTAATGATTAATAATAGTAAACATCTTTTCATGTGCTTACTTGCCATCTCTATATCTCCTTTGGTGAAGTGTCTGTTCAAATCTTTTACCCTTAAAAAACCAGATTGTTTGTTTCCTTATTGTTGAGTTTTGAGAATTATTTGTATATTCTGAAAACCCTTTGTCAGATATATGATTTGCAAATATTTTCTCCCAGTCTGTGGCAAGTTTGGGGCCCATCTTACAGAATAGGAAACTGAGACACAGACAGGTTAAGCAACCTCCCCAAGATAACACAGTTTATGAGGGTGAAGATAGGATTAAAACCTCAAGACTCTATGCTCTTAGCCACTCTCCAGTACTGCCTCTGTCCTAGGTAGAGACAAAACTGGATAATCAGCATGACCAGGTCTTCTTCTGATGGACCTTTCCACTTGAGGAAGCTTCAAAGTCACCCTGGAATAGCCACTGGAAATCTTATCAGTGCCACCAGCTAGAGGTCCTGGTGTCTGGAGGACATGCCTTGGCAGCCTTCCGGGTTCCATAAAAATGATCACTCATTATTTAATTATTTTAATCATATACAACAATCACTTCTTCAGAGAGTAAAAGGTAAACTCTGCTTTCTAATGATAGCCATTTCCTGGGTTTATTTTAGTCTCCTGTACCTAATTTTTATAGAGTTTGGTTTGGCAGGCCTAATTAGATATTTCTTCCCGTTTTCTGAAACTTAGAGCCTGCCTCACACTTCTGCAGAGGATGCAGAAGATGAAGGATTTTTCTGTAACTGGAGGTTCCTCAGGTGGGACTTTTAGACTCCAATTTCTGCTTAAAATGCCTTTCTTCCTCTTAGATCTGGAACCTGTCTCTTTTTATTTTGAAGCCTTATGGTTAGGTGCTATCTAGAATTACAAAATTCTCCCCATTTTATATTTAGAAAACATACACTAGGGCCTCATGGTCAGACATGGCTATATCCAGGGGGTCCTAGGATCCTGGTCAGAGCCATAGTCATCAGCTTCCCTGATGATAGGAGTCATCTGCCTTCCCTCTCCTCTTTGCCTCTAAACCTGCATTACCATGCCGCATGAGAGGACCCCAGTGGAAAATTAAGTATAGATTCTGTTATTCATCAATATAGCTTTCTGTATATCCAAGAACCAAGACCTCAGGTAGAAGGAAAAATTGAAAATTAAACGTTTGAGTTCAGTCAGCCAAGCTGCATACAATTCTCAAGGCTGGAATAGCCTATGGCGTTATGATTCTGGAGACAAAGTGACAGGAGATGTTGTGTGTGTGTGTGTGTGTGTGTGCGCGCACACGCACGCACATGTGTGTGTGCATGCACGCTCACACACGCATGTGTTCAAAAACAACAAGGCATGAAGTAAAGAATCTCAGGTATGAGTTTAGTGTATTATATTTTCCACTAACTTTAGGTTCCAATGCCACTCCTTTCAATAATTCCAGAAACACTGACATCACTTAGAACAGATGCTCCATGAAGATGCAGACTATATGGGGATGGTCTTACCCACTTCTATCTGTTGTACAACTTGATTATTATCACTCCAGGTAGGCAAATTCATTCATTCATTCAATCATTTGATAAGTACCTACCCAGTATGAGGTACTGTCCTGGGCAAGAGGGTTATAGAATTAAATAAAACACATCCCTTCCTTCAAGGAGTTCATGTAATATTGAAAGCCAGCATGTAAATACATAAATGCAATATAATGAGGTAAGTGTGACAACAGAAGTGATTAGATTATAGAGAGGTAGCATAGAGAAGTGAGTGATGAATAAGGACCCAAAGAAGGCCACACATGAGCTGAGTTTCAAAGATGAATAGTTTACTGAGGGAACAAGAGAGGAAAAGGACATTCCAGGCAGAAGGGACAACATTGCAAAGTCAAAGAAAACTTGAAACATTATGATGTCTTAAGGGAAGCTATAAGGAATTTAATGTCATTGGAACATAAATTGAGATGGGAGATTGGTGAAAGCTGTAGAGTTGGACAGGGATGAGATCATACTTAAAATGGGGAGGTTGGATTTTAGTCCATAAACAATAGATTCATTGACATGATTTAAGCAGGGGCAAGACCATAACAGACTTGAATGTCAAACAGATAATTCTGGTGGCAATGTAGTAAACAAATAAAAAAATGGGAAATCTATTCTTTTAGGACTAGGAAGAGCCAAGTAAGAAGTTTTTGCTATCACTGTGTCAGGTACTTATTTAATTTAATCTTCACAGCAGTGCTACAAAGTAGTTATTTTTATTTCCATTTTACAGATGAGAAATTGAGAGGCATGTAATTTACCCGAGGTCACCCAGCTGGTAAGGGGTAAAACTGTGATTAGGATACTTCCAACTGAATTTAAAGCTTCACAAAGGTATAGGTTTAAGGGATACTCAGGAAGTTAAATAGCCTTTGTGATAACAGTATGGAGGGAAGTGTAAAGGAGATAAAGGACTTCAAGATGATTCCTGGAGTTCTCAGTCAGTAGAAACTAGTTGTGTGATGATGCCATGGACTCATAAGAAATACAGAAGGAAAGCGTTTCCAAACCCTCATATGTTCCCTCTCTTCATAAAAAGTATCTCCCACCTGTGCTCTGACTCCTACCCTCTTCAAATACACAAAGGATTTTCTGTCCACATTTTTTATCTTTTATTTCTTCCTGTCATCTGTTCCTGCACCCCCACCTTCGGTCAAACTCAAGTTTTTGTTTTTCTCTTTTTAACTACAGCCCTGTATCCTTCCTTCACACCAATACTTGCAGTTTCTGGTTTAGATCTCCTACTTTCATTTTTTTACGTCTAAGTCTTTCTTCAACCCTTTGCAATATGGTTTCTCCAATGAAACTACTCTCTTAAAAAGGTAGCCCGTGACTGTCTCTTCACCAAATCCTGTGGTCTCTGTCAGTTCTCATCCTCTTTGACGTTTGCTTGATGGTTACATCCATCATTTCAAGGCAGTGATGTTGAAGTTAACTTGGCTTCTTCCTACGTTGTAAAACTGTGATCATCATAAATTCAACATAGATTCCTTCACCATTTTAAAAGGAAATTCAGAAATATAATTCTATGCCAAATAGAAACATAAGCCTCTGAAAACATTTCTTTCGTAGCTTTCCCAAATAAACCAACATCCAAGTCATCATCATGGGGGACATTGTGAGATATGTTTCTTTTTTTCCCCAAGTGAAAAAAATTTTCTTCTTCCCAATATATTTATTTGATGTCTTTGGTAACAGCATAAAGGTTTTATCGACACCAAAATGAGTAACCAAGTGTATCAATTAAGATGGGATAGGGTAGAATAGGATAAGCTTCAAAATTTCAGAGACTTAACACATAACATTTTATTTCTCATTCATTCAAAATTAACTATCGGTTCAGCAGTTCTCTAGGGAAGATGCTTCCCAAGTGGGAACTCAAGGATAGAGGCTGATTCCATCTTGCCTCTGCTATATCAGACATGGCCTATATCATTGTTGCTGCAGAGGAAACAGAGAGCTAGTTGGTTATACATCTTAAATGCTTTGGCACAGCAGTCATACATATCACTTCTACTCACATCCTCCCTGGCCAGAATTTGTCACCTGGCTTCACATAACTGCAGAGGGACTGGGGAGCTCAGTTTTTGTGTGCCTATGAAGGAAGAAGAACCTGATACAAATGGGCACTACTCATTTTTATCACATTGGAAGGTTCAAAGAATAGTCTTCCATAATCTTCCATAAAATTCCATCCTCTAGGTATGAGACAAATACTCTTTTAGCTTTACATTTTGGTCATGGATGGTTGATCTGCAACTCTACTCAGAGCCAGGAAAAAAGTGTTAATTCATATCATGGAAGCACTTCAAATGATAAAATCAGTAGTTCGATGTTTCAGCACCAGAACTTTAGGACAGCTCCCCCACATTGTAAATGATTCTGCCTGGACATCAGGTTCTCTTAACAGTATTGATTTCCTGAATTTTTATATAGGTATAGACATATTCAGAGCCAAATGCTGCAATTAAAACCCTCCTTACTTTCATTCCTCTATCCTACAAATTTGAGCAACTTCTTTGATGAGCAGGAACAGACCATCAAAATGCCATTCTTTCTAAGTGTTTGGTTGACAAGTCCATCTAAATTTTAAGTGACAACCTTCACTCTCTGCACTTATGAGGCTGCACTGCCTTTTACCTTAATGAAACTGCCAAGTAATTTTGGAACCATGGGGGAAAAGTCTGCCTCTAGCCCCCAGGGGATACATTGAATAACTTGGTTCTTGCTGACCTCAATTGTTCTATAATTTCTAGATGTTTTTAGCTATAATCTGTGAATCTGTCCTTCTCTCCCAGTTCTTATTTGGAAACCATCTCCCTGGTACATATAACTGAAGGAGTCACAGGCACAGCAATTACTGATGAAAGAAATTCACATGTGGCAGCTCCCTCTGTACATAGTATGGAAATTAATAAGCATTTATTTTATGGCAAGGTAAATAACAAAACTGTAGGTAGCAATATGTCCTCATTTCTCTGTATATACATATCTCTTTACACATGGTATTTTCTCTCCAAATAAGCATTTAGGAAGATGAGTTCAGCTCTTAGAAAACCTAAGGGTGAACAGAATGGATTTCTGAGCATGCTGGTATTCTCGATTATTCCTATCAACCCCTCAAGCACGTTTCTTTGTCATTCCCATTAAAGGTGTGGGCTTCAGCACTGACATCCCATAATGTGCTAAGGGCAGCTCCCACTACCCTCTGCAGGTTCCCCTATTTGCCTCATTCCTTTCTCTTCTTTCTAGTGATAGAAATATCAGACATCCCAGCAGTGTGTCCCTGTTCATCCAAACCTGGCAGCATCTCAGGGAAGAGGACACCAAGATAAAGGCAATCTCTCAGAATAAAAATAAAAATAAAATAAAACCATTAAGGGGACATGTTTTTTGGAAGGGCAACAATTGACAGAAAAATGTCCTTTGGAGGGTGCGCAGAAAAAAGTGTCAGAATCACATCACTGGGTCAGCTTTTTGTTATTTCTACATCAAGACTGTATCTGCACCTTCAGATCTTACTGGCTTTTCCAGACACATCTAACCTGTCATCAGAGCACTACCCAGTTCTGAGGCAGAGCTAATGTGGTATTCCATTCTGCTCTAGGCATTAGCAGCGGAGTCTTTACACTCCTTCCACATCTCTAATGTTTGTTCACCAGTCAGCACATCTGGACACATTCCAAAAATTAAGAACATAAGCTAATAGAATAATAATACCCTGTATTTATATAGCACCTTCCTTGGAGATATGCCAAATCCTCTACCAACTGCATGTCACCAAGACCCCCACCAGCCCTCAATGCGGGGCTACTGCCCCTTGCTGTAAGCAGGGACAGCTTAGACATCAATCGGAGCAACTCAGGAATGCTGACATGACACTTCTCTACCCATTTACCAGCCAGGCCAGCAGTTAATGTGCCAGAAACATGCCTCAGTTGATCAAGAAAGCAACAGACAACATCCAAGTGAAGAAGGCTGACCCCTGTCCTCCACCAAGTCTGGCAACCTGCCTCCTCCTGGAGGTGTCCACTGTCTGACATGTCCAATGGGAGTAGATTATGCCATGGGCACCTGCACTGTGCATATGAGGCAAAAGCATGAGCTTTTAGCTACTCCTCTTAGCAGCCTAGGCGGTGTAGCCCTCAGCCCCCAAGTAAATAAGTCCTGTGCCCCTCCCACTAGTCACACTTGCTTTGCTCACCATAATTCTTCATAAATATTTAATAAGTATTTAATGATCATATCAGTAATCCAAACAAAGTTTCAAACTCATGATGAACCTGATGATAAAAGATAGGATAAAAGAAAGGATAACAGAGAGTAAGCTAGGGGCCAGTATTGTCTTTAGGATTGAGGGAAGTGAGGCAAAGGGTTAAACAGTCATGATGGTCCCCTGGTTGGTGCTTTGGGTATCCGTCTCTGATACTTTACAAAGGAACTTTGTGGCAAGCATGGAGTAACTCTACCTGCAAAGAGAGACCATCTTGCATATTTCCCTGTGTAATAAATTCCCTTCCCAAGAGACCAGGGCAACCACAACAGGTTAGGGAATTCCATGCCAGCCACATCATACCTCAAGACCCCACAAATCATGTAATGGCACTAGAGGCTGGCAAGTTCATAAATTACCCTCCCAGTTGATTGCGTTTTTAATCAGGGTGTGCACCATGATCACTAATGGCCCTTGCTTACAGGATGAAGCCCCAGTATTTATCTTCTTTTAATTATATTAGAAAGCAGTGATATTCAGTTAACCAACTAATCAAGTAAGCCAATCAATACTGGTCTTTGCAGGATCCTCCATAGCCCAGCTCCTTGTTCTGGGTGGTAGTCCATGCTTCAGAGTCAAATGGAGTTAACTCTTGATGGCCAGGGTCATGCTGCTAAGAAGTAGGCAGGAATAAGGAAACCATGGATTCAGCTTTCAGACATGGGCAGAAACCCTATAGGTTCTTTCCTTTGCCTAATTATAGTGGAGGCTTGCAGCAACCTCCTTTAGGTTAAGGTGTTATTTGTTCTACAATGTGTATATTGCTTTCCAGATACATATAGGAGACATTTTTCCCATCCTGCACATTGGAGATTTGAAATCCTCATATCCTAATACAAGCCAATGGCAGAGCTCTAAATATTGAGTAGATTTGATGGGATGACAGCATGAAGTAACTTGTGGTGTTCCTAAGGACTGCCAGATGGTTCCTTACGTGAAGTAGTCCTAACAGCAGGCGGACCAATCTGGAAAGCCTCCAACAGGACCATTTTAGGTATGTGTGTCTAGACTTGTGAATGGCTGGGAGACACAGTGAGTTAAGAGCAGAGCTGCTCCCAGGGTGAAGACTCAGTGAGCAGGCACACCCTTTGCTCTCATTCACATGTATCTAGGGACACATGACTTTGTGACTGTGTGGTTGTCCAAGCCTAGGGAGTGGTTGCTGGCTAGAGAGGAAAGTATGTCCCTTTGGCTATATTCATGATCCTTTAACTTTTACCTGGCTCCTCCTACAGACACACATGGACCTAAACATTCATGTAGCAAGCCCACTTTCCAAGGTTAACTGATGACTGAAATTCAAGGAATATTGCGCAGTCATTCCATTATTTTTCTGGCTTGTAGGGCAAAAGCCAGTATAGAATTTTCCCTGGATGCTCCCTACTTGGGTGGTTTTGCTATTCATTGGACCCCAAGCTCTGTGATGGTTTCAGGAATTCCCACCCTTTGCAAAGCTGAGGATCTCAATTGGAACCTCTGAAAATGATCTGCTCCTAGATGAGGATGGCATCAGAAAAGGAGAAATGTCCAGAGAAGATGGGACAGTGGGTTCCAGGATACCCATCTCATTAGCCCACAACTGCCCACAGAGGAAGTTTAACCACTTTGCAGACCAGTCAGATTGCCCTAAAAAGGGGAATAAGTCTGCTTGATGACTGCAGACTACATCCTAGCAATGCCTTTTCAAATGCATCAAAATTCCTAAGGCATCCTTGGAAGAAAAGTAGGAATCCTTTGGTGCAGCCAGAAAGCCAATGCTTATGCAGAACAGCACATTGCCAGTTGGAAGAACCACCCAAGCACTCAAGTTCCTGCATCTCTGTGGACTGCTGCCTCAGGTGGGCTAAGAATCAAAATCTGATTCCCTGTATGTGGCTGTCTGAACCTAAGCAAATGTAAGGGAAAGTGAGACGTTTCACACAGAGACACATTAAAAGGGAAAGAATCTTAAGACTGCTGTTCGTTTCCGAACATTTGATGAGTTTCAATTCATTAAGAGTTTTGTAGGCTTGTTAATTTAATAAGAGCAAATGGGGCCCTAATGTCAGACAACAATCAGTAATATGAAGGGGGTGAAAAAAATAAGAACTAAAACAGTTATTACCTAGCACAATGTTTAATCAAAAGACACCAGGAACTTTCAACTTCATAGTAATGTTTTCAAGGGTTGGAGATTTTCAAATGTACACAGTCTTTGTTTCTGGCTAGAAGGCTAGAAAAATGGTTGTGATAATTGCTGCAATGGAATTTAAAAGTTCAACCCCGACCCGTCCCCACACACATACACATACTCACCCTAAACCTTCTACCTTTCCCTTGAGCTGGATTTAGTTTGAGTTTCAGCCTAGTACTTCAGGAAGCAGGGCTTTATCATGGCATTTGAGGTCTGCTGAGCCCCACACTGATATTAAGTCAAGTTGTTCTGGACTTTGAACTCTTCAAGACCTCCTTTTCTTCTAATGAATTTTTCCAGTTTTCACCTCATCCCTTCCATGCTATAGATAGGACCTCTGTGCTTTTTCCATTTACCCTGCTGTTCACTCTCATCAGTGTGAGCATATGGTCTGTGGGTTTCCCGAGTCCTTTGGGCCCCCGTTCTGCTCTGGCCGCCTGCCTCTTGATGGTTGCCTGGGATATGAGTACCTGTGTGAGTGGCCTGGGAGAGTCACAGCGCACAACACTTGCAGCTATGCCCTATCCTCCCCTTTGAGGAGCATCCAGTCCACATTTTGATCTGCTAGGGCCTGAGTACACTTGCCTCAGCTATACAAGACCTCTTGGTTGAGAGTCAGAGATCCATAGCTATCTAGGGAGGATAGCGTTGATCACATCTGCCCTATTCTTGGTTCACTTCTTTGCCCAGGACTGAAAATGACCCCGATCCTGGCTTATTGCTCTTTTTCTGTTCTCTGATCCTTTCTACATAGCACTCTGCATATTGCTACCTAGTTCTTAATTGTTTAATTCATGACGCCAGTTGACCATCCAAGAATGAAAATGTTTCAAAGGCTTCTCTTTGACTTCTAAGATGCCCCCTTGCCTGACCTGACTTATTATAGCACAGTACATAGCCTGGGATAGACACCCAACAAATGCTTGATAATTGATAAGCAAACTATTATTGTAAGTATATGGAATCAACTCATCTATTTTGATCCAGAAGCTTTAGAATGATTCTGAACCCTGGAGAGTCAAGCCAGGCTGAATCAGGCAGGACTCAGCTCAGGCCAAGAAACAATTCAGAATTAACACCCAGGACTTCCCAAACTTATGAACCTAATACATAGTATAGTTGGGACCCAAACCTAAGTCCCTCCAGGGCTCTTTCCACTATACCAAACTATCTCCTGCTGCCCCCACTTGTTGCCTTTTGTATCTGTTGCCTTTTGTGTACGCATGATGAAAAGCTTACTGTTATATCTACTTCCAGCATCTAGTTGCTTTAGTGGCATCAAAAAGAGACAGACCAGGTATTTTTTACATCCAACTGGTGCCCAAGAAGCAGATGGCAGTGGCCCAGGGGAATCAGGAACCCCGTGGTGTGGGCAATGTTAGAAACCATCCTCCTTGTGTACAGAGAAACAGTAGAGGGGCTCCAAAAGCAAGCATTGCCTATGTTCTGTGTCCCTGATAACCAGCCCTGAGAGAAGGCATATGTTGCCCTTTTACAGAAGAAATGAATGAGCTCCAAGTCAGGGAAATTCAAGGAGAAGGTCAGGATGGGATCAAGGTTTTTTGTTGTTGTTGTTGTTGTTGTTTTGCTGTTGCTGCACCCATGCCCCACACCAGTCACCCCACAATAATCTCTGGGCTCTATGGCTGCATCTGCCTAAAGATAGAAGCAATTTTAGTACCCAATGCAGAGAAAGCAGAGGGAGCAAACTCCAGGGGAGAGGGTTCTGATGGGATATAGATTCCTTAATAACAATTACCACAAGCACCAGAGTTTTCTATTTAATTAAACCAATTCTTCAGCATGGGGATCCATGCCTGGGCTTAGTTGCTTTTTCTTCTTCCTTCTTTTTTGTTCTTTCTTTTTTATAATGTGCTTGCTTCCTCGGTGTTGTATCTCAGTGTAGCAGGATATCTGAAATGATGATGAGTGGATGAAAAAAGGAAAATGATTTCTCTTCTGGTGCCTTAATGGAAGGTAGCGAAAGAATTGAATCGAGAAGTTAATAGTTACTATCATTTATGCTCCCTGGAAAGCCTGATACAGGCGAGCTCTAAATTATCTTTGCTAATAGGACAGTGGTAGCAAATGAAATGATGTCATGGATCTGTTTAGCACCTGCCATCTCCCGCGTCCTTCCCACAGGACATCTCATTGAACCGGCCCAGCAGCTCTTAGAGTCGTCATTATCCTACGTAAAAGGTGATAAAGGTCAAATGGCTTCTCAAAAGCCACACAGCCGATGGCACGGTGGCACGGTTAATCTCAAACCCAGGTCTTTTGATTTTAGATCTGATGCCTCTGCATTGACTCCATAAACAATTCTCCTTTGGTGTGCCACTTTTAATTGTCCCCCCCACAGAATCAGTGCAAGCAAACAGCCAATTTGATAGGTTGGGTTATCTCCTTTCTGTCTTCAGGAAGGGATGCCGATGAGTCATAAAATATTCCCAAGCGGACCTACTGTGTGATGCGCTCTCACAACAACCAAGGCAGGGATTACTGTCCCCATTTTACAGGGGAGAAGCAGGCTCAGAGATACTAAGGCACTTGCCCAAAGGCACACTTCTAGTAAGTAGTAGGCGGAGCTGGTCAGCCTGGCCGCTGACGACGTGCCCTGCGGCTGCTTGCTTAGCCAGTTCAAAATGCTGTCCCTGCCCACTTGCTGGTAACCCTGTGCCAGGTTGGCAGTGAATTTACATGACCAGAACAGACCATAGAAGCCACTCGTGGCCCCTGCCCCACTGGTGGTGGGTCAGCCCCACCAGCTTCCCTCCCACATCAGCCTCCTTGTTTTGCATCTCTGCTGACTAGATTTATGGGAGGGAGAACAGGAGAGCCCCAGACATTCAGGAGAGAAGTTCGGCCTCTCTCTCTCATCTGGACCCACCGTTTTCAGCAGTGCCTCAGGGGCTTGACCGGAAGCACTGAGGGCTTTGAATGAGCTGTTCCCCATGAAGGAAGGAAGACTTTGGTCCCTCCACTGAAGGGAGTTGGTTCCAAGAGCCAACCGCTGCTTGTTAGCTGCCCTCCCCACTCTGTCCGAGCCTCGGGCCACAGTGCCACACAGATCTGTGTGTGGACTCAAAACCTTGACTTTAGCCAGGGGTTCACGGATCCCAAGTGACCTCTGGGGCCAAGCAGCCCCCAGATCCTTACACCCAGTACTTTTTCTCTTCCTCTCTAGGTATGTCACTGAGCTCATGCCAGGATGAGGTCTCCTCCTTGCCCCTCCCCAATGACCATCTGAAACACATGGCTCTCCTCTCCTTAGAGCACATCAAGAATAACTCTAACAGCAACAGTAATTGATCAGTTAATTAATTTAAAAGACTGATAGCCCTGGGACCTGATATATGTATAAGGCTGTGCTGTCTTTCCCTGTTTGTGCAAATGGCTCTCTCGGATCCACCTACAAGGAGCCACTTCAAAGGACAGTACCCCTCCCCATTATGCAGCCTTCCCCCATCCCTGGGAAGGGTGGGGGGAAGGCCCATCAGGGTCTCCTGTCAAGGGGCCAGCTGGAAATCAAGTTACAACCAGCACGACGTGTTTCAGGAGCATCTCGGCTCCCATGCATCAGCCCAAGGCATCATTAATAATCCACAGCCTAATGACGGAGATGAATATTAGAGCAGAGGGGCAGCCTTGGTGCAGTGAGGCGGAGGCAGAGAGTGACTTATTAGCCCTGCTCCAGGTGTAACCTTCTCCCCACAACCAAGCCGGGGCCAGGATGACTTATTGGTACAGTAAACGGATTTTTATAATTAAAATTGATTTTCAGTTTTAGCCTCGTCTGAAAGGACCCGGTCAAGTTCAAGAGGGGAAAGGGGGGCAATCTAGGGAAAGAAAGGGAAATGTGCTCTCAATTTCCCATATGTCTTAGATTGTTAGAGCAGGAAGGAACCTCTCATTTTAGCAGGGAGGAAAGAGCAGCCCTGGGAGGTTGGCATCTTGGGCCAGCCTCAGATGGTGAGATAAGGCACAGCCGGGATTCAGCCTGCGTCTCCTGGATCCCTGAGATGCACTCATTTTCCTGGGACTATGTGTGTACGTGCTCATAGAACCACAGTATACTGTGGTGTAGGTTGTTCACTGCTCAAGGACACCTAACCAAGGGGATCCTCGGGGCTGAAATCCAGCCATGTCTTGTGTGCTAGGACAGGGCTATTGCTACCCAGAGGATGTGTTCAGAGGTGCCATTTGGGACTGTTCCCTTTAGGTGTCAGCTGCTGGCCAGTCAGCAGCTGCCTGGGTCCTCTGACGAGGTGCCCATTCGATCCTCACCTCACCGTCCAGTGCCTAGGGGCTACACTGGGTTGTTTAATGAAAGACCTGAGGGCTCTGCTGCAGATGGTGGAGACATCTTGGGCTCCTGTGTGTGCAGCCCAGCTCAATCCACCACGCCAGGCATCCGGGACCCTGGGAGTGGCAGAAGCTAACCTAGAGACGGTGCGAGTATGTCTGCCAATTCAGAAACACACAAACTGGGCACGTCTAGAAGACATGGCTGGTGTGACTGGCACTACCACATGTGCTTGCTGCTCTCGACCCCCCCCTCCAGCAAAGGGGAATTCCATGTCCAGGTCAGAGTCCACTCAGCAGACTTCTGTCTCAGCCCATCCCAGGGCATGCAGTCGCAGGACTCTGCGTCCTCGCCCATCGCTGGCTCTCCACACCGGGTCCTTCAGCCAAGCTGCATAATGGGGAGGGGGACTGTCCTTTGAAGTGGCTCCTTGGGGGGGGGGGTCCGAGAGAGCCATTGGCACAAGCGGGGAGAGATAGCACAACCTTATACGTATATCAGGTTCCCAGGAACCACTCCCCAATGGCTCTGGTGGGAGCACAGTTCCTGCTCCGCCCGTGTGCCCTGGGGCATGTCATACTGGGCGTCGTCTCTTGGTAAGAGAGCGAGGAAGGATCCATGAATATGGGCACATTCTTTTAAAAAATGATAGAAAATGGTATATTGCCTCTTTTCCTAGCTTAGTGTGCTGTTTAAAATAGACTTTATTTTTTAGAACCAGGTTAGGTTCACAGCAAAATTAAGCAGAAACTACAGAGAGTTCCTACATATCCCTGCTCTCCCCTCCCCCTCCCACCGCCTCCCTGCCGTGGACAGCCCCCCCACCCAAGGTGGTGCATTTGTTATCATCAAAGAACCTACACTGATGCATCAACATCATCAAAGTCCATAGTTTGCACTAGGGTTCACTCGTCTTGTTGTTCATCCTATGGGTTTTGACAAATGTATAATGACATGTAACCACCATTATAGTATCATACAGCCTATCTTCACTGCCCTAAAAATCCCCGGTGCTCCACCTGTTCATCCCCCGCTCCCTCCTAACCACCCCCCCACTGCCCCTGGCAACGACTGATCTTTTTACTGTCTCCATAGTTCTGCCTTTTCCAGAATGCCATATAGTTTTAATAATATAATATGTAACCTTTTCAGATTAGCTTCTTTCACTTAGCAAAAATGCATTTAAGCTTCTTCCATGTCTTTTTGTGGCTTGATAGCTCATTTCTTTTTAACGTTAAATAGTATTTTGTTGTCTGGTTTTATCCCATTTTATTTATCCTTTCACCTCCTGAAGAACATCTTGCTTGCTTCCAAGTGTTGACAATTGTGCACAGAGTTGCTATAAACATCCACGTGCAGGTCTAGTCTGTTTTTCATCTACCTTGCCGGACTACCACCCACCACAGGGAAAAGACCCAAGACCCAGATGCTCAGAGACTTCAGGGAGCCCAGACTGGCAGGAAGAACTTGGAAGAACACACCTCGTCCCACAGGTGTCCAGCCCACACCTTGCACTCAGAAAGTGCTCAGTACCTGCCTGCTAGGGATGAAGGAGGGGGCCTCTTTAGAAGGCTAAGTAACCAAGAAATGTGAAGAATGCTCCCAGCCCTTTGTTTCTGTAATTATGAGTAGATTACCAGGGTAGACGAGCTGTACATTAGGACAGCTCTACAGATAAGCAGTTTAATGCTGCATCAAACTGTTTCATAAGTCACGTCTGATTGCATTTAATGATGTGCACAACCCTCATCATCTGTCCTTCTAAGTGGGTGTAACTAGTGCACGTGTTGCATAGATGCCTGTGATGACGGCTTGGGTCCAGTAAAAGGCTGGAGTTGGAGACCTGAAGGTCTCATCCAATGCCGGGATTCCTTGCTCCTTGTGTTTGGTGTGAGCAGCCAAGCCAGGCATTCAGTTACCTTGCTCTCCTCCCCACGTCTGTTCTTGGAGCAGTGGTCTGGATGGGTGTGGCTCCTTTTTCCAAGCATCACAAAAAGCCTAAGCGTCAAGCACATGCTGTCATGTGCGCGAGGGTCACCAGGAGACTGGTCACAGGGGACAGGGAGGAGGGGATGGGAGAACGAGGAGAAAAGCCCATTCTGAAGGCAAAGACGAAGGCTGTGGTGGGGAAAGGTCCCCCCTCCTGGGATCACTGGGCACTCGGGACTCTCCCGCCCCCCACTCTGTTCCCAGGAAAGAGCTTTCAGCTGCCACCAGGAGGGACGGCTCATTCAGGCTGAAGTGTGAGTGAGTGACCCTGCCAGGCAATTTCTGATCAGGAGTGAAAGGGAGAGACAAGAGGGAAGATCAAATTGCAGGGAGGGAGGGGCTGCCCAGGCAGGAGGGGGGACCCCCGCCTACCCCATGCTGTTACCTGTGCCCGCTTCGTTCTGCCTCCAGCCCTCTCTGGGACATGACGCCTTTGGTTTGCACTATTCTCACACTCCCTTCGCTCCTTGAAGGACCAGAGGACAGAGAAACCCCAGGGGTGGGGAGACCTTCACCAGGTTTTGCTGAGTCTAAGTGAACAGAACAGTGCATGGCTCACTACAGCTCCCTAGGTAGTGGTGGCCCGGGGCAGAGGCAGACTCTGAGGTCTGCAGCCCCCAGAGCCAGTGAAACTATTCCATAATTGGTAAAGTCTCCAGGCGTTAGGCATACCATCCCCTCCCTGCTCCCGCCAGGGGGACATTGTACCACGCTGAGCCACAGTGCCGGGTCCCGCCCTGCTTGAGATGATAGAGCCATATTTGGAGATGAGAGCCATGGATGCTGAGACAGACCTTGCCATGGAAACATGCTAGCCAAGGAGCATTCTAAGAGATATTTAAATGGGACAGACCTCTCCAACCCTTTTCTGCCTTCATCAATGTCCATGATGTTTGGATCCATTTCAGGCAGTTACTGCTTCTGCACGGGAGAGTTATAGGCTCTTGGCCCTGGCAAGAGAGGGGATTCCAGCGAAAAGGGAGGCTACACCAGCCGTAGAGCCATCATAGGGAGCCCTGTGTCAGAGTCCTGGCTGTGTGCCCTTGAGCGGGTCCACTTAACCTCCTCTAACCTATGTCCTCATCTGTAAAATGGAGGCTGTCGTCCCTAGCTTGGCAACCTCGCAGGGTTGTAGTTGGGCTCACACGCAATCATGCCTGTGAAATTGCTTTCTAAATTGTGAAGCCAGGTACAACAGTCAGGACCACCACTGTGCCCACGCCCCCTGTCTCTGTGTTCTGGAGCCTTCGACCTTCTGCATCTCTCAGACTCGGGGGCAGAAATATAGCAGCCTCGGATCCCCACTCTTCTGCCCCTGTGCCCGAGGGGAGCCCATCATCAGGGTCATTGTTGGTGGCCGAGTGGAGAAGCACTGTGCTTGGAGAAAATACAGTTGCCTGGCTCCTGGAAATTCTGATTGTGCTGGTCTGAGATTGGCCTGGACCTCAGCATTTTCTAAAAGCTCTACAGTTAGGTTTTAGTGAAAAGCTCAGTGAGCTTTGGAACCCCTTAGCCTTGACCCCATTTCCCTGCCCTTCCCTCCTCCCTGGCACTATGTGGCCTGATTCTCCCTTGGAGTTGTAAGCCCCCCGACGGTGGTCCACACTCGGCAAGCAGGGGCCTGGGGAGCGTAAGAGGGGAGTCCTACACCCCACGCCAGCCCCCCGTGTGCCCCCAGACTCCAGTCAAGCCCACGCTCTGATCACAGCAGCATCCCGGGCAGGCTTAATGGAGTAGAAAAGCTTTTTAACATGAATCCCACTTATGGCATGCTACCTGCCCTAAATTGTCACATTTGTTTTCTTGCGGCTGCCTCAGTCCTGCATCCTGCAGGTTTGTTTGCAAACTCAGCAAACGCCCTGTGTTTAATCGTGTCTGGAGGCTGAATCCTCACGTCCCTGCCACAGCGGGGGCTGCCGGACTCTGTGCCAACACCACCATGCTGGGTCTCACTGCCCGACCCGGCCTGCCAGACATGCCAGGCCAACCAGCGTACCCACATGCTGGCAAGCAGCACGGCCTCTGGTGCTTGGCCGCGAGCCAGCATGCTTCCCTGTCCCAGACCCACAGCCAACTTTTGATTATGCCTGTTCACAGAGGTCAGGGGAGAAGCTGAATAAATTAAGGCCGCAGATAACCCTGGCCTCATTTCCTCTAATAGCTAGAGCGTCTCCCTAGCTTCACCTCACTCTCTCTCTTGCTGTGGGCAATAAAATGAATTCACTGGGGTTTCCCTCCTCTTCCTGCCCTCTGCTTGCTATTGGAAAGCAGGGGAAAGGCCCTCTGAAAAGCTGGAGAGGGGAGAGGGGAGAGGGGAGAGGAGGAAGCAGGGAAGTGGTTGGAAAGTTCTGAGCTGGTTGTGGAGTCAAGCTCGCCTTCCGAGCGCCAGGGACTGCGGGTCTGGGGACCGCAGGGGGTCACTGGGTGAGGCTGGTGGGTCGGGGGTAAGATCATGAGGTCCCACCAGAGTTCCTTCAAGTCCTAACTCCTTCTCCAGCACCACTTAGAAGGCCAACAGTGGCGGAAGGGTTCAGCTGTCCCAGGGGCACATCTGGAAACTTTTAAAGTTGAACTTATCAAAAAGACGTAAGTAAAAATCAATCGATCAATCAATCAATAAAATAAAAGTTGAACTTTTCATTTCGGAGAAGCAAACCAAAAAGGCGAGTCGGCCACGTATTTCACAGGGGTGCTCTAGGAGCCGTCTCGAGTGTTTTACAGATGTTATATTATTTAATCTGCATAGCCTTTTGGAGATGGGGGGCGGTGTTAAATGCCTGACCAAGCTAGTAAGTGGCAGAGCTAGAATCTGAAAGCCCAGGTCCTAACAGCTGCACTGCCTGGCTCCCCCGTGACCCCCCCTCCCTGCGGTGGGTTCTACACACCTATGTCCCTCTCCCAGGCCCTCCCTCTACTGAGCTTACCTGTCACAGGCAATGGCATTTTGATACTAGGAGCTGTTTGTTGCTGTAACACAGACTAAGTGGGCAGAGAAGGCGTGGCTGAGACTCCTAGCCTTCCCCCAGGCCATCGCACACGTGTCCTCTGAGAAGGGGCACACATTAGCCAGGAACAGACACCTCCTCCCCCACACCCACCCCGGGGCCAGCAATTATTTCTGACCTCGCTGAGTCCCCATCTAAATATAGCCCCAGCCAGCCGCTTCTCATCTGAGAAGGGGAAATCTGTTTCAAGCCTTAGTCTGATGTAGATCAGATTCCCCAGCTGCACACAACGGGCAGTGGATGAGTAACCACCACCACACCACTCCCCCCTCGACAATGAACCTCCTAATGGAAGCCAGATGACCCACGGCTACAGTCCTATGGGGTCAGCCCCTCCTGCCTTGCCTCCTCAGCTCTGCTGCAGGGACACACGAAGGCTGGGGGGGGTGGGGGGGGCATGGCTGGGTTGCCTGATGCACTGCTGTCTCACTTAGAGAAAGGCAAGAATGGGCATTGTCCTCTCAGATCGGAAGAGCTACTGCAAAATGTCCTCAGGCGAGCATCTCTTCATGAGGAAAACACATTTGCCCATGTGGGCAAGATGACCCCTGTCCAAGGATACTCAGACATTAGAGGACCATCTTCCTCTTTCCCCAGCAGTAGGCAGGGCCCCTACAAGGGGAGCTCCCATAGGTTCAGGAGAGTTCGTTGGCTACCTTGAGGCAGGGGGTGAGGGCAGAGGAAGATATTTAGGTTTCTTTGGGGCACCTGTGGTCTCCCTGAGATGCTGGGGCATAGAGGGCCCCCTGAGGTATATCCGTTTCCTTTCGTTTGGGCACCATGATTTTTCCCAGGGTCAGATTCCTTTTTGAAGGAAGATGTTTGTCCATTCTCCAAAGGAGGCTCCTGCCCAGACGGGAGTGTCTGCCAGGAAAGACGTGTTTCTTTGCAAGCATGCTGCCACGGCCCTGAGCACTCCTGCCCATCGCTGTGTGCACATGTCGCTCCTGTTACCAGGCACGTGTGCGCCCATTCCCATCCGGGTACCATTCGCACGCAACCACCCTTTAGTTTGAACGCTCAGATCGTTGCTGGGGACGCTGGCTAACAGTGCCCTTGACAGAAGGCAGTTGGAGAAAAGGGTTGGGTGCTGGATGGAGAAGGGGGTGCCTGCCCGGTCTGCCCTGTCACTTCCCACAAAGAGTCACGCCAGCAAGCCAGAGGGTCTCGGCATATGTCTTGGAACTCACTTGGCTCAGCTGCTGGGGCCGGGATAAAGGTGTCTCCGTGCCAGCCACCCCCCACTTGGCTGCTGGAACAGAGGCCTCCGTTGAGCAGGCTGGGCTTAGGAAACTCACACCAGCAGGTCCCCAGTCCCAGATCAGATGGGACCATAGCCTCCGTCAGCAGCACTTGGTGAAAGATGGCTGGATTGAGAGCAGCACTTTGGTCCCAAGGACAAAGGCTCCTTCCCACCTGTTGGGCTTGGGGGGCGTCCCAGAGGCTCTGCCTCTCCCTTCAGCCCTGACCTTGGGGCTCGGTCAAGAGCAGACATCTTGGGCAGGAGTCTGTATCTAGGGATGGGTCTCAAAAGAATAGTGTTGGTGGCCGTGTGGCTTTGGACAAATCTTCTGGCAACTGAGCTTCACCTGAACAATGAGGGGACTGGCAACTAGATTGTTCCCAAGGTCCCTTCCAGCTTACTAACGCTGTGAATGCCAGAACCTTCCTCCCGTCCCAGGCACCTTCTCTCTTGCATGGTGACAGGGCAGCTGTCTGGGTGGGATATGGGTGTGGCTAGCTGCCAGTCTCCTCTGTCAAATGCACTGGATTGACCTACCTGAGAAAATTCATGCCCGGCAATACCAGGGCCCCAGAGGTCTGGTCTTCGAAACCCACCGTGTGAATGTGACCCTGACAGTCCAGAGATGGGAGAGAAGTTGCCTTTTACACTCAGAGATGAACCTGTGGCAAGAAATTCAGAAATTCAGGAATTATAGGTTTTAGGGTATAGCCAAGATGGGCAAATCAATTCCAGGCAGTTCTTGGAATATGAGCTTGACAGGAACCAACTTGCAAGCATTCGCCCTCTTGCTTACGGAGTCTCATTTGCCATGCCTGAGCTGGGTACTAGGTGTGGAGAGATGAAGAGAGATGACTTCACACCACCCCTTGCAAGGGGTTCGGGGGGACATTTTCTCTGGGAAAGAGGCTGGAATGACAGACCGAGTTGTTACTGGCATTGGACTAACTCATTCATCTGTGCCATCCCAATTAATGCTCACGCCAACCTTTCAGGGTGCTTCCTGTTATCCTCAGAGGAGGAAAAGGAGGCCAGGAAGGGGCAGATCCGGGATGCACACCCATATCTGTCTTCTCCCCAGATCTCTGTTTCTCACTTAGTCCTGAGATAAAGCTATTCTAAGCTCTCTTTTTCTCTCCAAGCACATTTGAAAGAGCCGGGAAGTCTCCCTGGAGGAGGAGGGCTGCATTAAGACCTACTGTCAGTCTCTTTAGAGCTCCTGCTCCATGATGGACTTCTTGGCCCCCTGGAGGGGCCCTCAGCCCCTGAGCTTAGCCACACCTTCCTGCTTTACAGTACACAACCTGCAATGCTGTAAAATTTTCAACCCGAGAACTGGGATTCAGTGGAAGTACCAGAGGTTTTTCAATCCCCTGGGTTGCATCCAGGGAATCGGTATGTTGGAGCCTGATGGCGGGCTGCTGCCCCCAGCTTCATTTTCATTTCCATCTTTGCCACTGCCCTGCTGTGTGACCTTGGGCAGGCTGCTCAGCCTCTCTGGGCTGTGGCTCTTCCATCTGTGTACCGGAGAAGGGCATCACTTTCTCGCTTGGCGAGGGGTCTGGTTAATAACAAACCCGGGCCATTGCCGTGCAGCCCACACCAGGAGGCGGAGGATAGGGTGATTTCTCGGGGCTCTGTAGAAATCGTGCTGAGAGCTTCTCACCCAGCTACTGCCGCTTGCTAATGAGGAACAGCATATGTTGATGATTCCGGCGTCAACACTTGCTCCTTGGCTGTCCGAGTTCCCAGAGCAAACTGGCTTCCTATTAGGCATTTATACTTATTAATAGCAGCAAATTGCAGCCCTCCACAACATCTGCTACTTTTCATTTGCAAAGAGCTTCCTAGACCATTTGTATTAGTAGTATTTTATAACCGATTCTCCCAGGCAGAGTAGGCCTGGGTCCTCCTATCTGGAAATGAATCAGTGGAGGCATAATGAGGGGAAAGGATTTGTTCAAGGTCACCCAGACACCCAGAATGGATTAGAGCTCGGGACCTCCGCTCCCAAGCCTCATGCTCTGAGGCTGCTGCCCTTATTGTTCTGACTATCGATGACCTTGACCCTAGAACTCCTGCCTACAGGCAGGTGGGGACAATGCTGACAGCCTGCCCTTGATCCTGGGCATGAGCCCGCTCGGGTCAGAGAAGACCCCTGCTGGATTAACCCCATAGCCGGAGCACAAGCAGGAGGAGTTGCAAAGTTCAAGGCAACCCATTCCTGAGGGACTTGTCTTGCTGCCAAGTAGATAAAATCATTTCCCGGTGGTAAGGCAGCCAGGAGATCAGTACAGCGGCTCCTATGAACATCTGTGCTTCCAGTTAGCCCTCCACACCTGGAGAACCACATTCTCTTTCCAGTCTTTTCTGGTACTTTGCTTCAGGGCCAGACGTCCCTGAGATCTACAGATCTACGGTCATTGAATTAGGAGAGCATGGTCAGCATGGAATACACTGGGAAGATTCATTTGTGATGTTAGACCCAGCTTTTAAAAGCACGTAGAGGGACGCCTGGGTGGCTCAGTCGGTTGAGCCGCTGCCTTCGGCTCAGGTCATGATCCCAGGGTCCTGGGATCGAGCCCCGCATCGGTCTCCCTGCTGCACGGGAAGCCTGCTTCTCCCTCTCCCACTCCCCCTGCTTGTGTTCTGTCTCTCTCTCTCTGACAAATAAATAAATAAAATCTTTAAAAAAAAAAATAAAATAAAAGCACGTAGAAACCACTACACTGCAACTTTCCCCTCCTCCATCCCCCCTGTCCCCTCTACCTTTCACAGGACCTTTGTACCCTGGTGTGACCAGCATCCCTGTATCAGCTAGCTATTGCTACCAAAAAAAGCTGTGTAACAACCCCCTCCCCAAACTCAGTAGCATATAATAATAAGCATTAACTCTCATATGCGTGGACCTACACACCCATTTCTCATCTTCTGATGTAGACGGAGCTTGGCTGGGCGGTTCTGCTTCAAGCCGCTGGGCTAGCTGGGCTTGTCTCCCGCTGTGGGTTGGGCTCAGGTCTGCTCCACATGGGTTCCTCTGGCTGAAGAGCAAGCAGCTCCGTGGGGAAGCTCTTTTCATGAAAATGGCAGAAACACAAGATGGCAAGTCTGACCACAGAGGCACATCTTAAGCCTTTGCCTCGTGCTTGTTGTCATCCCATTGACCAAATCCAGTCCTGAGGCCAAGCCCAAGTCAAGGGGCTGGAAGTACACCCCACCTCTCCACTCACCATGAGGCCAGGTAGGGGCGGGTGTGGGGATGAAGGAGGGAAGAGTTGGGACTCATGACACAATGTGCCACAGCCTGTGACCAGCCTCCTGGCCTCGGCCTCTCTTGCCAGCCTGCCAAGGCCAGACCTACCTGCCACCTCTGAGCAAAGAGGATGTGGGTGACTGTGTGCCAGGCACCTGGCATAGGCTCAAATAAACATGCTTCCTGAGCCCGTGCTCAGCCACTGCAAGTTCAAGCCCTGGCAGTGAGGGGCTCAGAGGTCATCACGGAGACAAAGCCTTTACACAACCCTTGCATGGCCCCAAGTCAGCAGAAATGAGGCCTGCAAAGGCATTCAGAGGCCACCAAAGGAAAGCAAGGCCCCTGGAGAGGTTTGGAGGGGCACCCCAAGACCGTGATGCTGAAATCCATATGTATTGCTGAGTTACTAATTTTCAGGAAAAGCACTGACTATTCCCAGCTCTACTTCCTTTGCTCAGAGACAGGAGGACAGGACGGGGATGGATGGGACCGCACCGGGGAAGGATGGGAGCTGCACATTTTGACAGCTCCATAGCAGCCCCTCAGAGCTTCTTAATGGGTCCTCTTGCATCCTTTTTTCCCCCTTTTTTGACAATTTTGTAGGAAACTGGGTACTTAAGAAGCCTTTTGGACATTTAAATTAACCCCCAGCATCAGGTTCAGCGTAGCCGTCGCAGCATTAACATCCAATTAAAAGAGGAGAGACGGAGTAATAACTCACATTTCGACTAGAATGTCAAATGCTTGAACAAATGAGAGGCGCTCCCAGAGATTGTATGTTGTATCTATGGAACATTTCTGCATGTAATCAGCAGAGCTGCAGGCACCCCTTGGGATGCTAACAGCAACAAGTGGAGTGAGACTCTATTGCCGGAAGAAAGCAACTTCCAAAATATCAGGGAAACCAAGCAGAGTCTAGACAGCTGGGGGCCAGGACTCAAGAAAAATACCCTAGTTGCCATTAGCACACCCGGGCCCCAGGCCCTCTAGGCGGTGGGCTCTGGTGATCAGTGCAGAAGCTTGTGAAGGTCAAGTTCATGAGTTGAAGTCCTTGGGTGGACTTTTTCACTCTGGCTCAGTCAGTCCTTGTCTTTCTATCCCTGGCCATTGTTTGTACATTCTCGGCCTTGTCCACGGGGCCGGACCGGTGTGGGAAGAGAGATGATGATTCTATTTACAATATTGAAAAACCAGACAAAAGGGATGTTTACCTTGGGGCAAAAGGGTGAAGAAAACCAGTGTGAGTCCCAGAAAGGTAATGGGGGGGATGAATAGAAGCGGGGTAGACACCCACACGCAGGTGCTTCCTGCTCATAACTGAGAATGAGAACCAAAGCAGAGGCTAAGCAATAGCTGAAGAATCTTATAAAATCATAGACCATTTGACCTCATAAGACCTATTTGAATTCCGAGACCCTTCCCTCTGCCTCTTGGAAGAGGTGGGGGGGCCTGAGGAAGGGTTCTGGGTGGAGCAAAGCTATGACATTATTTTTCCAAATCAGGAAACAGAGGCCCAGAGCTTGAGAATGACAGACCCGGTTACATCACAGCACATGATAAGAGATATTCATCCAAAACCCTTTTGTCCATTTAAAATTAAATTGAAAAGAGTTAACAATGCCTATCTTTTCACCCAAGGATCTCAGAATATTTTACAAACATGAATTTATTAGTCTAACACCAGAAACATGTGTCTTTTTTGCTTATCTCACTTAACATAATGTTTTCAAGGTTCATCCATGTTGTGGCATGGGTCAGAATTCCCTTTTTTTGAAAGGCTGAATATTACAGTAGTCCCTTCTTATCCACAGGGGTTACATTCCAGGCCCCCTCGGTGGATGCCTGAGACCATGGATAATACCAAACCCTAGATATCCTATGTTTTCTCCTACATATATGTACAACGCTAGGATAAACTTTAATTTATAAAGTTAGGCACAGTAAGAGATTAACAACCATAACTAATAATAAAATAGGACAATTATAATAATCTCACATCAAATGATAAAATGCCCACATGATGAGATGCAGGGAAGTGAGTGACCTAGGCACTGTGACCTAGTATTAGGCTGCCGATAACCTTCTGGTCATATGTCAGAAAAGGGGGATCATCTGATTCTGGACTGCAGTTGACCATGGGCAAATGAAACCACAGAAAGCGAACCCGTGGATGGGGGATGGGAGGAGAGGGATGACTGTATTCCACTGTAGGTCTATACCAACATTCCATGTATCCATTCATCTGTCACTTTGCTTTGGGTTTGGGTTGCCTTGGGTCACTTTCCACTTTTGGGCTATTGTGAATAATGTTGCTACGAACATTGGTCCGTAAATATCTGTTCGAGTCACTGCTTCCAGTCTTTTCTTTTGGGGTGTGTCCCCAGAACGGGAATGACCAGATCACGTGGTAATTCTATGTTTTGGAGAAACAACTACACTGCCCAATAGGACTTTGCACAAACCCAGTGGAATGTGCTGAGACGACCCTGTGCGGACCCTGTCCGAACCCCTCCACCCGAGGAGCCCCACTTCCACCAACACTCGTAGACACATACAGAGGTTCTGTCTGTAGAAGCAGAGAGGGTGCTATTGCAGACACATCAATCAACACGTCTCCCAGAGTCCAGTGGCCAGGGGACAAACTTCAATCTTCTGTGGTGTCTGAGACCATCCATCACGAGGATGGCTTGGGTCACAATCGTCATCTGATTCGTTCTCTAAGCAGAAGCCCCCCTCCGTGACTTCCTTTTCTCACCTCTTCCTGTGGTCTGAATTCCCTCACTCAGTTAATTAGCATGCCTGGCACTGTAGCTTAAGACTTTAATCAGCGTGGGGTGGTTTTAATTAATCGTGTGGCTCTGCATCTGGAGTGTGGAGTGGTTTGTGTTCCAGGGTCAGAGGAGGAGCCGGTGATGGGGGAAGGGAGAGGCGGCTTTGTTTGGTAGAAGATGTAGGTGGAGAGTCTGGGGGTTTGGAGAGAAGGAATCACAACGCCACCACTGTGGCTCCAAAGCTACCTGGGCCCCCGTGCGGCTTCCTAAGCAAGGTGTGGAAGGTTCCTGGAGCGATTAGGGTAGAGAATTGCACCGAGATAAGTGATGAAGTCCGTCTGGTTTTCAGAAGGGATTCAATGCAATGGTATAGATTGGGAGATGTAGAGTCAGTCCTGGAGGGGCTGGCCATTCTGGGGAATACTGCCTGAAAATGGGACTTCGAAGGCTTCCCAGAAACCTTCTTTGGGAAAGTCCTGGAGAGGCGAAGGGAGCATCACCTCAGGTAACGGGAACCGTTTTACTCGTTTTGTCAGGGTCCCGTGGGCACCTCACTTTGAGCACCCACACTTTAAAAAGAATGGAAAAAAAACCTAGATCAAGCTCAGAAGAGTAAAAAAAAAAAAAAAGACTGAATGTATAGATAGAAAGATCCTAGAAGAAAAGGTTGAGAGAAAGCTGAGTCTCATAATAACTGCTGAGGAAGGACTTATGCCCCTGTCCCACAGGGATCTGGCTAGATGAAAAGCAGAGAAAAAGACAGGCCTGTTAGAGTAGTTGGTAACAGCACTGAATAAGTCCAGGAAGCTGGGCTACCCCAGAGTTTCATCCCAGAGATGAAGCAATGACTGGTGTAGGGGCAGACATCGCAGTCAAGGAGGAAATGGTATGATCAAGGTGCTAAAGAAGAAAAGTTCTTCCTGGCCTGTGATATACTCCGGGGAGAGTTTGTGGGGCCGGGGAAGCCTATCAGAGCAGATTCCTGTGATGTGGCAGAGAGGGAACGTGGCCGCGCAATGAAGAATGGGGGATTAATGACAAAGACGACAATAATAACCGTCACTTGCAATGTGCTCGTGCGTTTACAAAGCAGCTTTGCGCCTACCAGGTCATCTGTGCTCTGGAAAGCTCCGTGAACTGGGAGGGGTGGGGGTGGGGATTTTATCTCCCTGTTTAAAGTCCAGGGAAAATGAGACTCGGGACTTTGTTGCTGGTAAATGGAAGAGCTAGGATTGGAACCCGGCTCTGCGGGCTCCCACACTCTTTCCGACCAAACTACAATCGCGCTCATTTAAAATCGGGAGAGGAAGGATTTTACAATTCTAGGTATTGGCGCTATTTAACACCAGTTGCGAGATATTTTTAGAAATCTGAATGCAAAGCCTTTTGAGAACATCAGGTTCGCCAAGGAACTGGCACACCCCGGAGCCCCGTGGCACATGCATCCAAGATAGATTATAGGACATGTCAGTGGGAGAAACTGAGGAGGCCATTAATTAAGTTTAGACCAAGAAAATGCTTTTGATTGAACACGCCATGATTTTCTCCTTAAGCCCATGCAAAATATGGAGTGCTAGACAAGCAGCTGGAACATATGAAAACATTATTATGCACTTGTGTTACCAACTTCCACCATCTAAGTTCCCTTTTATTACTCTTTCCCCTCTAGGCATCATGTTTTCAAAGACTTTTGCCTGCTAAACAAACTGCATTGATTAAGTAATAATATATTTCCTATTTTTAATATAGGACATACATCACTGGGTATGCATACAAAAAAGAAAACAGCAACAATCCAATTTCCATTAGGCTTTTGGAACTATTGAAAATAGCTTGTGGGGGCGCCTGGGTGGCTCAGTTGGTTAAGCGACTGCCTTCGGCTCAGGTCATGATCCCGGAGTCCTGGGATCGAGTCCCGCATCGGGCTCCCTGCTCGGCAGGGAGTCTGCTTCTCCCTCTGACCCTCTTCCCTCTCGTGCTCTCTGTCTCTCATTCTCTCTCTCTCAAATAAATAAATAAAATCTTTAAAAAAAAAAGAAAGAAAGAAAATAGCTTGTGGACCTTATTACCACTCATGAATTCCTGGGAGTTCAGGTACTTTGGGCTGGGAACCACTGTTTATATGCTTACATGACCAGCATGCCTATGCCCACTTACAGGGTAGGGAGAGAAACGAAAGAGGCAATAGGAATAGGGTAAGTTCCTGGCTGTGTGTAGAGCCAGCAGGGTAATGTGTACAAAACTGATTGTCAGAATTAATTGCAAAAATGGGGAAAGTCGCATATGGGCAGAGCTGAGGCATGGCCCATGCAGATTACACGAGCAGTAATAAGAGGAAAGATGAAATCCCACAAGTGCCAAAAGACATCCAAGAACACGGAGAGAGGGTCACAAAGGCCAAGGGCAAAACTGCAAGAAGGGGATCAGGAGGCCAGCAGGTAACTGGGAAGAAGTCAAATTGCAGGGTGGTCTTTAAGAAGGCTCAGCATGCGTGTGAGGAAACAAAACAAGACAAAAGAGATATGTAAAGGGAATGAGAAAGTGAAGGGAGAAAGGGAAGCGAGATCATATGGGGTTGGGAATTAATTATTAATTAATTCCAAAAGACGATTTCGAGACTAATTGAGCAGACCCTGGTGCCAGTTCGCCTGTGCATGAGTTATAAGTAGCCCCTGCTAAGTGTACAGAAGTTTTCAGAGGCAGATGCCCCACGCAGCAGCAGGGGGACTCAGCCTGCACGTTGGCTCATGAGGCACAGAGGCTCAGTCCGGTCAGCGTGGTTTGCACTTCTCTGTGCCTGTTGTCTAATAGCGAAAAATTATAAAGGACGGCCACATCAAATTCTCTTAGCACAAGCTGAAAGATTGGGGAAGGAGTCTTCTGCGGAGATACAATGGTGTCCCAAACAGAATAGGATGATTAAAAAAAAAAAAAAAACCTTTTTGTAAAGAAGAAACTGGCAACATAGAGAATAAAGACCAAGGCTATTGAAAGAAAATTAAAATTCCATGTGATCCTGAGTATCGTGATTAAGTACCTCTTATGTATTGGACCCTGAGAAGCCCTGTGAAAAGACATCTGGGCGAAGCTACGTTGGAGAACAAAGACATGCAAAAGATTTTTCGGAGCATGCAGGAAATGGAAGCATTTGGGCTAAGCAGAAATGTCACGTGGAACATTTTACATTAACAAGCAGCTGGTGAGGGCGAGTATAAGGTTTTGGGGTTGGAGAGGAAGCCTGTAGTCATGAAAAGGGTGTGGACAGGGGGAGAGGTAGCAACAGCTCTTCTATGAAAACACCAGCGTGAAAAACTTTTAAAGCCAGTTGGCCAATAGCAGGAGAAAGAGAGTGGACAGCTTAACAGCTACAAACTGAGTTCAAAGGCACAAAGAAGGAGAAAGAAAAGGGTCTTGGACTTCGCTTACTTACATGCTCTCTGGGACCACACAGATGATAACAAACAAACAAACATAGGGGAACTAGGAAGAAGGCAGAGCATCTTATAGCAAAAAAGAAAGGAAAGAAGGAAAGAAGGAAGGAGGGAGCGAGGGCAGGAGGGGGGAAGGAAGGAAGGAAGGGAAGAAGGAAGGGAGAAAGAAAGGAAGAAAGAGAAAAGGAAGAGAAAGGAAGGAAGGAATGGAGAAAGAAAGGAAGAAAGAGAAAAGGAAGAAAGAGGAAGGAAAGGAAGGAAGGAAGGAAGGAAGGAAGGAAAGAAAGAAAGAAAGAAAGAAAGAAAGAAAAAAAGGAAGGAAGGAAGGAAGGAAGGAAGGAAGGAAGGAAGGAAGAAAAAACAAGAGAAACAATAAACATTTGGATTTATTACATTGATAAGAAGTAAATAGGTGATGATTGGATGTTTGTAGAGTGTTTTGGGGATTTAACGGTGGGAAAGTTTAGTTGTACACTGTATAAATATCTTCTATAACAATTTAAAATGAACTCTAAGGAGGTTATTGGCAGAGACTTCTAAGAAAGTAACAGGTGTTTGTCTCCCCTGGATGCTTATGTGGCCATCTGCTCAAATATGACCACTCAAGGTCCCTTTCAGTTCTGGCACCCTGGGCCTCTCCACGTTCCTATGCTGATTTAGGTGATTTATCTGATAGAATAGCATCTCTTCCCAGTGAACTACTGGGCGTTCTGCAAAATCCTAATCACCCTTCTCTTTTCCTCCTGTCCTAGCTCACCAGAGTCCCCGTGGAGTCCTGTGGTCAGTATCAGAGCTGCAGCGAGTGCCTTGGCTCCGGCGACCCCCACTGCGGCTGGTGTGTGCTCCACAACACGTGAGTACCGCTGGGCAGCTTCCTCCGGCCTCCCACTTCCCTTGTAATTCTCCTCCTCCTCGCCTTCTCTGTCACCACCCTCCTTCCCTTTGATCTCTCTTCTCTCCCTGCCTTTTCTTACTCTTCCTTTTCTGTACCCTTTGCAAATCCCATCCCATTCTTTTGTTCCAACTTCACTCTAAATTGCCAGATTGCAGTAAGAAATGTATGGAAATGTCAGCCTGGGAATGATGAGGAGTCAGGATGTGAAATCATGTGGGTAATTGCACATTGGAGGGCTGGAGGGAGATTCCTGGATATTTCTGATTATGACTTGGCTGGAGGCTGATGTTCCAGGACTGAACACCAAGAAAAAAGGCACTGGACTTTTTTCTCAAGGCTCACGTGGGCCACTAAATCATGTGCAAGATATGGACTCTCCACTTAGTGATGTGACAACCACAGAAGACACTCTTCGATATCTACCCAGAACCTTCTGGTACTTGAGGTGGACATTTCGAGTGTGTAGCACCCAAGGACCCTCCCTCTGCTGTCAGTACACCGCTCTGGCTGTCAGATGGCCCTGGACTTGGGCGCACTAGACCAATGAAGCCCTGTCCCAAGCACTGGACACTCTCCCTATGTGCCAATGAAGCCCTGTCCCAAGCACTGGGCACCTCTTGGTGCCAGTTCCATTGTATTCTCTAGAAGAGGGAAGAAGGCAATGGTATACAGTGGAGGTATGTATATCCTACATATACATGACTTTCTGTGTGGTCTCAGTTTCTCCCTTTGGTAACATAATGCCTGCCTCCTGTCAAGTAGCAGAAAACTGGGGTGAACTGGGGCCCAAGGGAAGTCTGGGCAGTTCGTGAAGGAGCCCATCAGCCTGTACTGAGAAACCAGCAGCCCTGCACTCCTTGTGGCCTAAAGAAAACAGCCATGGACATAGACCGCTGCCACCAAGTCCAAATTCCACATTCCCCAGCTGTGCAACAATCTGGGGCAGCCCGGCTCATCTGTGGATTAGAGACGGCGATGTGGGGCCCGTCTTGTCCCCCTCACCAAGTCGTTGGAGAATGAAAGGAGATGGCGTTGGTGAGAGCATGTCCTGAACTGTGGAGTGCTATGAGATGGAAAGCGGAGGTGGGGCAGGAATGGCCACACCGTCGGGGAAGGCCCGAGAGCTCCTGGGTGTGGGTGCCCTGCCCCTAATGACTTTGGTCGACCCCCAGGATTGTCCAGATGGCTCTACTTCAATCGCATCCTTCCCTTGCCATGGGCATCCCAGCCTCAAACTGCCTTCCTCTGAGTGGTAGATGGTCCTGCTGGATTGCCCTCACCTCCGTTAACCTGGCATCGCATCTGATTTTGAAGTTTGCGTATCTTATTCATGTGTGCCTTATTAAGCACACGTTCTCAGAAAGCAAGAGATGTACAAGGACTTTGTCTTTGCTGCTCAGCACCGAGCAGCTCTCGGCTGCTATTGGCAGCTCTCCCTTGCCCAAAATGCCATGGCGAGAACAGGCGTGGGAGAGCCGTGAGGGACCTAGCGGGACGGCTGGGATGGAAATCACTGGAATCTACTTCTCACTCTTGGCAATTGTGCTATGGGGTTTGGACAAGTTTAGGCAATCCCCATTACTCATGGTAGTTCTGTCAGTCGCCACAAACACCAAATCTGAGAAGGCCGAGCCACCACTCCGATGATAGTCCCAGGGCTAGGTTCCTCTGAGCCTCTGGTCACAGCATGTCTGTGTTTTATGTGCGTCTCCATTTAAAGACACCTTGTTTACTACAAATTGTTTTATTAACATTGAACTCACGGCCAACAGCATTAGAACTCATGCCTGAACAAAGTCTACCTCGCACATGTATTTCCTCCGTAAGGCATATCATGGTCTTCTCATGCTTAAGAGCATTAGACGGAACTTCAACACAACACTTGGAGGCCATTTCAAACAGTGAAGTCACTGACAAAATGCACGACAATGCAGAAAACGCAGCACTAAAGAGATCCCGAAAAGGACATTTGTTTATAGCATGAACTGAAACAAGAAAGCCAAGTATCACCACCTGGTTCAACCTCTGATAGGAATGTGTTGGTGTGGCCAGTCACATTTTTCTCCACCCTGCTGATGTCCAGGAATGACCGCAAAAGTGCCCTAAGTATCAATGTGGGGATTTTAAATAAATGGTAGCAAGTCAGGTGAATTCGCACACGTGGAATCCACAACTTAGGAGGATCGTAACTCTGTACATCGGAAACTTGGCATCCTCGTTTATAAGGAGGAAACGCAATACCTTCTCGTGCTGGTAGCAAGTGGACAAAAATCAGGTAATAAAGGATGTTGCAAAGGTCCAAAGCACACCACCAGGTCAAGGTGGTGCTCTCTGAAATCTTGAGCCTCCTGGTGCTGGGGTCTGTGCAAGTGTGTCTGGTAAATCTCAACTTCCCTGGGAGGATACAGCTCCTGAGCACCTCTACGTGGAGACTGCCTGCTCACCCTGACACTCCCTCCCAGGGTTAGTGACTAAGGAAAAGCACGGTCCCACATGGCTGAGTGAAGAAGAGAAGGTCCCTGGATCTTCGAAGATGCTGTAAATCGGAATATAATGTTTAACATAGAGAAAGTGAGATAAGCAGATCTTAAGTGTACACTTTGAACAGTTTTGACCCAGGTAATCCACACTCCCACCAAGATACACAAAAATCTCTGGGGCGCCCGGTTGGCTCAGTAGGTTAAGCATCTGACTCTTGATTTCAGCTCAGGTCATGATCTCAGGGTCATGAGAACAAGCCCCACATCACATTGCATTGGGCTCCACGCTCAGCGGGCAGTCTGCTTCTCTCTGTCTCTCTCTCCCTCTATCCCTCCCCCTGCTCACGCATGCTGTCTCTCTCCCTCTCTAAAATAAAATAAATAAATAAAATTTTTAAAATACATATATGCATATACATACATATATATACACACACACACACACACAAAATATCCTTCATCCAGAATGTTCTCTCGTGCTCCTTCCATTCTTTCCAGTGGGCCTTTCTTCCCTAGTCACTTAAGTTCAGGTCAAAGCCAGACACTGCTTCTTCTGATACACTCTTATTTTATTTTATTTTATTTTCTCCCTTGCATTTTAAATAGATGCTAGCCGGACATTCACAGTTGGGAGAGATACATGAGGACACAGATGGAGAAGGCTGGGGCAGGCAGAGTCAGTGCAGAAGGTGGAGGAGGACCAGAGGGAGCCTACAGACACTCCCCCTGGGGCACCTCTGTTTGCTAAGAAGGGAGCATGGTGAAAACCGCAGGGGCTTTTATTGCATATGGGAGTGCCGTGCCCCCGTGGATCTTATCTGTACACCTTTTCACACTGGCCCTGCTCCCTCAGAGGCAGACACTGGGCTAGGCTCGGTGGATGCAAGGGGACTCTGTTAGACGGCCTCTGCCCTGAAGCTTCTTGGCAACCAGGACCCTAGTCCAGGGAGAAGGTAGGGGTTTCAGACTCTACCAGAATCAGCGCATTTGGGAGGTCCCCATCATGGGCAAGCCCCTGTGCTCAGTGCTGTGAGGCCCAGTGAGCCTGACTCTCGGGAAAACCAGGGCAAAAGAGCATCAGGAAGAGGGTTCCTTTGAGTGTCAAGTTTCCTTTTTCTGTCACTTTTGCCAGCTTTTCCTATGGTTGTAGGGAGTAGGCGGGTGGGAACTTTGTGGGAAGAGGATAGTGGAAGCTCTGTTGTGTGACAGAGAGAGTGAGGGAGAGAGCAAGAGAAACAGGAGGAGAGACAGAGGAGCAGAAAGAGAGAGAAGAGAGGGAGTGCATAGTTTAAGGGCAGGGCCCCTACTAACAGGTGGCTCAGGTGGCTGAAAAGGTCCTTTCTACCAGCAAGGGCACAGGTGGGGTGCAGACTGAACAGGCTTAAGAAATGCTTGTGTAATTGAAACCTCCCTCCTTTTATCTCAAAGGACGGGCCTGCTGACCCAGGAGCACAGAGCATCGCCCCATTGTCCTCTCATGCAGTCCCTGACCCAGCCTGAGGCTTGCTGGTTTCTAGTGGCAACAGTGGTTTCAACAAGCTGGGTTTTTATTTGCCCCTGAATCTTGAGCCCATATTCCCAGGACATTCATCTTGGGCCTGAGCCTACCTGTTCTGACTTGGGGGAAGGTAAAGAAAGGCCTCCAGCCCAGCCCACCTTTGCCTGTCCTGGGCCTGGAACATTCCCTCCAACCACCAGGCTTGGCATGTCCCCAGGTCCCTCTCCATCTTCCCCCCCACCGGGCCCCAGCCAAGAAGCCGATCTGGGTCTCAGCAGGTAACGGGATCCCACAGCAGACCCAGCCACATCGACTGGCCCAGACGTTACCTTTCTGAAGAAGGTTCATCAGCGTCACTCCGGGGAGGCTCATGTAACCCAAGACATCAACAGGGGAAAGATAAGACCAGCTTTTATAAAGTCTCTCCCTTGCCCCGTGGTGACCCCTCCTCCTTGCAGATTTCTTCTGTTGGAAGAATGCCCACCCCGGGGGCTTGGCCCAGGTTACTGTGCAGTATCCACTCCTTTTCTCTTTTGTATGGTTTCTGCCAAGATGGGGAGAGTGAAAGGAAGGGAGAGGAAAAGTACTTCTATCCAGAGTGGAAGGGTGGGGTTATAGCTAAGAACCTGCCTATGGACAGAGCCCGCCTGGGCTGGGTTTCCTCCGCTGAGAGCAACAATGAAAGAGCCACCTTGCGGCCACACTGTGGAGATTAAGGCAAAGGACGTGTGTGAAGTGCCCTTGAGGTGCCTGGAGGTCACCCTGATTGCAGTGACTGTGGGAGCAGAGGCTGCGGGTCAGACCCAGGGCCTCCTCCATGCCCCCCCTGTCTGTCCCCCGCAACATCCCCCCAGGACCGGAGGGCTGTGGCTGGGCTGCTGGAACAAGGTCTCTCTGCCTTGGGCAACTCCAACCAGCCGCACCAAGGAGGCCCCCCTGCACAGGGGCCTCCTCGGTCGGCATTGGCCCCTGCAAATGCTCAAAGTCTGTCCCATAGCCATGGTTGAGTGTCCCCTTAATGAAGTACTAGCCGATCCTAAAAATGCAGATCCTTCCTTGCTGCTTTTTTGCATATCCCATAGCCTGGTTTTATTTTATTTTGAAGCTGTGTCAAGGGACTACTTAGTACCAACCTGCTAAGGCAGTGATCTCTCCGAGGGCTGTTTGCTGAAGGCCCGTGCCCTCCCGAGGAACTGTTAGAATCCCTCTGCCCAGCAAACTCTGCAGTCTACACGCTGGTCTTCCCTGACTGTCTGCCGGGAAGTTACCAGCTCCCAGGCCAGAGGGAAGAATCCCAGACTGGTTACTGGTACAGTTGAGTTTTTCCATCTGTGGCCCAGCACATACACAGCATGGGTTAAAGAAGCTCACTTTTCCTCTCTTCACTCCTGCCTCCCCCTCTTCCCCACATACAGGTGTATAACACATGCTTTCATGACCAAAGGATATGAAGTCAACAGTGCCATCAGCTCACAGGAATTAGGAAAGCCCTGTGGTCCATATGAGCTCTGAGTGTCCCTCCCAGTCTACTGACTTGGCTCTCTGGGGGACAGCCTGAGGGGCTGGGCTGCCTCTGAGGTTCAAGTGCAGACATGCACACCATATCCCAGCATGCACCACACTCTGCCCGGTCTGCCGCCCTGCACCAAGCCTGCCGACCTGGAGACATTAACAGACACGAAAGGTCCAGGCTGTGGGATAATGGGTAGCCCACAAGTGGACCAGGATCAGTCGGAGTAACCGGTGAATGTGTCTCAAGTAACAGCCAGCATCCTCCTTGTGACTGACTGGATGGCGGGGAGGATGGACTAGCCTGCTACCACTTGTCTTTGCTTCCTCCTCCTCCTCCTCCTCTCTCTCTCTCTCTCTCTCCCCCCATCTCCTGCCCTCAGTCCCTCCCCCTCCCTGCAATCCTGCTCTTCTTTCCACCTCCTCTTTCCTAACCCGTCCTCACCCTTACAGAAATAAATAGGTCCAAACAGCGCTCCCTACTGACAGAGAGGAGAGAGACAGTCCCCAGTTCCCCTTCCTGTTGGGCACCTGCTACCTGTAATTCTCTTCTCAGAAACAGGGAACCTCCCCAAGTCCCTTATACTACCACCTGAGGCTTGTGTTCAATATATCATTTGTTTGAGGAGGGGCCAAAAGGAAGGCAAGGAGAGACTCTGACCTGGGACCCAGGGTGGATCTCAGCTCTCCCTGCAGGGATGGTGGTGGGCTAGGACCATGTGGTTGGCATGTAAGCCCACAGAGGTTCTTGGGCCTCCTCTGAATTCCTGCACCTGCTGGTTCCGTAAAGTCCTGTGCCCTCCTCCTGCTTCGGTGGGTGGGGCCCAGGAGGCAGGGAACCCCATAGCAGCTGCTCAGGTGGGCTTTGGAGCTTTAAAGATGGCAAAGGGTTGTGAGTCCAGTTGCCGGTTCAGCAGCTGGTAGCAAGGGAAATTGTAGTGTAGTCATGGTTTATCCAAGAACAGGCTAAATACTTAGGTCGAGACCATGGTGTTAGTCACTGGATCCTAGAATCACAACACTGCACGACTCGCCTGGTCCACACCCTTCATGCGGGAAACCTCTTGCACACTCATCTGCCTGGAAGGGTTCCTTTCCCCATCTAGCTCACCTTCCTCCAAGCTGCACAGATGTGCCTGCCCATTTCCATGGGCTTTCCTGAAGAGGGCAAGGCCAGTGGTATTGACAAACCCAGTTTCTTCCCTCGCCAGGGTTCCCAGATGTGGATACAGTGACCAAAGAGCCCCTGTTAGAGTAAGCATTCCTCTTAGCTTTTCTGTAAAGATCATTTGGGAAACCCTACCTCCACCCCATTTTTTTCAATCTCCTCATGTTCTAAACATGGCTCCCCATAACAGTGCACTTCAGCCCAGGCCATGACCAATGTGAGGTGTTAAGGATGGTGGGGGTGCCAGCTGTGGGGAGAAGTCGGGAGACACTCTGATAGCCAAGGCTGGTGGACCCTGCTGCAGGGCCAGGGGATGGACCAGCACCCACCCACCCCCGGCCTGGAGGCTCGCCCAGGCCCCACTCGCAGCCCCAGTTCCAAATTGAAATTTGCTCGCCCAGCCGGTGGCACTGGATGTTAATATTTCTATCACCGTCCTTAAGAATTAATTTCTAAAGAGCTTAATCACCACCTCTTCCCTCTCCCTCACCCCCTTCCTTTCTCCATTCCTCTCTTTTCCAATTTTCCACTTGGCTGGGAATTCTCCGGCAGCGAAAGTTCAGGCTTAGGGGAGGGCGGAGGTGGCTGCTTCATTAGAGAGGATAATCTCATTGGAACCATTGGCTTGAATAATAACCTCTCCAGGGGCCAGGCCTCTGTCCCCATGGCCTTTCAGCACCTCTGAACTGGGGCTGGAGGGCCCAACTGCAGAGAAAGTGAGATGAGGAAGGGCTGTAGGAGGAGGTGAGCAGGGCTACACTCCAATTCTGGGGCCCTGCCTGAGCTGTCTGCTCAGGGTCTACTTCCTGCTGGCCCCCTGCAGGTCTGTGTTGTGGGGGGGGGTGTGGGGGGGAGTGGTGAGGGGTTGGCATGGATGACTGTCTGAAGACTCCAAGTCACCTAGCGTGCACTTTTTGAGACCTGCCTGGCAAATGGATGAAGCAGGACCTTCCTCCATCTCCAGGGTGCTCCCACAGTGGAATTGAAGGAAATGCTATAGGAAGTATTTGGAGCCCCATTGAAAGAAACATCTAAGCCACCACCCCCGCCACCCCCAAAAGTCATGCATGAATCCTTTGCACACTTGCCCGCTCTGGCCTGGGCTAATGGGAAATCACAGTCCTGGAAGAGTAGGAGGCCATTGCCCTGACAGACCCTGTAAGGACTCAGAAGGGATCCGTCCTCCCCCGTCCATTATCCTATCACATCTAAGGTCAGTTGTCTGTGCGTTTGGACATTTGCAGCCTCCACCCTCATGGGCCCTGAGGGATAGTAGAAATGTCAAAACATCCCTGACACTGACCTTAAACTTGACTTTCCACTAAGAGAGCTGAGTAGTCAATACCCTTTGACAGCTAGTAAGAAAGCAGAGCTCCAAGCAAACCAGACCACTCTTTTCCTCTTTCCTCCCTCCTGGTCTCTGGGGCTCCTCATCCCTCATTAGGAGGAAAACTGCTGGAACCACCTCTGTCTTTTTGTTTCTGGTTTGCCCCATGGGCCAGTCTGAAAAATCTGTGCTTCTGTGTCAGCTGCTGTTCAGAGGGCTTGCATGAGGAAGGCAGAGCAGGGATGGGATCATAATACTAGCGGACATTCGTTGAGGGCTCATCGCGTATGAGCTATGCCCTGTTCTAAATACTTTACTTGCATAACCTCATTTAATTCTCCATAATAACCCTATTTGGTAGATACTATTTTGTCCCCATTTTGTAGAAGAGAAAATTGAGGCACCAAGAGCTTAAGTAATTTGCCCAGGATTACATGACTAGATGGGATGTTTAAAATTGTAAGCTACAGGTGACTTCCTTGGTAAGACCTAAACCTGGAGGAGGGGGATGACGAGTATTTGGTTCAGGGGCTCTTACATTTGGGGAGCCATGGAAGGGTGCAGCCACATGAACCTTGGCAGCAGCAAACCATGCAGGTAGACCTCATCTTGAGATTCCCCAACCAAGTACCTTTGTACACCTTCAAGAGAGGTGGGGTCCTCTCTTCTTCGTCTGGATTTCTCTTCAGCAGTTGATGTTTGGCCCGGACACAGGTTCATTTTTCCTCTCTTAGTAATTTAATCAAAGACATTTTTCAGACCTATGGATTGCTCTTGGAAATAAGAACTTCAAAGTTGGGGAGTCAGTGAATAATTTAAGCCTGTACCAGCTCCCTGGGTCTGCTGTTAATGGGAGTAATAACACTATTAATAGCGATGTCAGTGCAGACACCCTGGAAAAGTCCATAACATTAGCTTAATGGCTGGAGGTAATGAAGTACTCACAGAGGAGCTAGCCTGGTAAATTAACTTCCAAGACTTTTAGGCAGATGCCCTGTTGCCATGGTCTGCTAAAGCAGCCAGGGAGGTGACTACATTCATGTCTGACCCTTCGCTCTCACGATTCCTAGAAGGATCCTAGAGAAGTCACAAGTTGCAATAATATTCAAAGTGCATCCTAGTGGCAGGCAAAAATAGCAATTAGCCTAGAGACAAACCTTGAAGGGAAATTTTGTAATCGCCTCAAGGCACATGAAGAGAACATCAAGATGGCGGGGAAACGGGTTTAGCCGGTCGCAAGGCGGTCCGAACCTCACTTCTCAGTCTCGAAGCTTCAGAGAGCACAGCAGTCGAGAGCAGAGGCTCCAGGGTTCATCTGTGCTCAAATACTGGTTCTCTCTGATTAGCTGGTGACCTTGGGCAAGTGACGTACCCACCCTTTCTGTAGTTTCCTGGTCTATAAAGTGGATTTTTAAATGGTACCTGCCTCACGACATTGTTGAGAGGCTTTGACATAAACCATAAGCCTCTTACTGTGGTGCCTACGAAGCGCTCAGGGACTAGCAGCCATGAGTGTATTACTCAGAATTGTTTTCCACTTTCTCGTTACACATCCAATTTACTCTGTGGCCATCCTTTTTGTCCCTGGGGCTCCTCTTCCCCCTTTAGTCCATGCTTTCGGTGACTTCTCCTTCATTTGCTGAATTCTCCCCTGACTCTTCACTGTTAGGCTGTCCCTCCCACTGAAGCCAAAGGTTCCTTCTTTCCCTGTGGTGTTCTCCTGTGCCCAGTCACCCCAAGAGTGGCTCAGGGGGTCCTGGAGCCTCTCTTCCCTCATCTCTAGCCCCCCGCTTCACCGGTCTGCTTCTCAAGGTGGATGCTCCCTCCCCAATATCCACTCCCCATGGGGGCTCCCCATGACATCCTGGCTATTCCCTGAAGCTCAGATACGTGTGTGCAGTGAACTCCCTGGCCCAGGCGGAGAGCTTAAGCACCTTCCCCCATGTGTGATGTGCACATATGGGTGAAGGGCCGTGATTCTTATGTGCATGTTTCACAAGCCCCGTCAGTTAGGCCTGTGAGATCCCAGGTTGCCCTGAATGTGGTCCACCTGTGACACAGTATACTTTGAACGACACAGGATGCTAAGCAATAATAGAAACCTTCTCTAGCAGTTACCCTGTGCCAGGGAACTGGGATTTGGGTCCAAGGCAGTCTGGCTCCAGAGCATGCTTTGAACTGCTCCACTCTGCTCCTTTGATCCTTCCTTCCCTCCCTCCCACCCACCCACCCACATTTGTCTTCTGTCTACTGGACGTGAGGTATACTGGGGATCCCGAAATAAGTCAGGCAGAGTCTCTTCTTTTGAGCTCACACCTGGTAGGAGAGGGCTGCGCTTAACCCAGTAATTATCATATAATCGAAGAAGTTCTAGACGAAAGAAACCCCCAAATGCTCTTAACTTTGCCTAGGCTGGTGGTGGGAGAGATTGCAGATGCATAATAGTTGACCCATGTCTGGAAGGGTAGGTAGAAGTTGGACAGGGGAAATGTGGAGGGAGGGTGGTCCAGAGAGCAGAACTGGGCAGCACAAGGCGAGGAAATCTGCAAGAGTATCTTGTGTATACAGTGGGAACAGGTCTCGGTTTGCCTAAGAGGGGAGGAGGGCTGAGGATGAGTGGGGAGGTAGAATAGTGACTCTGCAACTCTTTATGTGAATGAGGAGGATGTGAGGGGTCTTTAGGATGACCCTCAAGTTTCTGCATTTGGCAACAAGTGATTAGAATTGCCATCTTTTTCAAATTCGGGCTTGGTGGGGTAGGACCAGGCTGGAGGAAGGGGGCAGAAAAGGTCAATCCTGGACACATTGAGTTTGGGCACGTCCTGGGAGCTGCTCACAGGGCCTGACCTCCGCGTCGGCCCCTCGCCGGAGTAAGTGGCCTTCTCCTGAGTCACACGTTGCTCTGTCCCTCCAGGTGCACCCGGAAGGAGCGTTGTGAGCGGTCCAGAGAGCCCCGCAGGTTTGCCTCTGAGATGAAGCAATGCGTCCGGCTGACCGTCCATCCCAGCAATATCTCTGTTTCCCAGTACAATGTCCTGGTAAGGGCAGGGGGATCTGGGTCCAGGGACGTGGCAGAACCCTCTCCCCACCGAAGCCCACCAAGGCTTCTCAGGAGAGCTGGGCCATGCCTGACCAGCCTAGCTGATCAAGAGCAGCTTTAAAAGATGCATCCCTGGAGATGGAAGAGGGGAACGTGCACGGGAATATGGGGCAGAGGCTTTCTGCACAATGGGTAGAAAGACAGGGAAAAGTGTGATACCAAAGAGGATCAAAAGGGTGACCAAGAGAGGGAGGCTGTTGGGAACTACATGTTTGTCTGTAAGATGGGAAGGATGTATGTGCAGAGGGAGAAAGGGGCAGGATGGCTCCCATGTTCATGCACTGGGCCCTTGGTGGTTGGTTTGCCATTTTTCCAAAACTGGGGACCATGCAAGAGGAGCTTGACCAGCAATACCTCAGTCCTGCCCGCCTTTCTTTCTACAGACACATCCCCTAAGCATTCCCATTTCCTGGGGCCAAATCCATCCATATGTAATGAAGGTTCCTCTGTGTCTGTCTCTTTCCACCCCACCACCTTGTCTCTATGTCTTGTGATGGATTAATGGGCTCTCTTCTTCTATGTGTTAATATCGCCTCCTGTTTTCCCTCTTTTCTTTCTCTCTGATCTCTCTTGATCTCCCTCTTTCTTCCTTTACTACGCCCCATCCCTTTCCCCACTTACTCTCTTCCTCTCTCTCCCCTTGCCTGGCCGTTCGCAGCTGGTCCTAGAGACATACAATGTCCCGGAGCTGTCAGCTGGCGTCAACTGCACCTTTGAGGACCTGTCAGAGATGGATGGGCTGGTGGTAGGCAATCAGATCCAGTGCTACTCCCCAGCAGCCAAGGAGGTGCCCCGGATAATCACCGAGAACGGTGAGTGGTCCCCGGAGGAAAAGTGGGGTGGCATGTCCTTCCTCCTGACCTGACAAGAACTCAGGACAGCCGTGGGGGCACTGAGGGAGCCCATAGGCAGGGGAGAGTCAGGGAGGGGGTGCATTGGCGGGTATGATACGGAAGAAGGGGTGAAGTGTCTTTTCGCTGCTCTTAGAAATGACTGTTGAAACCAGGTGAGCTTCCTGGAGGCAGCATCATCCTAGGTGAGGAGCAGCTGCAAAGAGAGTGGAGGGAGGGCAAGGCCAGGACAGCATGAGAATGTGCCAGCTGAGTTCAGAGACTGCCCTGGAGCCTGAGAGGGCGGGCGTGGAGGGGCAGTGGGGGAGGGGAAGCTGGTCAGGAGCAGGGGTGGGGGTGCCAGGGCTCATCTGGCCCCTTACCCTGCCTACACTGCTGGGTCTCTGATCTCGGGCCCCTGCCTGCCATCCCCACTGTGCCGTGCCTTCCCGGAGCCGCAATGGGAGGATCAGGGGTGGAAAGAGGCCCAGTGCCGGTGAGGGACAGGCCCAGCCTGGGCAGATTGATTCCATGTTGGCGCTCCCATTTGGGCTTGTCACATTTGTTCCAAGCTGATTGATTAATGAGACTCTCAGGGAGGGCACAGAACAAGACTGGAAGTGGGGGCCCGGGGTCAGGGCTGTGAATTAAACATGGGCTCTAGTTCCTCCCTGGCGCCAGCTGAGGATTGCAGGGACACCGGCCTGAATGGAGCCCTGAGCCGCCGCCCCCCCACCCCATCGCCCGAGGCGGGGATGTCAGCTCAGGGTGTCTCCTTACCGAGATGGGGAATGAACTTAGGTGCGTGCATACGCGCACATTCATGCAAAACCTCCTGTGTGGCCTGTGGCAGCGTTAGAGCCGACACATTTGTCCTGGTGGCTAATCAGTGTGTGTGTGTGTGTGTGTGTGCACGCGCGTGCAATTCTGTGAGTCTGGCGTGGACACCCCACACGCCAGCCTGTCAGAGTGTGCAGACAGGAGAGAAGCTGGTGAGCATGTGAGGGGTGGGTGCTGGGAACACAGCGTGGACGGAGGAACAGACCAGAAGCGCCCTCTACAGATGCTCTCAGAGTTGTCCCGGGCCTGGGCCCTGCTGAATCAGAGTCCTGTCAGAGCTGAGAGCACCCCCCGGGGGAGCGGGCTCCCCCTTCCCCGCATACATCACTCTCAGTGGGAACCTCACAAGGGGCCTTGGCCTCCCGCCTGAACTTGTGGTTGGCTCTACCCCACAGGGGACCACCATGTCGTCCAGCTGCAGCTCAAGTCGAAGGAGACAGGCATGACCTTTGCCAGCACCAGCTTTGTCTTTTACAACTGCAGTGTCCACAATTCGTAAGTGGCTCCAGCCCCGCTCCACTCCCTGTTCCTGGGGTCAAGGTTCATCCGGAGACTGAAGGCACCAGCCCTGTTGGCAAGGAGCTGCCATCTAGAGGGCCTGTAGGGAGAAAGAGGATGAGACAGGGCCCCCCTCTGGTACCCATAGGGTTAACGGGAAGAGGCAGGAATGAGCAGAGGAAGAACCAGCGGGGTGGGATCTCCAAATCCCTAGCCCGTACATCTTCGCTGGCATCAGTCTGTCTAACCCAATTTGGTTCTGTTGAGGAGGAGGGTGGCCCTCACCTGAAGAACTGAGCAGCCAGTGCCCTGGGTGAATAGGGGGGTCTGAGGAGGGAGAGGAGCCCCCATGTGTCCAGGCCAGGCACTGAACACCCAGCTCTCCCCAGTCCCCTGTGGGCTGGGTCAGGCCTCGAGCTGCAGAGGGTCAGAGTGGGGCATGTGCTGACGGGACCCAGCTCTAGCCCTGGCCCTGTTTGATCGAAGCGTCTGCTTCCCAAGGGAAGGCACGGAGGGCAGAGTCTCGGGCTCTGGAGTCACACCAGCTGGAGACTTAACCATTCTGTGTCCCCAGTGTCCCGTCTGTGGGGAAATTGTAGTCCTCCTTCCAAGAATGTCACCCAAATATTTCACTGCCGACACAGCCAGGCCCCTTCCGGGCAGAGTCTCGGTTGGCTGGGACTCCCCCCCTCCCCCCGCCCCCGCCCCTGTTCATCAACACTGCTTGGTCCACAAGACAGCTGTGAGGACTAGAAGAGTCATTACAAGCATAGCATTTAGAGCCACTGTCTGGGCACTGCTCATGTTTTTGCTGTTATTATATGATTATCTCCTCTCTAAAATGAAGGAGTTGGACCAGACTGAGAAGGTATGAACCATAGAAACCTTTCTCCAACCAAAATTAGGTGTAGACACCCAATATACAAAAAACAGATGGAAGTAGGAGCTACTCTGGTTGAGGGCTGGGAGGGCCTGGGACCCCTCTGTCTTGGAACCCCACACATCTATCTCCTTGTCTCCAACAAAACTCCATGGAACCCTTAGGGTTCCACAGAGCATAGTTTGAAAACCACAGGACCTGATTTCATAAAGCCCTGCTTGTTTTAAAATGCTTTTCTGTTTACCTCTCCCTATAGAGCAAGCTAGTTAACATAACCAAAGACACTTCCGGGCTCTAGGCTGGAGGAATGTTAGTCTATCTCTCTGGTTATGGCGGTTGTGGGTCCAGAGCTTGGCTATCTTTGGGGACCCAAGTAAGAGGTAGTCAGGCCTCCTAGCCAAAAACAAGTTGCTTCGACGCCAGAATTCTCTCCCTGCTTCTTGCCACGGAGCTGCCTGTGGCTTTACCACTTGGTGACCTCTTCCCTTGCTCCCTTTTTGCCCCTCTAGGAAAGCAGAATAGACAGATAAAATCATGTGTGAAGTTTCCATGCAGTCCACAAAATAATTTTAAGCATCTACTAGGTACAAGGAGTGTCATTAGACAAGAAGGGTCAACAATGAATAAGGCTCAAAGACTCACGCTCTGCTTCAAGAAGTCATGGCCTTGTGGACTAGTGGGATAATTAATAAGTAAAATATGATACAGAAAGGCCAGGACAGTCCCAGAGACATAAACAGAGTGGTTAATGGGACAAGGGCCCAGTGTGACCAACTCTCTGTTGGTCAAAGAAGGAAGAGGAGATGGGCAGGTGAAGGAAGGGGGAGTGGTAACCCAGGCAGAAGGACAGCATGGGGAGAGCATGGCCTGTTCACAACTGAAACAGCAAACACATGTGGAGACAGTGGGCCTGGACATCGTAAAGGGCTCGGCCCACAGGGCAAGGCATTTGGGTTTTACCCTCTGGAAGACGGGAACCATGCTGGGTTTTAAACAGGAAGAAGCTCTGATAACGTTGCCTTTGTTTCTTGGGGATGGAGTGTAGAAACAGGATTGCTAACTGTGTGGGGACCCACTGCACTGGACAGTAGCCTAGAACCTTCCTCTTCTGGGGTGGGTCCATGTGGGTCCTTGACAGTGAGATCCTGGAGTCCACTGGAATTAAAACTCTATTTCTTTCTTGACACTAAATGCATGGGCTTTCCGGATGAACCCCTCTACTCCAGACCTCATTGTTCCCCAGCTCCACAAAAGAGGGCACCATCCTATGGAGATGGAGGACATGTGTGGATTGGGCCCTTGGGGACCAAGGTTTTCACCTACCTGAATGAGGGGGAGGAAGCCACAGAATCTGGGCATCCTGAGAACTTGGAGCAGAAAGGGACAGATTTGTATCGGATCTGCTCTTCCTGAGTGTTGGAAGGTGGTTTCTCGCTTACTATTAAAAAATATTTTGCTAGACCCAGGAGTCTTAGGCCCTCTGCTTTGGGTTCACCGACGTTCTGTGATTTGTGCCTCTTTCTCCTCTGTGGGCAGGTGCCTGTCCTGCGTGGAGAGCCCATATCAATGTCACTGGTGCAAATACCGGCACGTCTGTACCCATGACCCCAAGTCTTGCTCCTTCCAGGAAGGCCGAGTGAAGCTGCCCGAGGTAGGTCCTGGCACCTGGAGCCATGAGTGTCGCTGGCCGTGAGCATGGGCCACACGAGGCAAGCCTACCCTTGAGAAGAGAAAACAAAGGCAAATCCCACAGCACCTGCTTCCACCCAACCCTGGCTCTTAAGGGACCATTTCATGAAAGAAGTGAACATGCATAGCTCTGACCCTGGGGCTAGTGGGCTCTGGGTCAGTCCTGGAGGGTCAGCTACAGGCAAAAGTGCATTCCAGGTCACTCCAGCCATGAAGACCCTCCACATGCCAGGTGAGCTCTAGAACAATTCCAGAGAGATGGGCGTGTGTGTGTGTGTGTGTGTGTGTGATAGAAATAATTATAAGTACACAGCGAGACTATATATAGACTCCTTGGCTGTCCCTCAGAGCATTGTCCACAGAGCATATCTGATACCAAATTGGACAATTTGAGTAACAGGGAGAGAGAAATAAGAAAGAAAGGTCAACTTATCAACCAGAGTGGTGGTTCTCCAAGTGTGGTTCCCAGATCAGTGGCATCAGCATCACCTGTGAACATGTTAGAAACTCAAAGTTTACTACCACCACCACCACCCCCCCCCCCCCGCCCGAAGACCAACTGGATGAGAAGCTCTGGGGGTTGGCTTGGTTCTTGGTTTCTATGGTGCAGTCAGTCCCATTTGGGAATCACGAGAGTTGGCTCCATGGTTAAGAAGCTGTGTTTTTATTCTCTCCTAATCTTTATTCTTATCCTTTTTTTGGTGGTGGTGGTGGTTTTGTTTTGTTTTTTGTTTCTTGAGAGAGAGAGAGGGAAAGAGTGTGCGCATGGGGGGAGGGGCAGAGGGGGAGGTGGAGAGAGAGAATCTCAAGCAGACTCCACGTTGAGCACAGAGCCCAACAAGGGGCTCAATCTCACGACCCTGAGATCATGACCTGAGCCAAAACCAAGAGTCAGATGCTTAACAGACAGAGCCCCCCAGGCACCCCTATTCTTATCTTTGAACACTGTTCATCAACATAATAGAAATACTCTATACCTACATTGCTGCCTTTCTTAGGATGTAAGTTTGTGGGCAAGGACCTCAAAAATAATTGGTATAAAAATACTTTGGAAAAGTCTGCTGTTGTTCAGCCATTATGGTGCCTATGTGACCCCATCCATCAGACCAGTAGGACTGAACAGAGTGGTTGCTTTAGAACATGGTTATTTAGACTAGAAAGGTATTTATCTATATACAGTGTTGGTTAGACCCCACTGAATGCAGGGCCAGAACTGCCATCCTGGCCCATGCTCTCTCTGTCAACACTGGACTCAGTTTCCAACATCTTCACCCCCTTCCCCTGCCTTAGGTGTACCTTCCAGCCCCTTCCATGCCCACACAGGCGCCATGACCATGTGGCACACCCCACAGCTACGAAAGCCAAGAATGGTGCTGGTGCAGGAAGCACAAAATCTGTTTGGGGGACAGGAAGGGAATGGTGAGAACAGAAAGGCCCATCACAGTGCACTTGTCCCCTTCTCCCAGACTCCTACCTCCATGGGAACCCTAGTTTTGGCCAAACCTTTAATGGCAGGAGGGAAGCTGTCTTGTCCCTGAGGCTGAATGGGAAGGGTGATGTACTCCCCACTCCCAGCACCTGCTGCATGGGGCTCTGCCAGCCCACGGGGACAATGACTGAGCTCTGCTTGGCAATGAGAAAACTCGAGCTCCAAATCCCACCTTCCCAGGCTCGGATGGCTGAGCAAAATTTCTACAGGTAGAGGGTGGACAGGGCAATTGATTTTCGAGGTAAAGGCAAGGAATGGTGAGGTGGTCATGGGGAGAGGATGATCCGACTGAGTGGGAGGACATGAGGAGCAAACAAGAAAGAAACAAGAGAGAAACAAAGAGAAGGAAGAAGAGGCCGTGGAAGTCTCCAGACGTAAAGCCCTCTCCTTCTAGGATGAGGTCTGTCTGGCTAGAAATGGCTGCTCTGGATCATAATCGAGAAAAGAGACCCAGACTTAGATGGTCCCTTTAGGGGGAAAAGGAAGAAAGAGATTACATGTCGGCTTTAAAAAGGAATGTGAAGCTAACATGTAGGTGTCGATCCTGTTCCTCTTTAAGACAAAACGGATCTAAAGCTAGTAGGACAGACATGGATTTGACAGCAAGGGGCACAAGACCCTGATAAAAGGCTGTCCAGTCTCCTCAACCCTGAGCCTTTACCTTGGGGCATGTGGTCAGGAGAGGAAGGTCTGCTTCACCCCCCCACCCCCCAGGACCAGGGGCCAAGGGCCCAGGAAGAAACCTCTTACTTTGTTCAGGAACCTGTGAGTTACTTGATGAGAGCAGAAACAGAGAGGTCTTGAGCCTCTCTCCAGCTTTCCAGACCAATGTGTCTGGCACAGGTTTCATGTGTGGAGAGGCCCAAGGATAAACTAGATGAAACAGAAACAATTGAGCTATCTGGTGGATTTCAAAGGCCCCTAATCATTTAATTACCTTGAAGGAGGTTTTCAAGTTTCTGCTTTTTCTCTCTTGTTTGCTCCTCTTGTCCCAAGTTTCTTTCTTTTAAATACATAAAAGAAGCTTGCATCTGCCACTCAGAAGGAGGAAGAAAGACCTAGGAGAGAATAAAACAAGAGCCCACCATGTTTCCCAGTGCAGTTCAGGGATCCCTGTAGAAGGACGATGTCCTAGAGAGCCCTGGTTGCCAGCCAGGCAAAACGCCCCGCCTACGAAGGCTGCCGGTGAGGGACAGCCCCTCCCAGGGTCTGATGCCGGGGCTCCCAAGAAAGGAAGAGGCCTGGAGGAACGTGGCCAATGGAAGGTGGTGATGAACTCACCTACCAGGGCCGCACTGAGACACTTTGCATTTCACCTGAGCTGCGTTATGGTGAGCCTCGCAGGCCATTACAGCAAGAGGCTCCCAGGGAACTTGGAATCACCATGCTTCCCTCATTGCATCACTGAATTGAAGTCACCTTTGCTCCTCTTTTTCCTGGATGTTTATTTATTCTAAGAAAAGGAAGCTCTGAGGTTGTGTTCCTGGTCCAAGTTTGGAGGCCGCCTTCTACCCAGCTCAATACTGGGGCCGTTTTGAGTATAGTATAGAGGAGAATCCAGAGTTGACCACTTCATGATGATCATTGTAGTGGCATTTTCCTGGGGAATGTACCAAAGGGAAAAGAAGCAATAAATATTTGTGGACTCTTGACTGATCCAGCCATTTGGGGTCATGGAAGGAGGTCATTGTGCTCAGAGCTTAAAAGGAAAGCCCCTGGCTGCTAATGGAAATAAGGTGACCTTTTTTTCATGTTGTTATTTTGTTTTCTATATTTTTTGTTTCTGGGAAGAGAGAGTAGCAGGAATAAGGTGTAAACAAACAAAATTAGACATTTGAAAGGTGATTTTATAGAAGACCCCGGACAGAAGCGTTCCCTCCCCCTGCCAGGGGAAGAGCTTATTCACAGCATGGTACCCAAAGCTTTGCTATGGGTCACCTTTCGTCCTGCATTACCCAGTTCCTGAGCACTTCCCATACGTAGGGCATTGCGAGAGGTTCCAAGGTGCATAAGACATCTGTAGTCTGCATTTAGAGATGAGTAAAATGGGACCGTTGGTCTACATGATCTCTAAAGTTCTTTAATTGTAAGTGGAAAGAAGCTGGACAGCACCAAGGAGCGGTCCATGCCCAAGAAGTGGTCTCGGAGGGTGAGTGCTCAAGTTCACGCTACGGTCTCCCTGTCCCATCTACCAGGGTGACTGCCACTTGGCCTCAGGGCCTGTGGCTCCCCTGGACATCCAGGCCCAGACCAATCCCCATAGATGAAAGAGGGAGCCGGGCCCAGAGAGTCTTCTGTAAGTCCCCAGGCTTTCATTTCCTTTCAACATCTGAGTGTGGGGACGCGGACAGGGTCCTTTTGTCAGTCAAGAGGGAGACTGCCAGGTGGCTCTTCTTTGCCCCAGCGCCATCTTGTATCCCTAGGAAGGCTTTCATCCCTGCATCTTCCATTTCAACACTGGCTTTGTTGACTCTCACCAGGGATGTTCAATTACATCTTCCTCCCTCCCCCTGAACAAAGAGTACATTCAGGTGAAGTTATTAGTCTGGAACAGAGAACTGGTCGATCAATGTTGTTATTATATTAATGGCAAGTATTCTAGCATAATTACAACTCTTAGAAATAGAGTGCCCAATAAACGTATGTTGTTTATAGTAACTATATTCCAGTTACAAGGAATGATTTTGTTTCAACTAATGATGGCATTGCGATCACAAGGCTGGGTCTTTAGATCAGCTGCCAGATCCTGGGTACCAAAAAGAAAAGAGAGAGGAAGGGGTGAGTCTTGCTGCACTCAGCCCCATTCTGCCAGAGTCAGGAGAGACTCCTTGCTTCCCAATGGAACAGCCTTTCCCAGGGGCAGCTGTTAACAGGGGACCCAGGCGGGAAGGGCCTCCAGTCCCTGAGTGGCTTTGGAATCTCCAGGCTCAGGATGACCTGAGCCCCCATCAGGCCCACACACATAATAACAGTGATCCATAGGGAACAAAGGCGCTTTTCCATGGAAAAGCAAATCCACTGACAAGAATTCATGCTCCATAGACTATTTTACTATTATCTCTCATCTAAACTGAAAAGCAAAGTCAGCTGCTAAAGCTGTTCCCTGGACATCAGACCAGATGCGCTTTGCTAGGAAGGCCCATGGTACACAGGCTCAGAGAGAAAGCTCCTGCAGGCCCTCTCTTCTGGAAGTTCAAACAGCGTTTACTCCAGAGAGCATGTGTAAGATCAGAAGAGGCAAAATGAATTCTACCTGATTTCCAAAGCAGTGCTAGAAAGGTTCTTCTCACATTCCCTACCACCCCCACACCCCGGACATGCATCTGTAGACAACATGGGCATGATAACATCTGCCAGCCCCCATTGTCAGTCCTCTCCTGGAACGAGGAGCTGGTGGGGGCTGGGGGGTAGCCCCTGGACTGAAGTAAGCCCCATGTCCTGAGACAGGGCAGGCCAAGGGCATTTACCCACCCCGCCACCACCACTGGCCTCTGGAGGGAAATCGGGTCAGCTACCTTGTCAGTGATTCTGACAAGAAGAGCCCTTCCTGGGGCCCAATGCAAGGGAACCAAACCACCCTCGCCATGCCCTTCACCCTCCTTTGAGAAAACAAAGCCAACCCCAGCTAAAGAACTTGCTTCCAACCCACAAGCCGCCCCCACTCCAGGTACTCCATTCCTGGGCTGCCTTGTCGCCAGACAACTGCACTTTCCATCAGTCTCGTCTGCCCCACCCTCCCCCCCTTGAGGTTATGGGTATTTCCTTTCTGTATTATTACTTTGCTCTCTCCATAAACCAGCCCATCGTAGATCACACTAATGGCATTATAAACTTGGGGAACAGCAAGAAAATATATGGTGTGTTACATTTTTGTATTGGGCACCATGGGTCTGAGAAGGTGAGTGTAAATTTGGAGGGGGATGGTTAGGGCTAGGGCTGGCTTCTTTGGAATTGATGGGGGCCAAGGTGACATTGGTGGAGAGCCATACCCTGCAAATCACTTATTCCTTAGCTGCTCCTAGGTGCCGCCCGTGCCCCGCACTCCCCCAGAGCTTCACAGTTCCCCCATCTTGCTGTCACAACCTGGAGAATTAGAGCCCTCATCTTGTACACACACCGGGGCTGTAAATCCCCAGGCCTACCACCCCCCGTCCCCAGGCAGCACCAGCCCTAAGGGCAGTGTTTTCTCTCTCAGCTCCACAGCATGCTTCATGTCCTTGTTCAGTTATTTAAATATGCAGTGAAACCTCTGTGCAAAGTAGCCACTGACATGCGGGACACAGTGGATGGAAAGGCCTCTTTTTGCTTTCACACTTGGGCTTGATGTTCCTGCTCCCTCCAATTAGCGGTGCTATCTTTACTTCTGTGTGCATTTCGGTGAAAACCAAAAATGTGCACGGGCCTGGACAGTTGACCTGGAGCCCCCTGGAGCCACCGCCTGAAAGCCAAGACGTCCAAGATTTCCTTGCACCTCAAACCACTGTTACACTCAACCCGCAGTTCTTACAACGGCAGAGTGTAGCCACAGGCAAAACAGCCTCCAAGGGAATCTAGTTCTGAATGTATGCATTCATTTGTCTCCACGTGATCTTGTTAAATGCAGGTGCTTTCCACCTGCAAGAGCTGGCCCTCTCTCTTACGGTAGCTCGGAGAAATCTCTTCCTTGAAAGAGAGGAGTGTTACGTTTCTGAGGAATTCTGTATGGGGGCTAGATCATCATCTGGGGATGAAAGTCAGGAAGATGATCAGGTGAAAAGATTTTGTTCATCATTGTGGGAACTGAATGAGGTGACCGGTGTCCTTGGTTCCTTTATCATGAACGTGGGGCAATTATACGTATTGGGCTGTGAAACAAGATAGCAAATGGGAAAGCACGGGGGAGGTAATGGAGGTGGTAGAATGTGCGCTGGATGGAATCCTTGAAGCCCTCGTGCCGTGTTAACTAGAATCATGACAGCACCACTCACTGCCTACCAGAACCATACCGCCTGTAAGACTGTACTAGGTTCCAATGTGCCAGTTATTAAAATATTAAAATACTTCCCTACTGGGAGGTAAATGGCCCCTTCCAGAAGGCCCCTCCAGTGTTCATGCAGCTGATCCACCTTTGAATACTATACCCAGAGCTAGTTGAGCAGACACTGTTATCCCATTCTAGAGATGGGAAAACTGAGCTTTAGAAAGGCTATATAATGGTGTGTCCCAGGTCGTCTACTGGGTTAATAATAGATCTAGGACCATAAAATTCACTGAATCCAAACCAGCCTCTTCATTCTGTGGCCAAGGAGACCCAGACGGTTTGGGAGACTTGCCCAAAGCCACGTGGTTGGCTGGCAGAAGTCCCGTTTCAGAGCACAGAGAACATGCTGCTGCAGGATGTCACCTTCCAGAAGAGGGGACTGCTGTTAGAAGAGCAGTGGACAGACCCGGGGCCTCTGTCCCTGTCCCCCTGTGTTTGGGGCACTTGGAGCTGTTAAAATCGTCAGGTTCTGCAGCCTAGAAGGGGTGGGAAAAGCTGGACAGTGGGAGCTGATGGGGTGTTTGTGGAAAAGCGCACAGAGGCGGGAGCAGGGGAGACGGGTCCTTTGGAAGCGATGTAGGAAAAGGGAGTAGATGAGGGATAAGGTGCGGCCTGAACCCAGCAGCGGGAGATGAGGAGGAGACAAACATCTATTGAATGCTTGTTCTGTCTGTGTCAGACGCTTTATATGTGGTAGTTCATGGGGATACCCTCCCCCCAAAAGCCCTTTGGAGGAGGAGTTTTTAATCCCCACTAAGCATTAAGCCAAGCCACGATTAGAGCCCTTTCAAGGCTCTGAAATGAGCAGGAGGAAGATAGGCTTGCGTTCAGAGTCTAGTGACTCCCCAACCAGGTTAGTGAAGGACTCTCAGAGGTGATTGTCTGAGCCCTAGGCCTTGGTGGAGGTGCTTGGGACCCAAGTCAGAGAGAAACAGGGGGGTTTCTCTGCAACTTCCCAGGAGCCTTAGCCGCAGAGGTGGTTTTACACCTGGAATCTCCGTGTGACGCAGGTCAGGGTCTGAGGAGCTGGGGTGGGAGGAGGGGGCAGTGTGGTGGCCATGGTCCCTTCATGCCTTGCTGCCTAGGGAAAAATTGCCATTTTACATTTCAATTAGGAGGGACACTGGGGTCAATCGTCAGTGCCACCAGAGGAAAATGGGCCCAGCCCAGCCCTGGGCCTCTCCAATTATTATTAATGAACTTACTCTCAGACCTGCCAACCTTTTTATATGCAAACTAGGTCTTTATGGGGCCACTGGCAATCAGGACTCATTAAAGAACGCGCGCCAAGCCTCAGTGAGAATCTTACAGGGGAAGAGAGGCTTACGCGTCTGCCCACATCCTGGACTAGAAGCAGCCCAGCCCCAGGCAAGGTCCCAGCCCTCACAGGAGGGTACAGCAGTTCTGAAGTCCCTCTGGGCGCGGGGAGATCCTTCCAGACCCACTGCTTCCTCCTGATGTGGTCCCGGCCCACCAGGAGGAACTTGCCTCCTTCATTAAGGGGAGGGAGGAGGGTGGGCTGGCGGTCAGCTTCTTCAGCTGCCAACACGTCTGCTGATACTGAGCCATGATGTTTCCGCTCCCTGCCTCAATTTCTCCTTTGCAAAGTAGAAGGGATCCATTAGGTTGGTCCAGAGGGCTACCAGATTCCAGACACTTGCTGAGCGTTGTTCATGGACAGTAGTAACATTTTGCTCTAGGAGGTGGGAGCGAGAGATCCAGAACTCCTCTTACTCCAAATGCAACCACAGACCCAGCTCCCCAATGATGCCGATGTGGATGGAGCAGGAGGGGAGGTCAGGCTTGTGCATGCTTTAGGGAGAGGAGAGCTGCCCAGGGTCTCAGGAAAAGAGAAGAGTGCAGTCAGCACCCTCTGGCTTGAGACTCCCTGCTTTTCATAGATCTCTCTTGATTCTCCAACATCACACACCTCCTGCTCCAGTCCTGTGCATCCTCCTATTCACTAAATCATTCTTGTCTTCTCTGTGTCCTGCATTCTCATCTTGCTGGGGCGGGGGGGCTGCTGAGGGGGCAGCCGAGGCAGGAGCATAGGATGGAGCTGCTAAAACTCCCTCTCTATGGGACCTGAGTCCCTGGAGACCCACGCGCTTTGGAGTCTCAGGACCACGTGCCAGGCTCAGCGCTCTGCCTCTTCTCCCCTCCTGCTGCTCTTCTGTGTTTTCATTTATTTTTAACTGTAGAAAAATACACACCAAAACTTACCATCTTTACCAGTTTTAAGTGCAGATCCGTGGCATTCAGTACATTCACACTGTTTGGGCAACCATCACCACCATCCATCTCCAGAACTTTGTCGTCGCCCCCAACCAAAACCCTGTCCCCGTGAAAGACTCACGCCCCATTTCCCCTCCCCCAGCAACCACCGTTCTGTCTCTATAAAGTTGATTACTCTAGGTGCTTCATATGAGTGGAATCATGTGATCGTTGTCCTTTTGTGCCTGGCTTATTCCACTTAGTATAATGTTTTCAATATTCAGACACACTGCAATGTGTGTTAAGATTGCCCTCCTTTTAAGATGGAATCATATTCCATTTTCAGTATGTATCACGCGTTGTTCATCCATTCATCCGCTAATGGACACTTGGGTGGCTTCCACCTTTTGGTGTGGTGAATAATGTTGCTATGAACTGGGAAGAGCTGAATGGGTCCTTGGATCCCATCTGACTGACGGATAAGGAAGTTGGGTCTCCAAGTTGGGGTGTGATGTGCTCAGGTTCCATAGCTTGTCAGAAGCTCAGCAGGCACTAGAATGCGGGTCTTCGCCCTCCCAACTTTCAGTGACAGAAGGGGCTCATGCTTGCCTTCAGACCCACGAGGGACAGCTGTCAGCTACCTGATTGCCTGAGACCCCTCCAGTCAGCCGTTCCCCGGCAGCTCCTTTCTGTCTTACTCGGCTGGGCAGGAAGGCTGGGGTTACAGGCCAGCAGCCTCTGCTGAGAGCAGCATCCTTAGAAGGATGGGTATGCCAGGCTTTTGATGGCCAGCCTGCCCGGGAACCACCTGGCTCAGCATGACCCAGTGTCATAATGAGAGTCGTCTGGGGGATGCTGGGACCTGCCTGACATGGGGAGTCCAGGCCCTGCATGTGTCTGCAGAAGGCCTCGCTCCTGCCCATGCCCATCGGGCCTGGCATTACTGACTCTCTTCCACCCAGGTCCTCAGAATCCAGCTACATGCCACCTGCCACCTTTGGACAGAGGACAGAGCACCCACACTCTGTATTTGACCCCATTTTTCCACCAGCCCTCCCAGGACAGAGCTGACTACCTCAGGGAAAAAGGGCCCAGTCATTTCCTCCATCCCCCAAGGCTCTCTGGGCCCCACTTAGCCTGAGGGATGAGTGTGCTCATTGCTAGCATCCAAGAGGTGCTCCATGTGTATCTGCTCTGAGGGGCATTTCCATGGGGTCAGGTGCCACAGAGGGCAGTCGGAAGGAAGCGTCTCGATTTTAAAAGGTCTCTGGAGCTCATTTCAGAACATTCCCCATTGCCCAACTCAGCCACATGTGGAAGACCCTCCTGGGCCCTCCTGCGGCGGTCCAGACCCACTTTCCAGAGCTGGGGCCCAGGGCTCACTGCAGAGCTGCTCTTGTTGGTCTCTCTGTCCCAACTCTTGGCAGCCTAGCACAGGGGTCATCAGCCCCAAGGTGGGACATGGGACACCTAGCAGCAGAGTCTGTCTCTGCTAGGGTGGGAGGGGGGCTGGGAAGAGGCAACCAAGAGTGTCAGAGTCTGGAGGGCATTAAAATGGAACCCGCAGAGGGTGGGCAGTGAGAAGTGGCCCCCAAATGGTGACTGTGGGATCTGGGATTTCTCGGACCCGTTCTCTCCCACATAGAGGCTGGGGAGGGGGGGATGGGCAGCAGTGTCTAGAACCTTCTGTGACTGTGTCCGCGGGAACGCGGGGCAGGGCAGACCTCTGGGCTGTGTCTGGAGAAGCTTCGGCTTCCCGCTCCCCAGCCCGAGCTGTACTGTTTCTTCCAGGACTGCCCCCAGCTGCTGCGAGTGGACAAGATCCTGGTGCCCGTGGAGGTGATCAAGCCCATCACTCTGAAGGCCAAGAACCTCCCCCAGCCGCAGTCCGGGCAGCGCGGGTACGAATGCATTCTCAGCATCCAAGGCACGGAGCAGAGGGTGCCCGCCCTGCGCTTCAACAGCTCCAGCGTGCAGTGCCAGAACACCTCTGTGAGTGCCCCCCGCCCCCACCCCTTCCTCGTTCCTCTCTAGAGCCAAGTCAGCTCAGCTCTGAGGGATTTCCCCAAACAGGCGCAGAACAGTCTAGCCCCCTGCCGAACTGCTCGCTCCAGCCCTGCTTTCCTGGCGCAGCCTCGGATGCTCGTCCCAGCAGAGTGCTGGGCTCTGAGGTCACCAAATGTCTGCCCAAGGGCAGGGGCTGCAGCGGCAGGGGCTTGGAGACCCTCCATGGGGCTGCTGAGCACCGTTTGTGGGCAGAGGTATTTGCAGGGTATGCTGGGCTCCAGGACATCCATGTCCGTCCTCGCTGAGACGAGCTCTGGAGTCCCTGGGCCCTGAGTGCCTCGTCTGAGGCCCCAAAGGCCCACTGCTGCCTTTGGACCTGCACAGAGACCGTCTCCAGCACAGAGGCTTCTGAGACAGACCAGACCCCTGCAACGGGAGTGGTGGAACAGGATGGAGCTAGTCAGAAGGGTGCTGCTCAGATCAGCACACACCTGCCCAATGTTTAGAAAATCCACATTAGGTCCACACCCGACCACCGACGGGCCAGCGGCCCCCCCGCCCCCCCGCCCCCCCACTGCCGATGGCTATCGCCTGATTCCTGGGTACCACACCACGTGTCCCAGCTATGCTCACCTTTCCCATCTGGCTGCCCCTCTCCCGACCGTGTGGTCTTCCCAGCCACTACTCTGCTCTCTCTCATTCTCTTTCTGGCCTACTCCTCTGTACCCCGATGCTCAAAGACAAACATTAGGCTTTTAGACTCATAACATTTCCAAGCTGTAGGAAACCTTAATATGCTTCCTCACTGTACAGATGAGGAGCTGGATGCCCAGAAGCAGGGGCAGGTCTAGGTTTGTGGGGCTGGGACCTATAGGATTTGGGAGACCTTCTTTTAAGAATAAAATGTAATAAAGACAAAATTAAATATACAGGCAGGCCTGAGAAGGGGCCGAAGCTCCATGCACCTCAGGGTCAGAATAAAGCGACATGTCTAAGCTCACCCAGCTAGTGGGGGGGCAGGGCTGGATCTGGATTCAGGGTGTCCTCCTATGTCACCCTGCCTCCCATTCATCCTTCCTGCTAGGTACTCATATATGGTGACTGTATTTGGGCATGTGCTATAGGACCAGGAGAGTCCTGGACAAAGCAGTTCATGGGCACCGCACTCTCCCTGAAGGAAAAAATCTAGGGGTAAATGGAGCTCAGAGAGGCCCACATGCTTGCCCAAGGTCACTCAGTATTGCAGGGACCAAACGGACAATTGATGGCTCAACCTCGGAAACCCCAGATGTGTCCCCACAGCTCCCTCCTGTCCTGGCGGCCAGGCTGTTTGGCAGATTTCTGCAGCGTTCCAGGTTAAACCTGCAAGCAAATGGGCTATTAAACACCTCCTGTTTTCTCATAAATCCTGAGGCCAACCAGACCAGCCCCAAGGGTTTGGCTCAAGTGCTTCTCCCCCAAATAAGTAAGTGAGTTCCTGTGGGAAGAAAAAGCCTGAGCCCCACATGTGAGTCAGTGGAGGACAGATAGGGGTTTGGGCCCCAGAGAGAAGTCTGTTTTGTCAGAGACGCTGTCCCAGGGAATCTGGTCCCAGAGGTGTCAGGAAGGAGGACAGTCTGTGGCCTCTGATGATTGAGCCCTTGTTTCCCCAGACACTACAAGATGGGGCCTCACAGGCCCCGGGCTTCCTCTGGCTCAGTTAAATAGACGAGGGCACCCCACGTAGCAGCCTGAGTTCATCCTATAAACTCCTTGGTCAGAACTCAGTGCCTTGGGACCCACTGTTCTCAGCACTCCCGAGCAAGGCCGGACTCTGTGAATGAGCCCACTGGGAATCAAATTGTCCTGACTGGGGGGGCATCTGAGGCCCCCCACCCACCAGGGGCCGGTTCACAGGACCTGAGGTCGCTGCTCCCAAAGCAGCTCAGCCTTCTTTATTTCAATACCCTCGTGAGGAAAGTGATGGGAAAGTTTTTTCTGTACCATTTTAAGGTCTTAGAAATGAAGGCAACAGGAGATATACCCCACAAAGGGTAGATTCCAAGAAAAGTCCCCTCTATCTACCAGGACCCTCTGGAATCATACAGTCCAGGAGGGCTCAGCTCTGATGTTTCCCAGGAGCCTCTCTTTGCAAGGATCCCAGTTGAAATGCTGGTCTGGGCCAGGATGCCACTGGTGGTCAAGTGACTTCCTTAAAAAACTTTGGGGTCATAATCAGGGGCAAGCCTCCTTTACCATAGTATAGTACCACAGTTACAGAGGACAACATAGTATCAGGGCGGGAATAGACCTGAGAGAGTGTCTATACTTGATCCTGTGACAGAGGGGATCTCTGAAGCCCAGAGAGGGCATATAACCAGCCCCAGGTCACACAGCAAGTAAGTAGCCAGTTCAGAACTTGAATCCAGCTTCATAACATACCTCCCATCAAAGGTTGGGCAAAAAATAGCAACTGAGCACTTTATACCCAGCCTGAGTGCAATCCCTGGGAACCAGGTCTGATGTGCCTCAGAGAGGACTGTGGGAGGAGTCATGTTGTTTCACTTCCTCAATCCCTGAACTTTCTGGAATCGGGTGGTGGGGTGGGGAAATCCAACAGAAACCCCAAGTTTGTGATGGTGGAGGAAGGTGGGTGACAAAGAGGTCTCAGAGGAGAGCAGAGAAGGAAAAGAGACACAGGAAAACTCCTCGTGGGTGTGACACCGGGCTGGGTGGGCAGACAGGCCACCTCCAGCCCACATTTCGGGGACAGGCCCTGGGGGGGCCATCACCAGAGCAGTGGGGGAGGAGGGGCTGTGGGAGGAAAACAGGGCAGCTCACAGGCAACAGTTGGAGGGAGGAGCAACTGTGGGGATTCTTGGCCTCCTTTAGACCAAGGCTCCAGGAGAATGACAAGTGCTGCTAATAATAGTGCCTGGGGCCCGCCCCCCAGTCACCGGCAATCAGGTGAGCAAGTGGGCGGCAGGGGGCAGCCGGCTCCAGGCCGAGCTCCCACCGACCCACAGGAGCCGCCCATCTTTTCCTGGTGTCCCAATTTACCACGTGCAAAACAAAGATGGAGAGACCGGCGGGGAGGTAACTTGGCCCCCTCCCTGCTTTCTTGGAACCCGGCCAGCAGTGGGTCTGCTGAGCCCTCAGGGGTCCTAGGGATGGACACGGAGCATACACAGCTTTCTTACGTTGTTCAGATCTGTCCGCCCGAATGGTAGCATTTTTCAGCACAGTATCTCAGAGCTCAGAACAGGGAATGGTTCGAGGAAAGAACGTTCAAATTATATAGGTCTTGTCTTTGCTTTCCAAGGTAGAGGTTCACACTTTCCCAAGGTAATGAGCAACGTCAGCCCCGAGCTGGGTTGTGGCATGCCAGACCTTGATTGAGACACTTAACCTCCTGGCCCCTGAGAGCCTGAAACACTCTCCGCTCAGCTCTGGATTTTGTGCAGATTAACTGCCCGCTGATTACAGAGAGCTATATAAATGCTAGGTGCAGCAGAGGTGGGGAGTCCTGCGGGATGGGAGCCAGTGGTCCAGGCTCCCCAGCTGTCGGCCCCCTCCCCCTGTGAAACACAGATCAGGGGGAGAGAGCCTCCAGGAATGAGAGTGACCTCCCTAGAGACGAAGGGGGTGGTGGGGAGGACCCAGGGTTAATGACTTCTATAATATTTCATAGTCAAGATCCCTGGAATGGGCGATAAAAAGATAAAGCAATGCCGAGCACATTCTGGTCCTTGACGTCTTTTATTTTCAATTTTCCTCGAAAAGTGAATGTGTGTAAACACACACATGCACTCCAGAACACATAAGCATTCTCATATGCACACGTCTCCATATGTACCAAGTGTCTGGTGCATAAACACTCAATAAATGTCTGCTATTATTACTTCACATAAACATAAACACAGGAAACACCAACATATTTTTGGACAGCATCCCCAAATGTATACACAGAGACATAAAACACGCAGTAATATTTGAGAGCTCATTCCATGTGACAGGCCCTGTGCTCGGAGGAATGATGGTTATCCCCACCCCCCGAAGAGTCCTGTTAGGTGTGCAATGTTTGTAATCCCCACTTGACAAATGGGAAAACCGAGACTTACATTGTTGGCTCACACGCACACAGGTGGGCCCTGCAGAACCCCTTCACAGCAATGTGTGCGAGAATGCGTGTGAACACACGTATGAACACACAGACCATACAGATTTGTGCTCTGAGCTCTTCTCTGGCAGCTGCATGTGAACTCATTTGTGCACACGGACACACACATGCACACATATGCAGAATTTCTTGCCTTGCCCTCTGGGGGACTTCAGCGCCTTCCTGAGAGAGGCCTGGAGGTTCTATTGAGCTTTGGCTGACGGGCCCCCGGTCACCGCCTGCTGCTTCCACATTGAATCCTGACCAGACCCTGGCCTGAGAAGCAGGAGCCAGGCTGGGATCCTGACTTAGCCCCCCGCCTCATTCCAGCATCCCTCCTAGAGTGGAGGCCAGAACAGCCTGAAGCCGGCCCTTAGCACCTTTCCTGCACTGGGGCCTTGGAAGAGGGAGCTAGATGGGAAGGAGAGGAAGTGGAGCTTGGCTGGAGGAGGAGATGGGAGGGACAGCTGGAAAAGTGTTCTCTCCCTCTCCCCCACCCATCTCTTGCTCCCGCACACCCGTCCCGCAGAGAGTGGAGATTCCCTAACTCCGTGCAACACCAGAGTCACTAGAGTTGTTTCTTTGAAATGCATCCCCAACTTCCAGTTCCAGCAGGTCTAGGCGGAGGCCCTGGGATCTGCATGTAGGCCCCCTAAATGATTCTGATGAGTGGGGCCCCCAGACCACCCTGAGACCCACCAGTCTAGGAGAGGACGAGGTTTTGTGAGAAAGCTCAGGATGCCTTAGAGCGACGTAGTCTGACCCAGAGGCAGAGAACGAAGTCTCTGGGGAGTTGATTGCTGCAGTACATGGCAAAAGGTTTGAGTCACCAGCTGAGTGAAGCGATCATCAAAGGCCCCACTGTTGTTTCTGCAGGGCTAGGAGCTTTGCTTGATTCTATTGGCCTGAGCCCAGACCTTGGCCCTGGTCCAGGTGTCACGGGTCACAAGGGAGATTCTATGAGAGGGTGCGTGGTACAGTGCAAACCACCATCACTGTGGGGAAAGCCCTGAACGTGGCTCCCTGGCCTAGGCACGTGTCTCCAGGGAGTTGGTGAAAAACTGGGGAGTGCTAGGGGAGAGCTGAAGAAGGCTGGGCGCCACCGCAGCGATGCGTATGCGTATACGCCAGCGTCAGGGCGTACTCATGTTCATGCTGTAACTCAGGAATTTAGGGCAATTTCCAAGATTAGGATGACAAACATCCCCTCTAGGAATCTCTATGAGTCGGCTTCAGAGGGAGAGGCACCGGGACAGTCCAGAGACCCTCCCCAGGCTGTGCATTCCCGAGGTTCTGTAGCTGCCCTCCCCTTAGTGAGGTACCAGCAGCTGGTCAGCTCTGAGGAGGGACCATCCGCTGCCTCCATAACGTCCGTCACACACCCCACACCCCAGCCCCTCCACAGTTCAGCTAAGTTAAAAGAGCCTTTGGCTCTGCAAACACCACTTCAAACCAGGTCTCCTGGACTGAACCCCTCTAGCAAATTCTGAGCCCTCAGCCCCTCCTTTACAGAAAACCTGTCTCATTCCCATTCTTCCAACCACCCCCTGTGGAGGGCAGAATCTGGTGGAATAATGAGAAAATCACCAGGTACGGATTGGAAATGCTGCCCTGGGCAGGCCCAGGGTTCCTGCCATCTACCCCCCTTCTCTGGAGATTGAGAAGTGTCTGCGATCAGAAGGCAGATATGGGGGGGGGTTGGCACCTACCCCTCCTTCACCCTCCCCCCCACCCGCCCCCAGCACACAGTCCCAAGGCAGACACCCAGCTGGGTGGGACACTGAAGCTGAGGAGAGCAGGGCATGGACGCAGGACCCAGCACGGGCCCTGTGCAGGCCTAGAAGCAGCTCCCCCATGGGCAGCCACAGAGCTGGCCCTGGCCTCTTTGAGCCAGCAAAGGCCTTTGGAGTCTTGACCCAGATTCCCAAGTTTGGGGCCTAGGGTGTCCTCGGGATTTCCCACCTCACCTGTAAGCCCTACCCAGCTCTCCTCTCTCCTCACCTGCATCAGCTCAGCTCCTGAGGAATGCAGCCCCTTCCTTTCTAGTGCCTGCACCCACGACCCCTGCCTGGGAATTGATCAGCCCTCTCCAGGTCTTTGAAAAAGTACCCACCTCCTCTGAACTTGTCCTAGAAATGAAAGTTCCTACATTGAATCAAGGGCCTTGGCGGGGGCCTAATGGCGGGGATCCCCTGGACAGTGAGGGAGGACACTGGGAAAGCCCAGCTGGTGGGGGCCAACATCCGTGGAAGGGGGACAAGTAGCTTGCTCTCATCTGCTCAGGGAATCTACTTTGCAAATGGGTGTCCCATCCAGGCCTCACCTGCCCCCTGCCTGCACCCCATTCCCTGAGCCACACCTCCCCAGGTGTTGTACCCACACATGCACTCGACACACGTACAGTTATGGCAGGTCCTTAGCCCTGAGCACTCCTGGGAGCCCCAGGCTGAAGAGCCGGCTCTCCCTAGAAATCTCTGTGACCCAGCTTTTTTCGTTCCTACCCCCAACCTGCTGCAGTATTCGTATGAAGGGATGGAGATCAACAATCTGCCAGTGGAGCTGACGGTTGTGTGGAATGGGCATTTCAACATTGACAACCCAGCTCAGAACAAAGGTGAGCAAGTTGGGCCCTGGCGGGGAGGCAGGGCAGACGGGAGGAGCGGCTCTGCATTCCAGGGCGCCTGTGATTCTATCCCTCCCTCGGGCTCCGAGCCTGCTCTCCTCGCCTCTCCACTGCTCCGAGACCTCCCAGGTGTGCGCCCACCGTGGGCAGTGGCTCTGGGGCCGACAGAGCCCTGCCGACGCTGGAGGGAGCCCCGATTCCCAGTCCAGCTTCGCGGCCCGGCCCCGAAGCTCTCTTCTGGTCTTCTCTGTGTCACAATGGCTGAAGGAACAAGGCCGCTTGTGGCTCATCCTCCGAGGCCGGGGCGGCACTCCTGGTCCACAGTCCCATCCCCTCCGGCTCCCCCTCTCACCCCAGAGGACCTCTTGCCCTTCGTCCACAGTTCACCTGTATAAGTGCGGAGCCATGCGGGAGAGCTGCGGGCTGTGCCTCAAGGCGGACCTGGACTTTCAGTGCGGCTGGTGCCAGGTCCAGGGCCAGTGTACCCTGCGGCAGCACTGCCCCATGCATGAGAGCCAGTGGCTGGAGCTGACGGGCACCAACAGCAGGTGCACCCACCCCCGCATCACAGAGGTAAGCCAGGGGCCTCAGGGCACTCTGGGCGGCCAAGCCAGGCCCTGCCATGCGTGGCCGTGTTGACAGCCACCGCGCTGATTACCAGGGCTGGCTGGGGGCATCCTTGTTTTCCTGCCTAGCATCCCCAGAAGCCGTGGGCTTGGTCCTTCCCCTATGAAGGAAGGTGGAAAACAGAGAGGGGCTCAACTGTCCTGTTGGAGTCTCCACTTGAGCCATGTCAAACGTGACTCCAAGTCCTGGCCACTGTCCCTTTGTCTCTAAGAGTCCGGGGGACGAGGCGGTTAAGCTCCATCAGGGACAACCTCACCAAGCAGTCAGCCATGAGCAGAGGCTGCGTGGAGCTTCAGGGCGCAGAGCCCAGCCCTCGGTGGAAATTGTGAGACCCCCGGACTCATTCAAAGCAAGACCTAGGTGGGTAGATGGCAGAAATGGATTTGGAGCACCATTCAGGAGGGCCCAGTGGACACAGGCGGAGAGCAAAGACAAGTGAGGGGCCGGGCAGAGCTAAACATGCAGAGAACAGGGCTGGAATCCCAGTTCTGCCAGCTAATTGCTGGGTTTCCCGGGGCTAATTCATCACTACCTTCTTGCCTCAGCTTCCTCCCCTGTGCAGTGAGTCTAAAGTTCCATCTCACAGAGGAGTTACAAGGACTGTAGGAGAGAATCATGCAGAATGCTGGCTCCATGCAGAGCCCCTGGGGATCTCAGCAACCTCCTCATCCATCTTTGACACTGTTAAAGCCAAGGGGATCACTGTTCCTGAGGTTTATTTAGGTCACTTGGTGTCTTCACCTCCCCACTCCCCACTCCCAGAAGAAAGACCCCCTCAGCTCCCCGCAACCGTGCTCTCCTGGTAAAACAAAGAAGAGGCGTGCAGGTCTCAACAGTGGGACCCTCTGTGTCTTCAGCACAGTGCTTTGCACATTGTAGGTACTCAACACCTCTTTGCCACGGCGGATGATGATTTTAATAACAAAGCAGAGAGGGGTAGAGACAAAAAGAGGAAAGAGAGCGTAGTCTCTTCTCCATACATAGTAAGGATAGACAGGTGCGTGGCTCTGTGCAAAGTTTCACAACCACACACATATCCGATCATCCAAGAGTGGCAGTCATAATAAGAGGGAAGTATGGGCGTGGTGCTTCAGTTTGCACAATATTTTCATATCCCTTACTTTGTCCATCCTCCCAGCAATACTGCCATATGGCTCCTAGGGCTGTCACCACACCGTACCACAGACCAAATGGTTTCGGTGACAGAAATTCCTCGTCTCTCAGTTCTGGAGGCTGGGAGTGGAGACCCAGGTGTGGGTAGGGCCGGCCCTTCCGAGGGCTCCACGGGAGGACCTGCTCCGGCTTCTCTCGTGGCCAGCAGCCCACCATCTTCTCCCTGAGTCCCCTCTCCTCGTCTTTCTGTGTGTCTCTGTCCAAATTCCCTCTTTATTTGAGGATGCCAGTCCTGTGGAATCAGAACCCACCCTAATGACCTCATTTTAACTTGATGACCTCTGTAAAGACCCTTTCTCCAAATACGGCCACGTTTGGAAGTACTGAGCATCAGGATTCCCACCGAGGGATTTGGGGAGGACACAATTCTAGCTATAATGCCTGCCAAAGCCAGGGTTAGCAGCCTCCTTTCCCAGATATAAAGAGCTATGCTCAGAGATGCTAATGTCCTCTCCCCAAAGCCTAAATCAAACGGGTCCTGAATCCCAGGTCTCTGGATTGCCCCTCTAGTGCTCTCTTTCACCATGGAGGCAAGACACCCATAGATGTACTCCCTCACCCCTCCACTCACAATTATGCACACACACCAGGGATGTGTACAAGCAGGTAGGGAGCTTGACCTATGTGAGCGCACAGCCTCCTTCAGCAAGGCGGCCCCTCGGCGGTGGCCCCTCTGCATGTGCCCCCCACTCCAGCCCCTTCATCCTCCACATCCCTGATTTTCCAGACATGGGCAGTTTCCCTTAGCCTCTACTTCACTCTCCTGCATGGGTGGGAATCTCAACAGCGATTCTCAAACGGGGGGGGCAAAAGACAGGCATTTAACCTACAGAAGTATCTGGGGGAGGAGGGCCCTGGGCCTGCCCTGGTCCCTCTCCTTCCCAGCCACCTCCACCCGCAGAGCCCTTAACACGGAACCATCCCCGGGGGCTGCCACGCATGATTGCTAAGAGTGTGTCTGCCGCAAACAGTGGGACTTGCTTTCTTCTTGGCCTGAGACCAAGAAAATCACAGGGAGGAGATGGCAAATTAAACAAGTCTCCCTGTGAGGGAGGCTATTTACCAGCTCCACACTGGCATTGCCCTCCGGGGAGCTGGGGAACCAAGGACTGGGCCAGAGATAAAGCTCCTTCTTCAGGACAACATGCCCGGGCTGGAATATCATGCACCCGCTGCTGCCGGGGGCCAGTGGGGCTTTGGGGAATGGCTGGGCAGGCATTTGGGAAGGACAAGCACTCCCCCTTCCGGCCCTCCCTACATCTGCCCACCGCCCTCACATAGAAATGGGCCCATGTCTCCAAGGGACCTGTCTTTCCACTGCCACAGGAGCACACGTGAAAACCCTCACCCTCATGTGCACACTCACCCACAAACATGCATGGGTAGGAAGAAGGAACTGTCTCAACTTGTCGGTGAACAGCCTTCTCCAGCGAAGCTGTCCCTCCAGGCTGGTTTCTTTTACTCCCCCCTTCTCCAGGCTGTGACCTTTGAGGGTAGAGAGGGTAGGAAATGTTAAGAGGTGGGCTGTCTGAGCTCCTTCAGTTGGGATCCCATGGACATTGGCCAAGATCCAGGCGCTGGTGTTGAGAGACACCAGGAATGGGAAATGTGCCCTTCTCTGGTCTTTCGAATGACAGAAGAGGCTGGTATAGAACATCTTCTGCCACTAAAGTCACTACCGTGGGATGTCGCAATGAGATCGTGGGAACATGTACAGGCCCTTTGGCTGTTGATTCCCAACATTTCCATCATGGGTTTTTAACACCAATGGTGACATCTGAGGAAGAAAACCCAGTCATTTGGGCCAGTATATGAAGGTAAAGTCTAAATTAAGCCCATCTCTGTTAGAAACCAAGCCAGACAGTGAAGGCAAAGGGGCTGTGGCAAATGCTCTTCTAAATCCAGGAAGATGCTGAGTAGTTGTGGTTTCCAGCCCAATGACAACTCAAGAAATAAATATGGTGCCATCACTGAGAAGTCCACAGGAAGTAAGACACCATTCTTGCACTCAGAGACTCAGGATCTGAAGGATGAGGAGGATTCAGACACAAATCATTGTTACCATGAAAGGAGCATGAAATTTCAGCGGAGAGAGAGAACTGGTTATGGAGAAGGGACGTTTGAGAAGGATCTTGAAAACTGGGTGGCTTGCCATAGTGTGGAGGGCTGTGGGCATTAAGAGGGCTTTTTTTTATTTTCCTTCAGAATGGAACAACACAAGCAAAGGCCTAAAGGCTTTATTCCTTGATTTTCTATGAATTACCCGGTAACAGTGTGGATCATGTTCCATCCCCTCATCTCTGACACAAAATAGGGAGGCGAATGAGAGGATTTGAACATTGTTCCTAATACCACACACAAACATGGACTGCTCTACCAGAAGCTCCTGCCATTGACAGTCCCAGACCTGGGTGCCCTTGTGGATGTGGGTCCAATTCAGAGACTGGCACGGAGGTGGGGAAGAGCCAGACGCCTCTCCTTGCCCCAGCAGCAGGTGGGGGATGGCTCTATCTTGGTGCCTGTCCAAATCACTGCTTCCTCCCTCCAGATAATCCCAGTGACAGGTCCCCGGGAAGGGGGCACCAAGGTCACCATCCGAGGGGAGAACCTGGGCCTGGAATTCCGGGACATCGCCTCCCACGTCAAGGTGGCCGGTGTGGAGTGCAGCCCTTTGGTGGATGGCTACATCCCTGCAGAACAGTAAGTGGAGGCCCCATGAGACATAGGGTGGTGTGGCTATCTGGTGTTGACTCGCCTTCCCTGGCCAACAACTGACAGCCAATGGCCAACGGTGTTAGAGACTGTTGGGGTGGTGGGGGAGGTAGAATGCCCCTAACATTCTGGTGTCCTCCCCAGCTCTTGAACTAGCTAGCGGCCATATTGGCAAGTGTAGAAAGGGGACATGGGGCCAGGAGGGAAGAGAAAAGTGATCGCTACCTCCTTGAGGTGTGGCCATCGGTGGTGACAAGACAAAGCAAAATTAAAATCTGCAAGAGAAGTATGAGTTCAGTTCCCTACCCCCTTGCCGTCCCCAAGTCCCCACTCCTGTCCTCCTCCAATTATGAAAGAAGCTGAGGCTCTGCTACTTTCTGTGGAGACTGAAAATGAAACCTCACACCCACTCCAGCCTGGAGGCCTCTGGGATTGTTTTTTTCCATGCAAAGCCTGCTGGAGCATGGAGTGGGCCATTCCATGATCAACCTTTACCTCCCAGCCCACCTGTTGGAGGAGATGTGAGAGTCATGTATCATTGCCTTGTAAATAAGTAAATACAATTTTCCAGCCCAGCAAACACCCCATGAAATGTTTACCAGCACAACAGAATCTATATTCTATGCCATCTCGACGGCCCCTCCCAGAGCGACACCTAGCCACTTGTCCTTAATAACAAGTAAGTTATTGACACTTTCTAGGTCTCCCTTAGGTACATCAGTACAGCTTAACCTGTCCGCTTGCTGGGTCTTGCCCAGATTTAGTGGTTCTGGAGCCATCGGTACCACCATCTGATTTCCATCCAGAGCTTCCTAAAGCACTCTTAGTAGTTCCTGTGACAGAAGGATCTACTCTTGATGGAATTCACCTCCCTGGTCCCTCATGGCTTATTTGCCCAAAGAGCTTTCTGTGGCTCTTTCACCTTTTGGAGTCCTTCCTAGAACAAAACCAAAGCCAACTGCTACCAATCTACTGTAGCAGTTGAAGTTTGGGGAACTTTAAAGTTTAAAGTTTGGGGAACTTTAAAATGCCCTACTCTGGACCTTCATAGCCAAACAGAAAATATATGATTATAAAGTCACATAATTGCAATATCGTGGTACTAGTTAGATCAGTGGAAGAAGATGGAACACCCAGAAAAGAATCCTGATACATAAAAATTTAGTATATGGTAAAGGTGACATTTCAAATCAGCAAGGAAAGCAAAGATCAGTCAATAAGCAGTGGGGGTTAACTCTCAGGAAAAAAAATATATATATATCCAACCCTCATTTCACATTATACACCAAAATAAATTGCAGATAGATTAAAGAGTTAAGTGGAAAAAAATAAATCTGTGGAATGATTAGAAGAAAATGCAGGTGAGAATTTATTTGATTTCAAGTAAGGGAAGTGCAACTGTTCTAACAGCAAAAGAAAAAAAAGGTTATAAAAAAAATATTAGGGGATCTGAGTATATAAAACTTAAAATTTATACATCAAAAATCCATGTAAACAAAGAAAAATATGAACAATAAACTGGGACTAGCGATATACCCTATGACAGTTAACATATGCTTTTTCTTAATATACAGAGGTTCCATAAGTAAAAAGGCAAATATCATAAAATGAGCAAAGAGCATGAATAAGCATGAATGTGCAATTCACAAGACAAAGAACCAAAAGTCATAAAAAAAAGTTAAATAGCATTAGTAATCAATGAAATGAAAATTAAAACAATGGGGAACAGTTTTAAAAAGTTAATGCCCAGTGCAGGTGAGAAGCATGAGAAATAGCACACTCATACATTCATACTTGGAGGGTAAATTGGGACGCACTTTGTGGAAGGCAATTTGGAAATGTGGATTGAAAGCCTTTAGCCTAGTCATCATATTTCTAGAACTTTACTTAAATAGCCAGAATGCACAAATATTTTTTTGCAAGAATACTTATTTTGGTCTTATTTGTAATCGTGGAAATGTAGAAGCAATTTGTGTATTTTAAAATAGGGAATTAATCAATTCTTAAATTATTGCACATGCACAGGACAGTAAATTATATAGCCATTAAATCTGATATTGCAGAAGAATCATGACCAGGTACATACTCAAGGTGTATTAGTGAGAACATCATTCACCAAGCAGAATAGAGTTTCTAATGAATTCTGTAAAAGAAAAATAAGACTGCAAACCCGAACGCCAGAATGTTGACAGTGGATATTTCTGGGTGGTTCAAATGGGGTGAGAGGAGGTGTCTGTATGGCAAGTGATTTTATGCACTTTCTCTTTTATCTTTATACTGAACATGCACTAATTATGCTATCTGGACAGAAAGGCATATATTTTTACTGGACTCTCACCCAGAAATTTTTTCTTTCTAAGAGAGACACAGAACCTAGAAGCCATAAAGTAAAAGAAGGAGCCACTGAACCACAGACACTTTTAAACTTTAGTGTGGCCAAAGACATTATAAACAATGTTGAACTACAGAGGACAAGCTGGGAGAAAATAATTGCAATACTTACTAGAAACAAAAGTTAATACTCCTCATTCAGCAGCTCCTACAAAAAGAGAATTCATTAGCAATATAAAGAGATAGCTTCAGACCAATCGAAGGAAAGGCTATCTAAGATTTTTTTACAACCACACGCACATACTTGCAAATATCTGCAACATCACTAGTAATCAGGGAAATAAAAATGACAGCAAAAAAAAAGGATCATCTTTCCCTATTATATTGGAAGAACTTTCAAAGGATTGATACTATCTGGTGTTGGCAAAAGAGTAAAATAATCTCACTCAATTGCTTTTGACAGAAGTACAAATCGGTAACGACCCTGTGGGACCATTATTTTCTTCCACCTATCAAACATCACATACATAAACAATGACCCCACAAGCTCCCCACTTAGAGCCTTATCCTAATAAATGTGCAATGCTTGAGGATATGTGTATAAGTTGGTTCATTCTGCAGGGTTATTTGGAGTAGGAGAAAAATGAAGGGATGTTAAATGTCCATCAGTAGGAGGCTGGATAAATACACAATGGTGCAGCCGCGGCATGAAGCGCTATGAAGCTGTCAGAAAGGATCCGGTAGAGCTGTGCATGCAGCCACACGGGGCAAGTCCGCGCTGGGCTGTGCAGTGAAATGACCGGGGTTTGGGACAGTGGGTAGTTATGTTTCACGTTTATTTTAAAAGTCATGTATATGTTTATATAGGTATGTTTGTATATAATTGTACATGTGAATATATATAACACTTATGTTTACATGTGTGCGTAATAACCAAACACACACACACATATATATACACATACATGGGTGCATATGGGCAAATATACATATTTGGGCAAGTTGCCTAACTTTTCTGTGCCTCAGCTTCTTCACCTGTAAAATGGAGATTTTGTATATATTATATATTACATATGTTTGCATAGATCTAGAGAAAGGTCTACGAGTATATATATATATATATATATATATATATATAAAACTTTGAAGAGAGATTAGGAGTGAAGAAAGGAACACTTATTTTTATAGTCACACTTCTGTACTGTCTCGTTTTCAAGGGGTATGAACAAATTTTGTAATTAAAACAAGCAACATTTTTAAAAGGAGACAAATGCACGGCTCTCGTCTACCCCTCCCCCTCCCCCCAAGCAGGAGTCTCTCTTCCCGACCAAGCACCCAGCTGGGGCTGGGGATGAAAACACTCCACTGAGGCAGTCCATGCAGTAGGAGCCAAGGGCCCCTGGGTGAGGGTCTGAAAACCTCAAGTCTGCTCCTGGGTCCCTGTCTGACGTGCTGTGGGCCCTTGGGAAGGTCACTACGTCTCTGGGCCCTGCCAGCCGTGTTCCCTAAGCTGTTTGGCTGACACATTCCCTGCCCTCTGGTTCACAGTTGAGGGGACAATTCCTGAAAGAGGGACTGAGTGTCTGGGGTCAGAACACAGGGGCCCTCCCCTAGGCCCCTCACTTGACAGGGATGTCCATGGAGACCCCTGTAGGTTGCATTTCCCAAGAACCAAAGAGGAGCCTTGCAGGGAAGAATGTTTCCCTTCCGCCTCCCCTGCCCATCCCTGAGACCCTACTGCAGAGAAGGGGCCAGGGGAGGTGCGGGGGCCAGGGGTCACATCTGGAGTCCTGTGACCCTGCTGTGACCATGGGGATCTGTCCTCTCTTCCCTGCAGGATCGTGTGCGAGATGGGGGAGGCCAAGCCCAGCCAGCACGCAGGCTTTGTGGAGATCTGTGTGGCCGTGTGTCGGCCCGAGTTCACGGCCCGGTCCTCACAACTCTATTACTTCATGGTGAGTCCCGGCCACAGGCGACCTGCCCGGGCGCAGGCCACAGACCACATGACCATGGTTACGGGCCGGGCTAGACCTCTGTGGGCAGACCCCGAGCAGCTCGTGGGAGTCTGTCCTGCAGCGTGAGAACGCAGCCCTGGAAATCTGAAAGACCGGATTCAAATCAAAGCCATGCTGTGTCCGGCCCTGATCCAGGGAAGCCGCCCTGGCTGTCGGGCCCTGCATCCGCCTCGGGCTGAGGGGCCGTGTGTCTGGGCCAGGAGGGGGGCCCCGACTCTGCCGTTTACTCACAGGGCGAACCTGGGGATGCTGCTTAGCGTCCCAGTGTCTTCATTTCTAAAACGGGGGTGATAAGACTTGCATCTACCCCACAGTACTGTTGTGACAATTACATGAAGTAGACGCATCACTTCTCTCATCTGCATGGTTTCTGTGCCCGCAGGACTGCTGTGCCCTGAGCTTTCCGGGTACACTCACACCCCATCATTTCTATCCCATCATCTGCTTTCAGCCCGCCTTCTCCACTCCCCATCTCCCCATCCCATGACCTCCTTAACCCCACCCCCATCCCACACCTCCCCTGCACCCCCACTCCCCCTTCCTCTAAGCCACACCATTACCCTTCCCTGCACACCCCTCCCTTCCCTTCCTGTGGCCTGTCTGCAGACCTCACCCCTACCGCCACATTCCCTCCAGCTGGGACCCTCGCTGGCCCTGCCGAGGCAGCCCCTGGTGAGGGGTTCTGGGGGGCAGGGGCTCTGGGGACCTCTCAATCCCATGATGTCTGACATGCGGGAGGCATGTATGTCTCTGCTGTCCCTCACGCTGCCTCATTTTCCAAACTGTCTTACCATCCAGGTCCCTTCTGGGGCTAATGCCCGCTGTGATAGGATAGTTTCCTCATGGTTCCGCACTGCTTTGGGAAGCTGGGAGCCTGAAGTGATGGACTTTATGCCTGGGCATCAAATGCTCCAGAACACGTCACAGGGAGCCCACTTTTCACCCTCCCTTCCCCCACCCTCCACCCCTCCTCCCCTCCTCCCCTCTCCTTCCTCTGGCTTCCTCCCCCTCCTCCTCCTTTCTCCCTTCAACTGACAACCATGTATCACCTTGCAGGATCCCTTCCACTAGATTATTTGATAAATATTTGCTTCATTGGTTGAATCTTATAATTCGGTGGCCTTGGCTTGTGGGTGTTCAGGGATGACTCAGACCCTGCACAGCCCCTCCCTCAGGGGGCCCGCGGTCTAGAAGGAGAGGTAGAGTGTAGGATGGATGTACATGCGGACGCGACTGTGGTGGGGGCCCAACCCTGCAGGAATGTGCATCAGAGGCCTCTTCCCGCTGATGCCCTGCTCTCTCTGCTCCCTGCCCTACTCCTGAAAGTCTTCCCTCCTTCTACACACAGTTGGTCATGCTGCACACACAGGAACTCACGTAGAAGAACACACATATGTGATGGATTTAATGGATATGTAGGCTTCCCATCTCTAGGATTTGTACCCCCACCTTCTTCTTAAAGGATCCGAGGAAGTTTCCCAATGAAACCCAACACACCTGCACACAATTAGCGATACATGAATACTTGTGTATATGTAGAGAGACAGCATGTATACTGAATATGATATAGATGGATCTCTACATAAATTGTCGATCCAGTGGAGTTGAGATACTGAGAGGGAGGGAGACAGACAGACAGAGGCAGAGACAGCACTCCCCAAGTGTTGAGAGGTTTGGCGTGGCGCCGCCGTGGGAACAGGGAGGATGCCCCTGCGTGGGCAAAGCAAGCACTGGGCTTCCTCAGCCAGTCAAGTGCCCCGAGCAGTTTGCATCCTGGCGTCACTTGGCAGTGACAGAATGGATGGTACTAGGGATGGCTGAGGCTTCCTTGGGGTGCTAGCCATCTCTGCCATGTCTCACCTCCATGACTCACTCCAAGACCACTGGACCCCTGGCTGTCCAGCTGTCACCTCCATGACCCACTCCGGCTGCTGGCTCCCACAAACAGTGCATCCCCCTCACTCGCCCATTTCTGTCAGGGGCTTGTCACCCAGCCACAATTCTGGTGGACTGTGGCTCAGCTTCCCTAAATTCCAGATTTTAGCCACTCCATCACCATGTCCTGGAGTCTTACTTCTCCCACTCTCTTCGCTGCTGCACTGACCTCCTTAAATCCCTGATTTTAAAGGTCTGAACCCATTCTAATCGACCCGGCCCTGCAGAATACTGTTTTCATCATGTTAGGCCCACCTCAAGAAGGACCAGGGTGCCGTCCAGCCTTCTCGGTCTGGCCCGCCCTGTCCATCCAATCCTGTTTCCCAAGGCTTTGCATGGCCTGACCCCTCTCCCTTCTCCATCTCCTTCCCCACATGGCCCCAAGCCGCGGCCTCCTCATTAGTCCACGCCCTGCTCGTGGGCCCCTCCACGCCTTCTCTGAATACACAACCCACAGCACCCACGGTTCTGTGGCTCACTGGGGATTCCATGGCGTCTGCCCACCCACACTGCACTGGGTGTTATGTCTTGGAGCCCCTGCTCCTCTGTTCAGACCAGTAAGTCTTTGGAGATGAAGCCCTGGCCGTTTACTTCTTTGCTAGCCCCCATCGTGCTCAGGCAGTTCTAAACCTCCCTGCGTGTTGGAATCTCCTGAGGGGCTTTAAACAAAAGGCTCCGGGGCCCCCCTGAGCTAAGTCACACGTTACAGGGGGCACAAAGCTCCCCAGGAGATTCTAACTCAGCCCAGGCTGAGGACCACTGGCCTAGGAGAAACAGAACTTAGAGAACAGATACCATGTGCCTGTCCATATCTGGTTTCAGGCTTAATTCTTATAATGAGCCTATGTCGTATTCAAAAGCCGCTTCTGCTCTCAGGTAAGGCCAGTCTGGCCTGCGTGATTGTTTCTACTCTGGAGCAGGATGTGGTTAGAGGCAGGGTATCAAGGTGAGGCTTCAAGGAAGAAGCTGGGTGGAGAGGCAGGATCTGTACAAGGCAGAATGTGATGTTCCGTATGAATCTGGAGTAATGGGAAGCTGACCCTGGCATGAGGTTTGGAAATGCACCAAAAAATGGGAACAGAAGGGAGGGAAAGGGAAGGGGGTTCGTGGGAAGAGAAGAGGTGGGAGCACAAAGATAGGTCGGGAAAAGATGAGAGTTGTTGCCACAAGGCAAAACGGCATTGGTCCAGTAGGGCCGTGGGACTCAAAGATTTGTGTGGCTTTTTTATTTGAGGGCTACCTCTGAGGAACGGTCCTGGGGAAGACTTTCAGAGAGGAGACCTCAGTCTCGTCCCCAGTCCCCAGTGTGCATTTAAGGGCCCAGTCACCGAGGCTGCCCCCACAGAGCTCCTAGGGGGCCAGGGTGGGAGTGAGGGTCACCCAGCAGGTGAGAAGAGACAGAAGGACCCTCTCTCATGCTCCCCAGCATCTCAGAGCCTTCATTGCCTTCCCGTTCCGCTAGGCAGTTTGCAGGGCGCAAAGAGAAGCCCCTGACTCTGCTGGAGTCCTGAGACAGCTAGAGAACCCCTTCCCAGGGGCCCTCTGGGGACTTGGGGCACATTGGAGAGCCCCTTTTCAGGGGTGCCTCTCAGGATCTGGGGCATGCTGGGGAGCCCCTTCCCAGTGCTGAGGTTGGGAGTAAGGTCTGGGTCTAATAACTCAGTTTCCCACCACAAATCAGGCCAGACTCTGATGTGTGGGTTTATTCACCCAAAACCCAACTGCCAAGGCCAGCATTCTTGGTCTTGTCCCCAGTTCTGTCCCTAGAGATCTCCATGGAGGGAACCTTTGCCTTCCCTACCTCCAAGTGAAGAGGTGGCAAATAATACAGAATTGGATTTCCTGTGCAAACCCACCGTGAAATATTTATGAAGCATGACTTGAATAATTAATCGTTTCTCACAAATTTAAAACATGTCTCTGTATCATCCTCTCCTCACCCTAGAATAATTCCCCCGCCCAGCCCGCCACTGCAGAGCCAACAGGGATTACTCACTTCCATCCCTTCTAGAACCCCACCCACAGGCTGCCAGAGAACCTCTTCTTCCCATGTTGCTCCCACCGCCATCTACGGGAACTTGCGTGGGTTTGACTCTCTCTAGGACCACCCTTGCCTTGCACAGACTGCACTCTCTTTCCCTTCCAGACAGTGGGACAGAGGCACCATCTGTGGGAGGTGACCCTGAGTTACAGAACCAGAAAACCAGCAGGCGCCTTTGAGATAACTCGTTTTGACCCAGCTCTCCGATTTTATGATCAGAGAGGTTACGAGGCTTGTTCTGGGTCACACAGCAAGATCTAGGCAGAGCTGAGAAACGAAGTCTCTTCCCACAGCCTCACCCCACCCTTGCCTGGGTCTCCGTTTGGGCCAGGAGCAGCTCTGGAATGAAGCATTCCTTCGTTTTATGGGTGCCAGGGGGATGCCGGGCTCAGGATCTGCAGGGACCGGGTGGGCGGCAGGGCAGGTGGGCCCCTGTGAGCCGCGGTCAGCGAGTCACGGGGGCTCCTCCTGTCCTCCCAAGGTGTTAGGGATTGAGGCCTCTCTGTGGGGAGGTGGCCTGCCAGCTGGGAGCCAAGTAAGTTCAACTTTTGGTGCAGAATTCTTTTTTTTTTTTTTTAAAGATTTTATTTATTTATTTGAGAGAGAGAGAGAATGAGAGAGAGCACATGAGAGTGGGGAGGGTCAGAGGGAGAAGCAGACTCCCCACCAAGCAGGGAGCCCGATGCGGGACTCGATCCAGGGACTCGATCCAGGGACTCGATCCAGGGACTCGATCCAGGGACTCGATCCAGGGACTCCAGGATCATAACCTGAGCCGAAGGCAGTCACTTAACCAACTGAGCCACCCAGGCGCCCTGGGTGCAGAATTCTTTAAGGGGCAGGGAAGAGAGAAATCTTCATTTAAATGCAGATACAGGCTTCTCACCTGGGACTGAGGAGAGTTTTTTCCATTAAAATGCTAATGAAAGAACAAATCGCAACGCCAAATCCTCAGCTCACAGGTGCCGCCTCCCCTCCATCCTCACTCAATCCACTGACCCTTCTTCACTTCTCCTCCTGGGTTTTCCTGGGGCCTTCAGGACCCATCGTTCTGGCCTCTGGGTGTTTGGGCAGCTCTCTGGAAGAGGCCTGTGGAAGGAGCAGATCACCTTCCCAAAAGCAATTGGAGAGGTGGTAGAGTCAGGGCTCTGGAGTCAGATCTCAGACGTGCCACTTTTTAGCTGTGTGACCTTGGGAACTTTACTTCACTTCTCTGAATCTCTTCTGTAAAATGGGTAATAATACCTACCTTGTAGAATTGACTGGGCACATACCTTATATAGAGATGAATGAAGAGAAAGCCTGCCAGGTAAAACACCAGCACACAGCAGCTGTTATTATTACTGTTATTAATAGAGAGGTGTACACTCTCAGGGTCCAGAACACGGCTTATCCACACAAGCCCAATACGACTTCGTGGGCTCGTTGGGAGGCCACCGTTACTGAGCGGCTCTGGGAGCAGGGTGCTGCCTCTTCAGACCCCGGTTGTGTCTCAGGCCAGATCCTTTCCTGAACAGACACTGACTCTCTCGGACCTGAAGCCCAGGCGGGGGCCCATGTCCGGGGGCACCCAAGTGACCATCACGGGCACCAACCTGAACGCGGGCAGCAACGTGGTGGTGATGTTCGGGAAGCAGCCCTGCCTCTTCCACAGGTAACTCACCTCCAGGCAGGCCTCGGGGGCTCACAGCCCAGAGGGTGGGGTCCGTAGGGCTGCCCCAGGGCTACAGACTTCCTGAGCTCACCTCTTGGAAGTGCTTTCTCCTCCCTGAGAAAGTGGCCATTCTCTTTGAGGGGGCATGGTATGGGCATACCTGACTGTGGATGTTTTGGGCTCAGTCTGGAGACCTGCCAGGCAGCCCTTCCTTAGTTGGGCCATTCATTGCTATTGCCCACCATTTAGCCTCTGTGCCCCTATACCAGCCACTGTACGGAATCCTAGGGTTTCCCAGGACACACTGGGGAATCTAGAGCCCCTGCCCCCTGCTGCAGAGCCAGCTGGGACTGCTGAGCCCCCTACCCAGCTGGCTGAGGTTGAACCTCCCAAGGGCAGCTGGCTTTCTCTCCCCTGGCTCCACCGTCCAGGCTCAGAAGGGCACACCTTTGATAAGCCAGGAGCCTGGAGGGTAGAAGGCAGGCAGGAGGTTCATCTGATGCAGGACTCGGAGACGTGGTGGGGATGTGACATTCTGCCGGGGAGCTTTTCCCGGGACAGAGCTATGCTGAGGCCTGTGGCAGATCGGAAGTCAGGCCAGGGGTAGAGAAAAAATTGTTCTGACACTTGCTAAAATAGTGAAGAAGAGTTTACTCAGGACTATTGCAGTAGGTATCAAGACTATCACAATGGGGAAAGAAAGAAATCAGTCTTGACTCCAAATACAGCAAAGACAGCTGGGGATTTACAGCCAACCAGCAGAGCGAGGGGGTCACTGGTGTGAAATTACTAAGAAGCAACAGCAAGAATAGGAAAATTCTTGCTAAACCGACTTAATAGGATTCTTGCTGCAGGCCGGCCGGGGTGATCAGGTATCAAGGGGGCGGGGGGACTCTGGGTGACCTCACTTTGCAGGATTCTTGCTAAAAATGGGGTTTGGCAGGCCCAAGACAGGGCCCAAGGATGAGGCCTCGTTGAAAAGTGGTCTCAGAGGAACCTGCCTATGGGTTTGGTGCAGGAGAGAGTCTCTGTCAGTAGTTCCTGGAGCTTTCCACCTGGGGCAGTGCTCACCGTGGCCTCTGAGGAGCCTGGGAACAGGGAGGGGTGGAGGGCCCTAGCCCCGCCTGGACCCTGGTCTCCTTCAACACTCGGGAGCCCAGCTGCATGTCTGCCCTCCCTGCAGACGCTCTCCATCCTACATCGTCTGCAACACCACATCCTCAGATGAGGTGCTGGAAATGAAGGTGATGGTGCAAGTGGACAAGGCCAGTATCCACCAGGACCTGTTCTTCCAGTACATGGAGGACCCCACCATCGTGCGCATCGAGCCAGAGTGGAGCATAGTCAGGTAGGCGTGGCCCTGGTTGTCCTTCCTTAACTCTCCAAGAGCCAAGGACAGTCTTGGGGCCCAGTTTTTCTTTGAGGACTGATGAATTGGGGTTGGTTCAGAGCACCCCCCAAATCAGACCTTCCTGCCAGGGTGCCCTCCTTCTACTGAGAGTACCTCCAAGTGGGCCCTGACCCCAGAACCCAAGCTCCAATCAGCAAGAGCCCATGGCCCCTCATCTGAGGATTTGGTGCGTGCCCCTGGAGGCCATGATCCCATCACTGTGCCCCTGGAGGCCGTGAACCCCCAAATATGGGCGGTAATTCCAGTCCTGCCGAGGGATGGAGGAAAAAGAGTAAGATCAGATCCAACTTCTCCTTGGCCTGCTCTTAAGCAAAAGTGTGTCCTGACCACCAGGGTCCAGTGCAGATGTCCATCCTCTGGGCTTCTGTAACCTCCTGCCATGCCTCCGTCATTCTCTGTCAGGACCCCGAGTTGTCTGCTTGCTTCGTCCTTTCCTCTACTGCAAACTCCTCAAGCACAGGGACTGAGTCTTGTTCTTTCCGCCGCCGGCCAGCACAAGTATAGAGAGCGCATGTCCTGGGAGGGAGCTGGGTGTGTGCTCTTATAGAATGACCCTCCAGGGCCACCTCTCGCTCAGCCAGTCACAAGCCAACTTGCACCAGCTGCATACCTTTCTGGCCTCCCCTCTTGAGAGATTCACCGGGGGCTTTGGAGACTCCACGATCCCTGGGGACCCTCCCAGTCCCCCACTTGGTGGGGCTCTGGAGTGTGACATCTCACTTCAGGGGCGGAATTGCAAGCATGCTGTTCCGGTCCCTGAAGGATACATCGTAATGGGAAGGTGCAGCAGAGAGCATCCCGACAGCAAGGCCCCTGCTGACCACTGGGAAACTGCTGTATCAGGGGCTGAGGGGGATGCAACAGGGCTTGAGGTCAGAAAGAGTGGGCTTAGCCCAGCTGAATGACCTTAAAGGTGACTTAACTTCTCTGGGCCTATGGTTTCTCATCTGTCAACTCCCTCCCGGGACTCTGGGAGGGCTAAGCCGGATGCATAGGCACAGTGCAGCGCCTGGCTCAGCTCTCTCCCACTGCCCCTGGCCCAGTCCTCAGCCCTCCCCACTGTTGGCTTCAGTTCTAGAGGGCGTCTGGCATCGAGGGGAGGGGGAGAGCATGAAGATGTGGTCTCCATGGCTGAAGCAGGAGTCAGGGACCTGTCCAGTCCAGAGAATAGTCTTCTAAACTAGGGGTCAGCAGACTCCAACCTGGGGGCCAGATCTGGCCATCTGCCTCCTTTTATGAATAAAGTTTTATTGGAATACAGCCATGCTCATTCGTATATGTTTTGTCTTTAGCTGCTTTCTCACCACAGCAACAGAGCTGAGTAATTGCAACAGACCATATGCCCTGGGAAGCCTAAAATATTTACTCTCTGGCCCTTTGCGGGGACGTGTGCGACCCCCGGCCTTACACCCATGAAAGGCACCCTTCGTGGAGATGAGATTGGCTTGTTCTCACCTGTTACTCCCTAAGACCCACACTTTATAAGCATTGGCCGTGTTTTTAAAGTAGATGACTACAAGGCACAGAAAGGGGGAAAGCGTCTGTAGAAAGCACTTCTGGGATTTGCCCCCAGGGCCTGGTGAATCCAGGAAGTTGGTGTAGCCCTTGGTGTAGACAAACTCTGCAGCTCCCTGAGGAGGCCTGGTTTAACTCAGTTCTTCCTCAAGTCACCAGCACGGAAATAGAGACATCGTCCTTCCTGGCACTCAGTAGCCGACCCTGAGTCACGTTCATAACCAGTGCGAGGTTGGAAGCACGTTCTGGGCCTGCCAGCCGGCTCCAGAGTTTTTGCTGCAGTGAACAGATTCTCTGAGGGGTGGGGCCCTGCAGAGCGTGGCTTTGCACCACTCACAACAGGCTGGGCTGCTCACCAACAGGGATAGGGGGTTGAATTGGTGATTAAGAAGATTGGGAGATGGCCAGATAGCAGAATCTCATTCTGGAACACCGCCATGGGCAGAAGAGCCTGTCTGGGTTTTACAGAATCTTCCGGCGTGTGCGAGTGTGAGTGTGTGTGTGTGTGTGTGTGGGAGTGGGGGACAGGTGGAGAGCAGGGAATAACAGGGAGTACAGAGATGGGCAGAGGCACAGAGAGGGAGACATGAATATGGGTGTCACGGATTCTTCACTCACCAAGCTTATAACTAACTGTTCCAGATAGTAGGATTCTTCTTGAAGATACTCTCTGGATTGTGGAGAAAGTGACTTGTCACTTTCCTTTGAGTAGCCCCCAAGGAAGATAGCTCTTGCCTCGGGTCAGCTTCTCAGAGCCCTGCATACAGCAATTGGCATCGAGGTTTTCTTTGGAAAGTTACACAAAGAGGAATCTCCTGCTCCTTCTTCCTCCATACCTGGCTGACATCCAGGATACAGGAGACCTGAGTCCCAGAACATTTGCTGTTTGCACCACGAGGTTCCTGGGTGTCTGGGCCTCTGCCTTTCCCAGATCTCAGCAGACGGAAGCTTCCAAGGTGAAATTGTAGTGATTCCTAGGGAGGAGACTGTGCTCAGACCCTGGATGGTTTAGTGGGGAACATCTTGGAACAGGGCTTTCATTAGGCCAAGGCCAGGGTGGAAATCTCCCTGTGACTGGTGAGGGCTGGGGGAGAGACACCAGGGGGCTGCAGAGAAGCATCCGACTCAGGTCAGGAGGCTCCAGAGCCTCCACAGGCGTCCACACTCCAGATGCGCTCAGTGCAGGATGGCCACAGACATCTGGTCATCACTGCTGTGATGAGTGATGGCTGCTGAGAGCTCATCCTTATTCATTCAGTTTGCCATCATTGTCCCCGTGAACATTATCATGCCTCCTGGTTATCATGGCCTTTAATGTCGGAGCTCAGCCTGATCATCATCATCATTGTCATCAAGCCCCATTGCTACTCCTATCCCTGTGTTGACATGCCTCCTTGTTTCTCCCCCCCACCCCCGTCAGTGGAAACACACCCATCGCCGTGTGGGGGACTCACCTGGACCTCATACAGAATCCCCAGATCCGTGCCAAGCATGGAGGGAAGGAGCACATCAATGTGAGTCCAGGGAGGGCAGGGGGCATGAGGCTGCCCACTCAACATGTCACTTTCCCAAAAGACATGGGGCGTCCTGAGTAGGGCAGGCCACCCAGACACAGATGACCCATTGCATGTGACACCCCGGGGCACTGGGATGGTGAGATGAGGAAGGAGACATGAGGGCATTTTCATACTTTGGGGTACAGGCCTGGAGGAGCAATTGCTTTGGGGGGTTCTAGGGTTTCATACCCTTATTCCTCCATCTTTCAGACCCCCAGTGCTGCCCCTTAGCTCAGAGATACCCCCGTCACTTGCACACCCCCTGTGGCCACTGCAGAGGTGGGTGCTAGCTGCGCAGTTTACTCCTTGAGTGGCCAGGTTCTGTGGTCCTGGATGCAGAGGGGCAGCGACCCATCCCTAACTGTCCCGTGTCAACCCCATGCTGTATCCCAGCATGGAGGGTGCCCTGCTGGGTGTGTGGGGCTGTGTAGGTCCAGACGCTGCATGGTCTTGCCTCTCTGGCCCCCTCCAGCTCTGTGAGGTTCTGAATGCTACTGAGATGACCTGCCAGGCTCCGGCCCTCGCTCTGGGGCCCGACCACCAGTCCGACCTGACCGAGAGGCCCGAGGAGTTTGGCTTCATCCTGGACAACGTCCAGTCCCTGCTAATCCTCAACAAGACCAACTTCACCTATTATCCCAACCCTGTGTTCGAGGCCTTTGGGCCCTCAGGAATCCTGGAGCTCAAGCCCGGCACTCCCATCATCCTGAAGGTAGAGTGAGGTCGTAGGCAGCAGGCGGGAAGCAAGGAGGCTGCTATGGGGAACGGGGAGGCTTGTCAAGTCACAGAGAGAGGCCCGATTTCATCACTGGAGTCCAGAGCATGGAAAACACTGGCTCTGGGTTTGGACTGAGAGGCAAACTCTTTAAAGGCCATGGAGACCTGATCAGGGCAGCTGGATCCATCCTAGCCATCTGACTCCCAAGCTTCCTTTGTCCCCAGAGTCCAGGACCTGGGAGGTCCAAGGCTCATCCTGCTTCCTCCCGTGTAGCCCTCCGCAAGCCACAGTAGAGGGTTTCTTTGGAGCATGGGTAGCAGATTACTTGTAACTCCTGTGACAGTTTGGAGTCAACTGGTGGTGATTGACCATAGCTCTGTGTTAAGAAGGATTCTGAGGTGCATTTGGATAAGCTAGAGAGTGCCTTGATTACTGACTCCCCACTGAGGAAAGGGGAATGGCAGTGTAGGTGTCATGGGGTTTGGGGACTTACTATGGAAGGTGGCCTCTCCAGCACTCGCCAGCAGGATGGGACCTCTGGGTGGGGGGACGTGGCAGCCAGCCGGCAGCTATGGTCCTGACTCTGCGGTGCAAACCAGGGCTTTCCTGTCCCTCCAGGGCAAGAACCTGATCCCCCCCGTGGCCGGGGGCAACGTGAAGCTGAACTACACTGTGCTGGTGGGGGAGAAGCCGTGCACTGTGACGGTGTCCGACGTGCAGCTGCTCTGCGAGTCCCCCAACCTCATCGGCAGGCACAAAGTGATGGTGAGCCAGCCGGGGCCCCGTTCCGGACAGGGCAGGCACTAGGGATGCTAGAGCATGAGCAGACCAGGAGGGGATTCTGGCTGGTGCCCCAATGACAGCAAGCAAAGCAACATGAATGATGTGTGCGTCGCCTGTTACAGGCGAGAAACCCTTGCAGGAGGGGACCGTGGTTGGCCCGAGGAGGTCCATCAGATCATGCTCTGTGTCTCAGTCATCCGTCCTTTGCCGGGGATGAAGCTCAGGGAGCCACTCACCGAAGTCATGTCAGACTTCTTTAGGTCCCAGCTGTGTGCTCTTTCCTTATGAAGATAACCCTAGTCCTGGGTACTGTGCAGCTTCCCGTCTCTGAGCCATCCAGACACCCTGCTCAGGCCCCACAACCCGCCTCAGCTGTCCTTACAGCCAGTGACGACTCTCCTCCCCGGAGCCCTTTCCCCGTCCTGCCCCGTGGCCAGTTCATCGACAGCCCCGGGGCGGCTCCCCGCACTGCTCTGCGCCCGCTCCCAACTCCCTCTCACCTGCTGTGTCCCCAGGCCCGCGTCGGTGGCATGGAGTACTCCCCGGGGATGGTGTACGTCGCCCCAGACAGCCCGCTCAGCCTGCCCGCCATCGTTAGCATCGCCGTGGCCGGCGGCCTCCTGGTCATCTTCATCGTCGCCGTCCTCATCGCCTACAAACGCAAGTCCCGCGAAAGTGACCTCACGCTGAAGCGGCTGCAGATGCAAATGGACAACCTGGAGTCACGAGTGGCGCTCGAGTGCAAAGAAGGTACTTGGTGACCCGGGACCACAGCCCCACGCCCGAGGCTGTGCGTGCGCGTCTCACATGGGCGAGCGGGCTGGGCACCTGCGGGCAGTGCTGGGGGCCGGGCGTCTGACCTCTGACTCTGGTCTCCAAGCTGCGTCCAGACCCAGCCCATATCCCAGCAGACGCAGCCCCTCCCTGGGCGAGGCCGCCCTCCCCCCCCCGCCCTCGAGGTGCCCCCCTTCCCTCTCTCCCCAGGTCAGCAGCGGTCCTTTCAACCCCCCAAGGGCAGTCTGCAGCCCCGAATCCTGGCCGCAGGGGTTTGATGCTCTCCACTCAGGGAGAGCTTAGCGGGTCTTGACATGCGGCGTTCAGCAACCTTGAGCTCCCTTCCTTAGGGAGGACAATACAGCCGTAGCTCTGATTTAAGATTTAGAAGGAAGAGGGTTTCACAGCTTATATTTTTAAAAATTACCAACACCACCATGATATGAAATCAGCAGCACTGAATCCAAGAAGGAAATTTAGGAGTCAGACTCTTGTCGCCCCAGGATATCATTTCGTGAGTCACCCTCGGAGGGTCTGAGTGGGTTCTTTGCTGTAGATTTATTCTCGGAGTCAATCCAGCCTGTACCTGAGGCCCTCCCATCCTCACCAGGGAAGCCGTGGCTCCGTCTGATGGGGAAGTGGGCCCGTCCCATCCCTTCACTACATCCTTAGCTGTCAACACAGCATCAGCCTTGTGGGACTGTTAATTACTGCTTTTTATTATATTTATGCTGCTTAATTTTTTTTCTCCGCAATGTACTCTTCCCTCTAATTAGGTGTAGTGATTAGAATCTCTTTTATGTGTGGCAGGCACGAGGCTTTGAATGTTGGAGGCGCTTAGTGACTTGAAGGAAGGCTGCAGACCGATAAAAAGCCAACCCCCTCCTTCTCCTCCCCGCCAGCTGAGCACCCCAACCGGGAGGGGGCAGAGAGGGGAATGCCAAGCCAGGTTCCTCTCAGACCATTCTGGAGAAGGAGAGATGAGCAGCCGGACAAGGAGTACAGCCATAGAGTGTCCATGGAGGCACCAGGAGAGGGCCTTGGCTTCTGGCTCAGGGGAGAGCTCTCCTGCACGAGTGGGCACAGAGAGAGATGTAAAGCAGAGCACACGGAGATTAGCCTTGAAGGCATTTGTCAGGGGAGCCCAGAGCTGGCCCTCGGACATATAAGGGGCAGCTTGGGTCCAGGGAAGGTGACGCCCCAGAGACTTGGCAGTAAGCCAGGCATCACCTACACACAAACCCAGAAGAGGCCCAGCCTAGGCCCTTCACTGCCTAAACTTTACACACATGTGCATCACTGTCCCACACACTCACCGACGTACACACACACTCGGACGGTCACACACACCCATGAATCCCACACGCACGTGACCCACATTCCCACACACCCATGCTCCTCACTCAGTACATACAGGACTGCTGTTCCTCAGTGCTTTGGGCGACAGTACAGGCCAAAAACCGTACCGACTCCTTTCATACACACGAGGGCGCACACACTGGTGTAAGTTCCACTCGGAAGCGTGAGTCACTTGCCTTGAGAGGGACCCTGTGCGTCCGGGTGACCAGGGGTGCAGGAACAGAGCAGTCCAGGGGAGGCCTGCAGGAGCCTGTCCGGGGGGCCAGGTGGTGTCTTGTTCTATCAAAGAAGCAGCACTGCTATTCTCCAGAAGGCCCAGAAACCCGAGATCCGGAGGCCCAAGTTGGCACTGTGGGGTGCAGCGGGGCCCCCGTCCACAGTGCCTGGGCCCACCATGTTGTGTTCGTGTGATCAGCAGAGCCCACGAGATACTTTTCCCCGATTCTGGTGTTTATAGAAATATTAAGAAGGATTGCATAATCAGTGCCCGCTGGCTGTTCTTTGCCAGCATGGGCTAATCCATCCTGGTTGGGTGCGAGGACGCGTGTCAGAACGTGTGTGCACGCCCAGGGGAGAGGCGGAGCAGGAAAGGGCCTGGCGCGGCCTTTCTGACTGCCTCCCAGGGCAGAGGGCAGCCTGGGAGGAGGGCTGTGCTCAGGACTGAGCGTGATCACAGCTTCGGTGCCGTGTAACCACCTGGGCCATGTGCTGGACTTTCTTGGGGGCCAGAGGGAAGGGGGTCTTGCAGCTCCATGGTCATCGGGGAGCCTGAGCTGCCTCCACGGACAGCCATGCCCACATGCAGATCATAAATCACCACTGAGTGGCATCACCTTGAGGAAGGAAGGATAAAGATACGCCCCACAAATGTATCCGGAAGGAATATGTTAGTGTGGCGGAGGCTTCATCTGGCCCCACTGGTGGTTTGATGGTTCCAGCTGCCTGGCCCAGAACTGGGAGTGCAAAAGAAATTATTCTTAGCTTTTCAAAGGAAGACCGCTCCAAAAATGCAGAATTGGGAATAGACCCCCCACCCCTGGAACCTCTCCCCTCCCTCCCCCGTCTCTTGATAGGGGTGTCCCCCCACCCCCAGCATATTCTGCAAACCAAAACCCTTCATCTTCAGACGGGGAGGCACTTCAGATGCCAGCAGCAGGACAAATCGGTGGACAGCCCACCCCCAGCCATGCTTTGGAAGGGATCTGGCCCAAGACTTGCCTCCTTGTGCCACATCTTTCTCCCCTTCCTATGTCCTTCACCCCAGCCACTTAAGACATCCCGCGTTATTCCTGCACACCGGCGGTCCATTGCCCATGTCTCCCAGGGGCCTGGGTGAGGGTTCCGAGCATTCAGACTCAGGGTCTGCCCCAGCCGGCATTCTCATGGGCTTCCCTTTGTACCAGCTTTTGCCGAGCTGCAGACAGACATCCACGAGCTGACCAGTGACCTGGATGGAGCTGGGATCCCCTTCCTGGACTACAGAACCTACACCATGCGGGTGCTGTTCCCCGGGATTGAAGACCACCCGGTGCTCCGGGACCTCGAGGTGAGAAGCAGTACCCACGACCAAGCCTTGCTCCGTCAAGGTGTTAGTGTGGAGAAGGGTATCGGTGACCTTCAAGTGCAGCCACCTTGTTGGGAGGTGAGAAAGCTGAGGCCAGGGAGGGGACGTGATTGACCCGAGTCGCCCCCCACTTGTTGGTGCCAGCCAGCCGGTCCCTCTGCAGGAAATGGGGCCAAGCCAGGGAGGCTCTGAGCAGAGATGGGAGTAGATTTGGGTCCTAGAGGTCATGGATCCCTTGAGAATTGAATGGAAGTTGAAGGAAGAAAACTTTACCTACACGCAAAAACCAGACAGTGTCGGGAGCTCATGGCCCCCTGTTTAGGAAACCACGGTATAAGGGATTTCACCAGATAGTTGGTGCCCAATAAGTATATGTGGGAAAGATAAGGGATGCACTGGGGAGGGAGGTGGGAGTGTGCATGATAAGAACATCGCTGTCTTTTGTACCAGCAGGACCTCATCTTTTGAACATTTTATCCCACTTACTCTCTAGCATGGTATCTGGCTTATGCAAATGCTCATATTACGCTTTGTTCCAAAAGGGATTTGGGATGACTCATAAAGATAACTACCAGAGAAAAGTGAAAAATACAAATGAGGAAACCAGGGCAAAATAATAATCATAAGGAATAATCGCCATTAGTTGACGGCTCACTAATCTCCGGGTCTGGTTTTAAGGACTCCAGGTGTATGTGTTGATTTAATAGCTCACAAGCGGGCTGCAGATGGTGCGCTCATTTTAGAGGCAACAAAGCTAAGGGCACTGGGGCCACCTGCTGGGACGGGGCAGGGCCAGGATTGGAGTCCCTCAGTTAGACTTCAGGGTCTGTGCTCCCCACGCCAAGACCTTGCACGTCGCTGTCGTGCCTTACGGCTCTGGACACTTATTAGGATGGATCAAAAATCTCCAGCCAAAGCAACAACAGAGAATAAGACTAATTCCAAGATGTATAGCATCTATAACATTGCAACAGACCCATCGCTCAGCGGTCGCACAATTTTGCAGGTACTGACCCCTGTGGGAATGTCTGCGTAGGCAGTCCAAGGGGATGTGGAGGCCCCTCTACAGGCAGCAGAGCAAGGCCCCAGGGGCTTCGGGGCCCACATGCGTTTCTCCATAATTGTTCAATGCGGTGTGTGCGTGTGTGTATGTATGTGCACGCGTGCGTGCTTCCATAATGAGGTCAAGGGCACTTCTGTCCGGAGGAGGGTCCCCTGGGCTCCTCAGTGGATAGATACCCAGAGGCACTTCCAGAGGCCGTAGATGGTGGGCTCTGTGTCCTCACTGAGAACACACCTCTCCCTCTGTCTGCACGTCTGCTTGTGTGTGTTCATGTCTAGGGTATACGCGTGTGTCCTATATACAGATGAAAACACTGTCTGTATCATGATACTCTATCCATTCTCTTGGTCTCACTCTTCTTGCCCGTGCCCTCTCTCATTCTCACTTGTTTTTCTCTTCCATTTATCTTTTTTCCAGCCTCATTTTCACTTGCTTCAAAATCCCAGGGTGTTTAGTCCACTGAAGACTATGCATTTTCCACATGCACCTGCATCTCCAGAGATTCTCAGACTCGCAGGCCAGTCTTGGCACTAGTTTAACACACACCCAAGGACAGTACACTCCCAAGGACTGGCCAGGGCAGTGGCAGGAGAGTTATAGGGCTCATTCTTCCACAGGATCTCATGGGCGGTTGTGCGGGTTGAACACTGCAGTGCTCCAGATGGCATCATTCATATGTGACACCTCTTGGAGTTGTTCAGTGCACAGCCTGCCTCACTGTCTACAGCAGCCCTGTTCCCCGAGGACCAGAATACAAATGATTCCTTCTCATTGCCCTTCTGAACTATACCAAGCCCCTTGCTGAAAGCTGGTGGAGTCTCTACCCAGCTGTACTTCTCCAGGCTTCCCTCTAGGGTCAGTTTCCTGTGAGAAGCAAGACGGGCTGCTTCCCAACTCCTAGCCTTATTCTTCAGTGAGGCACACAGCCAGGAACCCAGCTCAGCAAGCCAGACTCAACAAGCAGAAACCCCCAGCACCCTCACTCCTGCCCTCGGAGCCTTGCGTGGAGCCAGCTCCCTGCTCCACTGTGCGGCTCTGGTCCTGCCTGCCTAGCTCCCTGACACGAAGCACCCCCAAACAGAGGCTTCTGGGGCAGCACACTCCACTCTCTGCCAGAAAACTGCAAGAGCTCTGGTTCAGCACCGACTTAGAGACTAATTTCTGAACTTCACGGTGACGCCAGCTACCCCATGGGCTGAACACACAGGAGGGCACCCCCAGAGCCACACCACCAGGAGTCACTGACTCCCCTCGTCCATCTGTCTGGCACAAGTGTCAGATGAACCCAGCCCCGGGAAGGCCGCAGAAGAAGGCCTCTGCGAATCAGGGCTGCTGGGTTGCAATCACGTGAGCAGCCTGGATGACGGACTTGCGAGTCGTTCAGTGCACAACCACAGACTGTGGGTAGATACCCCGCCCCTGCCCCAGACCGTTCCTTTGGCCCCCGTTACGTATTACATCACGTCCTACAGTGACCTTATTCCTCATCTGGCGTGTTAACGTTTCCCCTCACACCCGAGGCTTCTCTCTTCTTCCTTGCCTTCATCACGAGGGGAGACTTAGTTCCCTGCTCATGACGGAGTCAGAAGCCGCCTTTGCACACTTCCCTGAGCTGGAGCCCACAGGATGGCCAGGCTCTGAGTCAAACAGGTCACACAGCTTTTCTTGTTTCGAATTGGGGTAAAATACGCATCACAGAAAATGGACGATTTCCACGATTTTTTACATGTGCAGCTCAGAGTCAGTAAGTACATTCACACTGTGGGGTGACCATCACCTCCATCCATCTCCGGAAGGTTTTCATCTTCCCCCAGTGAAACCCTGTCCCCGTTAAACACTAACCCCCCATCCCCTCCTCCAGAAACCACCGTTTCACTTTCTGTCTCTATGAATTTGACGACTCAGGGACCCTCATGTCAGTGGAATCATATAATATTTATCCTTTTGTGACTGATTTACTTCACTTAACAAAGTGTTCTCAAGGTTCACCCATATTGTAGCATGTGACAGAATTTCCTTTCTTTTCAAGCCTGAGTGATAGTCCGTTGTATGGATGCACCACGTTTTGTTTATCTATTCACCTGTCAGTGGACGCTGGGCTGCTCTGGGCTACTGTGGATGCAGCTGCTAAGAACATGGGCGTACGTGTATCTGTTTGAGCTCCTGCTCCCAGTCTTGTGGGTATATACCCAGAACATACGACTTTTCCTTTCCATGAAACTCGCTAATTAATTAATAGAAATCCACTTTTACTATCGCACATTAGCCCGGGGCTATGTGAGATCCAGCATCCCATGCAAGATACAGGGATCTTGCCTGGACTGTTCTTTTCTGATTTGTTTCCAACCCTGTCTTACCACTGGAATAGTTTCTCCCCATTGGCTTTCTGAGTATGGAAATATTCCCAGGAAAGGCACTGACTAATCTAAAGCAATGTTTCCCGACATTTTCAGCCATGCGGCTAGCTGCCCACTGGTTGGGTATGAACAGTAGATGTGTGAGAAGAAGGAGGTGTTCTCTGGCTTTAGTCTGCCCTGGACATAGGCCACCAGTCCCCCCTCTTTTGTGACCATCTGGTGAAGGCCGGGCATGTGGGAAAGGGGCTATCTAGGCACTGGGCACACACCGATCCTTTATTTTTTTTTTTTTTTAAGATTTTATTTATTTACTTGAGAGAAAGTGTGAGCGAGAGAGAGAACACAAGCCAGGGGCACCAATCCTTTAAAAACAGGGAGCGAACAGTAACCACACACCCCATTCTCAACCTATCCGTGTCTCCTAAACTCTAACCTGTTGGGTTACAATTAAAATTTACTATCCAGTTTTATACTCACAGGCTTCAACTAAATTGTCGAACCAACTGGTGAACAAAGACAGTCTTGTTTCAGAGTGGCATTTGCTTAGGGAGGCAGGGGGTAGCCAGTTACAAAGGGGCATTGTTCCGGATACTCTTGACCAAGATACTCCACTTCCATCTCCCCCTTCATAAAATGGGGAGAAAAGTCCTACCTCCCACGCCCCCAGACACTGGGCCAGTGTAGCCATTGTCTTGGAAACTCCTGGGCACGAGGGGTCGGTGAAAAGCCTCCAGCAGAGTAGAGGCAGGTAATAAAACTGCTGTTAAGGGCGCACCGTGTGTCCCGAGCACTTTACATACATTATCTTATTTAATACTCGTAAAACATTATGACGGGAGCACTCATACTCTCATTTTACAGACAAGGTAGTCGAGCCCAGACGTGACAGAGCTTTCCTCCATGGAGGAGGCAGTTAGTCTCTCTGATGGCGAACCCTGGGCTGCTGGCCTGCATGCCGTGGCCCCGTAGCTGGCTTTGCTGCACCTTCCGTCCCAGGGCCCCAGGCCTTGGTGCCCAGAAGGCGTGTGCAGCCAAGCCATGAAGTTCAGAGCACGTCCTCTTACCAGACGTGCCACCTGGCCAGCCCTCTGTCCTCCTCTCCTCTCCAGGGGCCCCAGTGCCAAACCCGGCCATGGCTCCTCTGCCCTGGATGGCCAGCCTGAGCTGCCAGGCTCTCAGTCACCTCCCAGGCCCTGGAGTAGAACTAGCTGTGGCAAAGGATGGGGAGGTTGGATAGGGACTCGGGAGCCAAACATGGGTTTGGAAATCCAGCACCTTCCTGTACCAGCTGGCTGGCCGTGGCTCCTACAGTAGCTTCTGTGAGGGGCAGTTCAGAGGGCACAGTCACTCTTGCAAGGTCTTCAGCAGGCTTCGATGGAGTGACAAGTACAGTGTGCAGCACTGCGCACTGCTCATGGTGGGTGCCGAAGAAGTAGTGATATCTATCATCAGCAGGACAAGTTGTGGAGACGTTGCTCTGGGGGGATTGAAGGACAGAGGAAGTAAACTGTGCACACGTGTGTCAGGGGTGGTCCCAGAGCTGGGAGGGAGGTCAGCGGGACACACAGTCTACCCAGACGGCTGGGTAGACTGAGGCCGGCTGACAGCAAGGTGAGGTTGCCTCCTACCCTTGTCCTTCCCTTGCCGGCCCCCATGGAGTGGGGAATGGGGTGGGTGGTAGGCAGGATGAAGCTGAGATTGGGCCCACCACAGGGAAGGAGGAGTTTGCCAGGGGTGGCCATGCAGAGAGCCGGAACATGCTGCAGCCAGGCCCTGGCTCCGGTGGGTTCCCATCTCTCTCCAGGGTGCTGCCTTCTGACAGGGTCTTCCGGAGGGGCCTGCTGCTGACCTTCTGAGGGCAGGCCTGGGTCTGACTGGCCTGTCTCCCGCCTGGGCCTTGCCCTGAGCCTGGAACACAGGGGAGCTCAATGCGTGAGCGGAACGAACGTTCCAGCTCTGCATCTGCCCCCTCCTTGGACCTGGGGCAAACAGGGATTCTCTGGCCACCCATCCCCCCCAGTTTCAAGCTTCTGGAGTCAAGTGGGATGAAACTGCTGCCATTCAGTAAACACGACTGTGTGTCCGGCTTTTGACACACCGTCTCCTTCAGAGCTCACACCAGCCCCGAGATGGCAGGCCGTGGCGCCGACCGCCCGGGTGCACGGCTCGGCCCTGACACGTCTCTGTCTTGGGATCTTGGGAAAGCCCCCCACTGTCATGAGGCCCTGGGATAATACTGGGACCTACCTCGTAGGGGGTCGTGTGGCATAAATGGGTCCATAGTTCTAACGCATGTAGACAGCGCTCAGCAGAGGACGATCGACATACGCACCAGCTGTTGAAGGAATGGCGGAGTCGTCTCAGGGCCCCCGAACCAGTATATGACTGTGACAGTTAACCCAAGCTCCGCTGGCTCAAACTGCATTCTGCACTACCGCATACAGGCTGCTCCTTCCCGAAGACCCCCGCAGGGGAGACACAGCCCCCGCCATGGCACCTCCTTTGGAGGCCCCTGCCCCCCCAGTACCCCACTCCACGGAGGGTGCCCTGCTCTGTTCTCAGACGGCTTCACCTTGATGCCAGAGGCTATGTTTATTTGTTAAGCAACCTTTTTGTTTTATGGAAGAATGCATACAGAGCAAGCAACGCACACATTGGCAGAACACAGCTCAGAGCATTTTCCCTGAGTGAACACAGCCATCCAGCCAGCACACACATCAGGAAGCTGAATGCTACCAGCCCTCCACAAAAGTCCCCGAGTGTCCCCTTCCAGTCCCAGCCACCCCCCGGAATCACCATTTTCCTGCCATCGTTGATGGTTTTTTAAAATCTTTATTTGAAGGGTATTACACGAATGGCCCTCTTCCTTCTGATTTTTTTCATTCAATGTCTGCAAGATGCATCCCCGCTACTGTGAGTGGCAGAAAGCCCTTCATTCCCGTGGCCGTGTGGCTTCCTGCTGGGTGAATATGCCGCAGTTCCTGGAGCCATCCGCTGTGGCCGGGCATCTGGCTGTTTCCAGTCTGGGGAAAGAGCTGCTGTGTCCCCGCGCATCTCAGAGATGCGTCCTCCATGCCTAGCTCGGTCGCTGGCTAGTGTGTGCTGAGCGGACGGTGCCCTCATGCAGGTGCCTCCCGATGAACAGAAGATGCGGGCAGGAAGATAAAACCTTCTTCCTCCCCTTTCCCTGGGTCTCAGAGGAGTCTCTGGGAAAACATCAGACACCAGAGTCAGTCAGGGAGCACCTGAGAGACTGGTGGGCTTAATCTTCCCCTTTCCTTGGGTGAGTCACTTTGGGCCCCCAGAGAAGTTAATGGACTTGCCTGAGGTCACACAGGTTGGGGGTGACAGAGCCTGCGTGGACCCCATGAGTCCTGACTCTGAGGCCACACTGGTCTGTTAATGGGATCCACGTGGCCGGAGAAGAGTCAGCATCAGGTCAGCTGGAGACTCAGGTGTGGTGATCCCTCACCCCTGGGGTCACTGGCCCCAGCCCCCAGCCTCCTGGACACCCCCCGGGGGGCTGCCTGTGATGCTCATCTGCCACGGTGCGGGGCCCCTCACCAGCTCTGTGTCACCGTCAGGGAAGAGCTCAGGCTCCCACGTGGATGGGGATCCTCGGTGCCGTTCTCTCTGCGCCTCCCCTGATTCAGCTCCAAACCAGAGGCAGGGAGCCGCCGCGGGGGTTAAGTAGACAGCACGGTGCCCAGCACCCGATGAGGGCTTGGTGCTGTTGGCCAGGTGGGGTGAGTGGCGGCGGGGGCTGGGGCGGCACGCATGGCCCACCCCGTGGGGCAGACCCCGGGCCCTGCTGGCAGTCAGGACTCCCCCCCCTCACCCCCCGCCCCGGGGGCTCCTCCACAGGTTCCGGGCTACCGGCAGGAGCGCGTGGAGAAGGGCCTGAAGCTCTTTGCCCAGCTCATCAACAACAAGGTGTTCCTGCTGTCCTTCATCCGCACCCTGGAGTCTCAACGCAGCTTCTCCATGCGCGACCGCGGCAACGTGGCCTCGCTCATCATGACCGTGCTGCAGAGCAAGCTGGAATACGCCACCGACGTGCTGAAGCAGCTGCTGGCCGACCTCATCGACAAGAACCTGGAGAGCAAGAACCACCCCAAGCTGCTGCTCAGGAGGTGAGGGCGGGGCCGGGGGGCGGGGGGTGGGGAGCGCAGGTCAGAGAGAGAGCCCATTCGGCCTGGATCTTGTGCCTTCTGGGGAGATGGGGGCAGAGCTCCTGGAAGTTGCTGTCAAGTCCCCCAAGGTGAGGACTGACCTGCCTGGAGGCCAGGGCCCGCCCCATGCCCTCTTGGAAGAACCTGTCTGCCATGGCCCATCTGCTTACCCTGCTGTTTCTCTTTGGCCCCCTACATGCACTCTGCCTTCTCCTCTCTCTGTCCTTATGCTCCCTGATCATGACCCCTCCGACTGGAATTCTTCTCTCTTGGACTCTTCAGAGGTCATTTTTCCAGCCCCTGCCCTTACCTAAACCAGAACATGAATTAGGAGAGATACCCCAGGGCCTCCTGCCTGGGGACCCGCCTCAGCATCTCAAGATGGGAAACTTGAGTTCCAGGCAGCTCTCCCTGCTGTCTGGGACCAGCAGGGAAGCATCACCCGGGAACTTGCAGGTAATGCGGAATCTCCGGTCCCAGCCCACACCCACTGGGGCGGAATCTGCAGGCTCCCAAGACACCTCGGTGACCCAAAAGTTCTGTTGAAGTGTGAGAAGCCCTGGGCCAGCCTGTGTGTCCTTGCCTGACGCACCTGCTGGAGGCTCCATGCGGGTCCAGGGCGCTCCACCCCACCCTGTCGGATGCCTCACTGGGGAGACCCAAATGTCCACATGTGACCACCGAGCCATATCCCGTGGCTTCGGCTTTATAGGACACAGAGACTCCCTGACTCCCTCCATGCTGCCCTTCACATCTGCCTCCTCCCGGAAGGCCATTTCTCATCCAGGCCATTAGCGCACTGTCTTTAGCCTTTGTGCGGACAAAGCTGGAAAGCTCGCACGTCCGGCCATCACTCCCCGGCACCGTCTGCCTCTGCCTCTCTTCTGCCTTCTGTCCTCGGTGTCTGGGTCCGAGGCGGGGCCTCCTGCTTGGGCCAGTGGCTAGAGGTGGCTTTCAGAAGTGTTTACCTCCGGCTTTTCCCCGGTGCACTGGGCATCCGCCCGCACAGCTGTGAAAGGCTGCTACATGCCGGAGCAATCATCCAGCTTTGGAAACAGCAAGGTAGATCATTTTGATTTTTGTTTTACTTCCACCATGCAGCCACCCACCGGCATAATTCTAGGGTTGCCACTGCCTGCCAGAGCTCCCACCAACAATTTCCCGGTGTGGCCTCGCTCTGGATCTGTGCGTCTCCACCTCTTGGTTGCCACCCGCTCGCTCCCAGATGCTTTCTCTCCTTCCGCCCTCCTCCATCTCCCTCTCTTCCTCTTGCCCCCGGCTGGCCCCCTCACTTCGACAGTCTTCCTTCTCGACTCCTCCTAGTTTGCTTTGGAGCTGGCAACTGCCCAGCTGCCGTGGGATTGTAGCTATTTGTGTCTCCCGCCAACTGCAACTTCCGAGTCTATCCAAACATACCTGGGTGGGCCGGTTGCTCTCCGGAGCTGGCCCCACGCTCAGCGCAAGTTTGAGGCCCGTTTGTTTTCTCTACGTGGATGCAACCCAAAGGGTCTTCTGGCCCTACCCCTGCTGCTGTGGCTTCCCTTCCAAGGTAAAAGGATAAGTGGACTTGGGTAGCAGCACAAAGGATGCAAGTTAGACTCAAGAAGGCACTTCCTATCATTGCAAATGACACACTAGCAGCGTTCCAGGAGGAGTTCCAAAGGACTTTGAAATAGGATAATTTGGGCATCGCTTAGGATGAGCTAGGTATGCAGCTTTAGTCCGTGTCAGCTCTGGGAGTCTTTCGCTTTAGGTGAGGGGATCAGTCTAATCTATCTGGCCTTTGTCGCCTGACCCACTTCTCCTGCCACCTTCCTTTCTATCCACTGCCCAATTAATATCTCCCGAGGTTTCTCGGTCTTCTTTTTTCACCCACCCACAGGAACTAGAAAGTTCTCTAAAGCTGTCCCATCCAATGTGGTAACTGCGAGCTACACGTGCCCATTCAAATGCAAATAGTGAAAGGTGAAGAAAATGTAAAATTCAGCTCCTCAGACACACTAGCCACATTTCGAGTGCTCCGTGGGGACCTATGGCTGGTGGCTACCCCACTGGACAGCGCAGAGGGTCTTCACCATCACTGCAGAGGGTGCCGAGGGACAGAACTGCTCCTGCACATTCCCACCGAACACCCACCCGGGAGCCTGACAGCAGCATGTCATCTCCCGGCTTCCGCAGGCACAGCTTGTCTCGTCACTCTGCGGTGTCTAGGAGTCCGTGGGATTCAAGTATTCTTTAGGATCTCAGGATTTGGCCCGAAAGCCGTAAGCAGCAAGATCAATGCAGGGTCATTCCCCCTGCGCTCTGACCAGCTTCTGTCTTTATCTTGCTGTAACAGGACTGAGTCGGTGGCCGAGAAGATGCTGACCAACTGGTTCACCTTCCTGCTCTACAAGTTCCTCAAGGTACGATTGGATGTGGGCTATCTCTGGCGCTGCCTGTTACCCACCCCCCAGCTTCCCTGCACACCCCAAAGCCCACATTCCCCAGGCCTGACTCTTAGAACCCCACCAAGAAATGCAGTCCCCCTCGTCACTGTCACTGTCACCGAAGGGGCAGACTCCTGACTGTCTCAGGAGACAGAGCCCACACCCGCCCCCACCACCCCGTCAGTCCTGGCATGAGAGACAATCCCCTGTCCTACAGGCCACGGGGAGAAGAGCCCATGAGAGGACCCCGTGTGAACCCTAAAGCCAAAGTCCCTATGTAAGCTCAAAACAATTCACCCCTTAGTTCCCTGCTTTCCCTCTTCCTCCCCCCTCCCCCACCTCTCCCAGTCCCAGACTCCCCGAGGCTGATAGGGTCCCAGGCAGGTACCACGGCCCCGTGTGGCAGCAGATAAGCCGCCCATGTGCCTGGGCAGGGGAAGAGCTACCCGACTTCCAATTATGAGCTTGCTTTCTGAGGACTTTGCAGCCCCGGGACTGACTTCTGTCTCTGACAGGCCGCAGAGGAAGCGGCTGGAGTGAGGTGGGGAGAAGAAACAGAGAGGGGACAGGAGGTGGGGAGGTGAAGAGGAGAGGGCAGACAGGAGAAGACAGGTGGTCCAGAGGAAGGGGGAGTTGACAACAGAGGAGGAGCAGGAGCAAGAGAGAACTGGAGCAGAGGAGTGGAAAGCAGCCCTTCAAGAAACAGGCTCTGGGAAGTTGGTCCAGAGTCCGCCCAGCACGGTTCTTCTCTGCGTCCAGGAGTGTGCTGGGGAGCCCCTGTTCTCGCTCTTCTGTGCCATCAAGCAGCAGATGGAGAAGGGGCCCATCGACGCCATCACAGGAGAGGCCCGCTACTCTCTGAGCGAGGACAAGCTCATCCGCCAGCAGATCGACTACAAAACCCTGGTAAAGCAGCCTCACGGTTTTGCCCCATGCCCCTGGTAACGGGGCTGTGGTCCCGTGCAGCCCCTGCCCAGCAGAGGGGACGGTGGAAACGCTGAAAAGCCACCTGGCCTGGGTTGGCCTGCTGCACAGGCCCAGCTGGTTGTCCCACCCAGGCCTGTCACCCCAGACTCCCCTAGGACCCCCACACCAGGGCACCTGGATTTGGGGACCGGTAGCTCAGGCACATCTGAGCAACACTTCAGCAGAGTCTAGTGTGGTTCCAAGCCAGTGCGCTGAACGTGGGGTCATAAGCCCTCACCAGCAGCGGGCGGGCGGATTGCACTCAGTGAACTCCTCATCGGCTCTGCCAGGGTGGGGAGGGACACTTCCATGCAGAGCAGGTGGGGGCCCGAAGGAGAGGAAACCAGAAAGAGTTCTTTGTGTTTCAGAAGCCCACCTCTGCCCACGGGTCTAAGGTCAAATACCCCCATTATCTGAGAATGTGAGGCCGGATTCGCCTAGTGATTAACGCCTTTGTCCAGGGAACATGGGGATTCCCTCTGTCAAGGTTGGACCCCCTCTCTGATAGCAGCTCTCACCCTAGGAGGCAGCCGAGCTCCACACAGAGGAGCATGAGGTCTGGATTGGAGCCCTGACTTGGCTTCTGAGCAGCTGGGTGATTTGGGGCAGGTCCCTCAAATCTCTCCGAGCTGGGGTGTCTTTATCTGAAAAAACGGAGGATAACACTAGAACTTATTTACACAGGGATAAATAATAGTGCATGCCTCCCAGAGTTGTCTGGAGGATGGACTGGGGCAAGGCGTGCGAGGCAGGGAGCACAGAGTAAGTGCCCAGTGCTGCTCACGGAGGCCCTGCCACCGCTTTCCCGTGCCTGTCTGCCTCTCTGCTGGCTGTCACTGTCCTTCCAGGCCAGGGCGCTCACCCTCACTCTTGGCCCTTTTGGACGGATGTGTGATTTCCCACCAGGCCTCCGCTAGGAAAGGGGAGAGGATGTGAAAGAAGGAGGTAGAAAATAAGATAGCAGGTGTTTGGGGTGAAGCATGGGTGGAGACAGAGATGGGGGTGTGTGTGGAGAGAAAATAGATGGGATTTAAATGCACTTATGGGGAGGGGCGCCTGGGCAGCTCAGTCAGTTAAGCATCCAACTCTTGATTGCGACTCAGGTCAGGACCTCAGGGTCGTGAGATGGAGCCCCATGTTGGGCTCCGCACTGGGCATGGAGCCTGCTTAAGATTCTCTCTCTCTGCCCCTCCCCCCTCCGTCTCTAAAAAATAAAATAAAATAAATGTGCTTATGGGGAGATGAGACCCACACAGGCAGGGCCAGGACAGGGCAGAGTGGGGCTGAGCAGGGCAGGAACAGTGAGCCCAGGGTAATCCCAGACCCCAAGGAGAGCAGGGAGACGGTCCCTCCTGGCTGGGAATGATGGGGCGTGAGGCACCTTTCCCCCTCCATCTTCAGCAGGCTGGGGGCTCCCAGTGGGCTCCCCTGAGGAGGCTTCAGAGGAGCAGCTGTGACTGGGGACCTTGCTTCCTTACAGTCACGTTCTGCTCCGGAGGAGACAGTTAGAGGCTCTGATTAAAATGAGAAAGGGTGGGGGTGGGGGTGGGGTGAGGAATCTTCCCAAAATAGAGACCGGAATAGATTTTTAATGAGCTAGAAGTACCACTGAAAGTCTCGTGCCTGGTCTCCCCCCACCCCTTCCTTTCCCATCCCATCCCCGTTCCTCAGGACCGAATCCAGCACAGTGAGCTGAGATGAGGCGCTGTCCCCAGATGGGCAGCAGCCTTGACTCCAGAGGCCAGGCTGCTTTCAGATGATGGGACTTAGGGTCCCTGTAAGGAACGTGGGGTGGGTCGGGAGAGCGCAGCCATCAGGTGGATAGCCTGGGGAAAGAGACATCTCGAGGAGAGGAGGAAGAAATTGCGATTGTTTTGCCCAGGGAAGAAAGGGCTGCAGGGAGATGTAAGGCCACCTCAGGCCTGAGAAAAGGACCTCAACAGGCAGAAGGTGAGCAGCCCCTGGCTGGTGAGGGAAAGAAAGAAAGGGAAAGCTAGAGGAGCCCTGGACAGTGTGGGCCAACTGATGCTGTCGTTGTCCTGGGTCGGAGGGATACCCGAACGGAGAAAGGTGCTGAGAGGCTCAGGGCCGCATCACTTTATAGCTAGGAGCCCTTCAGTTGCGTGATTAATTGGCTTGACACTAGAACTTGAGCTCCCCTGTTCTAGGGCCCTGCTGCTGGGAGTGCCTACTGGCATCACCCAGGAGCCTGTTAGGGGGTGCTCCCCCGGGAGCCTGTGAGGTGCTGGGTGCTCGAAGCAAACAAAAACCCCTGAGTGATTCTATTCACATTAAAACTTGAGAAGCACTGAGCTAGCAGAAAAAAACAAAAAAGACAAAACAAACACCAGGCAGTTTGCTCAGAAACTAACCAAGGGGCACAGGAATGGGAGTGGGGAAGGGACGTTCTGGGTGGAGCTGTGGTTTGGCCAGTGGCCAGGAAACCCCGTCCCTCAGAATGGCTACCGGCTACCGCTTCTTCTCCGAATGCCCTGAAGCATCCCGTGGGGTTCTGCTAGGGCCACCATGAACCCCTGAGGCAAGTAGAAATGTCAGAAGGGCATACTCAGGGGGCAGCCTCTGCCTCAGGGTCCCTCAGGGGAGGATGCCCAGATAAGGCTGCGTTGCTGCTTGGGGGAGGCTGAGCCCAGGGCAGCACAAAGTGACAGGCTGTGCTTGGCCACGGAGGGGGCAGCAAGGGTCCCAGAAAGCTTTAGAAGGATCGGCTGAGAGAGGGCACTCAGAAGGGACCCACGGTCCAGAGTTCCTTCCACCATTGTTTTCAGTTTAGGACATTTTGAGGGTGAGAGTTTGGTTTTGTAGATTTAGGAGGTTTTTTTCCTGCTTAATGGAAGAAGCATGTTCCCATGTGAGCTCGAAGCAGT
>NC_138380.1:18387216-18392785 GCF_054177405.1 Leptonychotes weddellii
TGGGGGTGCAGCGAGAGATCAGCCAGGGAGGTGGGGGGGTGCAGTGAGAGACCAGGGAGGGATGGGGTGGGGATGCAGGGAAAGATCAGGCAGGGAGGTGGTGGGGGTGCAGCAAGAGATCAGGCAGGGAGGTGAGGGGGTTGCAGCAAGAGATCAGGGAGGGCTGGGGTGGGGGTGCAGGGAAAGATCAGGCAGGGAGGTGGGGGGATGCAGCGAGAGATCAGAGGGATGGGGTGGGGTGCAGCAAGAGATCGGGGAGGGGTACAGTGAGAGATCAGGGAGGGAGGTGGGGGGTGCAGTGAGAGATCAGGGAGGAAGGCACGTGGAGGGCTTAGGTGGCAGGAGCAGAGGGAGGGTGTGGGAGCCGGCGTGCCCTACTGTGGTCCCCCCAGCATCCCACACAGTCCCATCCATGTAGACAGAGCCCTCTCTGAGAACAGCAAGGGAAGAGAAGCCTTGGGAAATAGCCCAGAACTTTTTCAAGGAAAAAAATATCGCTTGGTGCTTTAAGCAGAGCCTTCATTTTTCTGACTAGTTCCAAAAAGAGACACCGAGGCCCTGAGCCAGGGTGGCCTCTTCTCCGAACACGAGGTTGTGGGTTCAGCGCCAGGAAGGCCTCTCCAGTGGCCTGAACCTACATCTTTTTATTTTTAAAGAGCACATTAAGCTTCTTACAGATTCTCCAACCTCCAATCGGCCCCAAACCCTCACAAAAATCAAAGCTTATGAAATCTCTTGAGCAAGAAGCCAGATTCACATTTGTGTGTGTGTGTGCGTGCGTGCGTGCGTGTATGTGTGTGAGAGAGAGAGAGAGAGGGAGTGACAGGAAGGAGGTACCGACACACGTGGAAGGCGGGGGTTCAGAGGTAGGCAGGGGTCTGGGTGTGCTGCTGAGAAGGTGCTGTGCGTGGCGTGTGTGTGAGAGAGAGCGTGCGTGCGTGCAGTGGTGTCCAGAATGCGCCTGGGACTCAGCAGTTCCTGCCACCCTCCCCCACACGCCTCCGTTCCCCCTTCCTCCAGGTCCTGAGCTGTGTCAACCCAGACAATGCCAACAGCCCCGAGGTCCCAGTGAAGATCCTCAACTGCGACACCATTACTCAGGTCAAGGAGAAGATTCTGGATGCCATCTTTAAGAATGTGCCCTGCTCCCACCGGCCCAAGGCTGCAGATATGGACCTGGGTGAGTAGGCTGCCCAGCCAGGGGCTGCCCTGGGACTGGTCAGAAGCACCTTCTACGGACCAGTGGAGCCAGGGGGCAGGGAAGCCTGCCTCCATGGCTGTTAGTGAGCGCTAGGCAGAGAGGGGACTCCGTCGGCTGGCCGCACCACCACCTCAGGGGGCTTTGGAGTAGCGAGGGGGTGTCCTCTCTGCGTGGAGGGGATTCGGGCTGAGTCTGTGTGGTCCAAGGTCCCGCCACCACCATTGTTAGCCCCCGAGCTCTTCCCTTCCCCTCTGTTCTGTGCGTGTCATTTTTGCTGACAACCTAAGGCAGGAGGGATCTGGGTCAGTGATGGAGGATGGAGAGAAAGAAGAGAGAAAAATGAGAGAGGACAGCCTGCTGGGGAGCAGGATGACATTTTATTCGAATGTTCCATGAATAGATCACATAGCCTATATAAACAAGGGCACGCCACTTAGGGCCAGCTGTACTTAGATCCGGTTAAGGTTGGCCTGAGTGTTTAATGAGACACTGTCCTGGGGAAATCCTAGTGGGGAGCTCCGAGCTCCAAAGGGGCCAGGCTGAAGAGAGGCCGTGTGGCATTGTGGCTCGGCGTCACACCTGGATTTGAGTCCTGACACTGTGAAGCACCAGCTGTGTGACCTTGGTCCAGTTACTTACCTTCTCTGTGCCTTAGTGTCTTTACCTCTATGACAGAGATAATAGTAGTGTGGACCTCATTGTGAGAAAGAAACCAGATGAGGCATGTAAAAGCCTCTCAACGCACTGCCTGGCCCCTAGCACACACTCACTTAGCCTTGGTCACTGTCACTACTGCTTGGAGAAGAACGCTGGTAAGGAGACGGCATGTGTCTGTTTGTTGATCCGGGCGCGCAGAGAAAGCATTGATGTGTATATGCTTGTGTCTGGAGATTTGTGGCAACGGAGGGGTGGGAGGACCTCCAGGGGCCCCTAATCCATCCATCGGGCCTCTAAGCTGCCTTCAGCTAAGCCATCCAAGACAGATGAGCATCTACCCTATTTTCTAACATCCAAAGGGAATCTTCATCCCCTCCCGCTGCGCCGCCCACTTCCCCCCAGATTCTGATGCCTGACGACTCAGGATCGGGAAGTTCTGCTAACCCACCTCAACTCTTCCTGCTCCCTTTAACCGCCCCGCCTCTTGCTCGGCCCCTGGCGGCCCCTCACGCCCAGGGCTCTGACGCCCCGGGGAGAGAGACTGGGCGAGCGCATGCTCTCCTTCCCCTGGGAGGCGGCCCTGCGTGTGCTGCGTCTGGGACAAGGAGGAGACCTGTGTGAGAGTCAGGGGAGGGGTCGGGGGGAGAGTGCGTCCACCTGCGCATCCCAGAGCACTGGGCACTCGGGTCGGAGGGAACGCTCGTGTCTGCATGTGGGTGATCTGCTGCCAGGAAGATCCCACAGACTGACGTGGGGAAGCCTCCTGTTGCAGAACCAGTGCGAGGGGACAGGGCTACCAGGAAGGAAGACTCCTGCGTTCCCCACCCCCAAACAACTAAGCGGGTTGTTCCATAACGGGTTTCCCCAGGAAAGCTGAGCTCATGGGGGGTAGCCAGGTAGCTCCCCGGTCCCTCTGTCTGTGTGTGAGAGCCACATTAGTGTGCACGCTCGGCTTCTCAGCATCCTTCTCTGCACAGTGGGCAGGGGGATAACCTGGCATAGCGGGGCCAAGAGGAAGAGCCGTTATAAAAACCTTCGTGGGGAAGGTGGGTTTGGAAAGATGGTGCTAGAACACAGGAAGAGCTCCTGTGTGCAGGTGCATATCGGACCATTGCTTCTCTTGCTCAGGAATGGGGTGACTCCCCAGGAGGGAGAGCGGCAGGTGGCCTCGTCAGCCCCCACCTGAAGCATGGAGATGGAGTTTTTGCACCAGAATGCCTTCTCTTCCTTACCAGAAAAGGGCAGATGGTGGTGAAGAACACTCCAGCCTGTGGTGGTCTCAACTCTTCCTGGATCTTAGATAGGGCGGGAGCCAACGTTCTTCCGTGTCCTCTCAACCCCAAGCTAAGGGGGCGCCCTCTGGAAGCGCGTTCAGGGACCACACCTGCTTGATTTCCTGGAGGGAGACTTCGTGGCCAGTACCTGCTGCTCAGGATTGCCCTCCCCGCCTGGGATCTGCACACCCTGAGCTTGGGAGGGGAAGGGGCTGCTTCTTAGCTTTAGAAAATTGCTCCCTTTAAGGTCTAGGGGTGCAAGCCCACCCAGCAGATGGTGAATGAAAAGATGGAAAGCACCCCACGGCCGTAGTGGTGAATCATTCGCAGCGGAAGGGGCAGCCTCGGAGCAGCGGGGGTACTCCCTGCCTTCCCCCAAGGGAAGGGGCCCGAGCGGGGCTGCACGCTCTCGAGCTCCAGGCTGCTCCGGCCAGGGAGAGGCCGCCTGCCTCCCAGCAGGGGCTGCGTGTCCCATGATGCACTGCTCACCACGGCTGCCAGCATTTCAGCTCCCCAGAGACCACAGGGGCACCTGTCCCAGAGAAGGACCCAGGGACTACCCTGGAGGGATGAGGCCTCCGACAGCAGGGACAGATAAGGGGGGGAACCAAAGACGCAGTCAGAGCCTCAGGGCCCCATCCTACTGGGGAAGGAGTGCTATGCTGAACTCGTCATAAAGGCCTCCCATGGTGGATGCTCTTCTGAGGAATGTCCTTTTTTCTATTAGATCCAGAGCTTGGAGCTGCCCCAAAATCTCTGGCCTTCTTTCTACCAAAGCCAGATTGCATAACAAGGAAATGGGGCCTCCTCTGAGACCCAAATGCTTTTTCCACATGATTCAACTCAGCCTCGTGTCCCCCAGGGGGAGAAAGAAGCAAGGCAAGTGTTTCCCATCATGTAGGTGATAGTGCTTTAAAAGCCTAAAAGCAGTTTACAAATGTAAGGTGTGATTATTATCAAAAATTAATCTATGCCGAAGGGACAGAACATGAAGCACATAGGCCTGGAAAGGACTCAGCCACATGCCTTGGACAGGGGCAAGAGAGCCAGGCATCCTCCTTCCGTTCCCCCTTCCCCTAGCTGAGGGCATTGGGCAAAGGTTGCCTTCCCCCTCCTGATGTTAGCTCCTGGCAAAGCAAGGACACTTATCCCAGAACAGCTCAGAAGGGAACAAACACATTTTAAGCCACCCCTGTAATTGTCCTAAGTAAATCCAGCCCCAAACACCTCCTCCTGCCTTTCATCATCACCGTGGGCCCCGACCCAGCCTGGCCCCTCATTCCAGACACATCTATTCATTGCTCCTTGGACTGAAGTTCTCTCCCCTCCCTACCCCCACCTCCATCCACCCTTTCACCAGACTTTCCCAGGTGTTAAGCAACCAAGATGGGGAATGTATTAGGGTTCTCCAGAAAAACAGAACCAATAGAATGTGCAGAGAGAGAGATTTATTTTAAGGAATTGCTCACGTGATTATGGAGTCTTAGTCCATTTGGGCTGCTGGAGCATGATACCATAGACTGCACAGAAATTTCTCACAGTTCTGGAGGCTGGGAAGTCCAAGATCAAGGTGCTGGGAGACTTAGTGTCTGGTGAAGATTGCTTCCTGGTTCACAGGTGGTGCCTTCTTCCTGTGTCCTCACCTGGCAGAAGGAACAAGGGAGTCTCGGGGGTCCCTCTTATAGCCACTAATTCTTTTCAGGGGGGCTCCACCCTCATGATCTTTGATCTCACAAAGACACCACCTCCAAATCCCTTCACATTGGGGGTTAGGATTTCAACATAGGAGTTCTGGTGGGACACAACCATTCAGTCTCTGGCAAAGGGTCCGGCCAAGTTCAAAACCTGCAAGGTAGGCTGGCAGGCTGGAGACCCAAGGAGGAGCCCGTGTTGCAGGCCAAGTCCGAAGGCTTTCTGCAGGCAGAATTCCCTTTTGCTCAGGGGAGGTCAGTCTTTTCTCCTCTTCAGGCCTTCAGCTCACCGGATGAGGCCCACCTACATTATGGAGGGCAATTCACTTTACTCAAAGTCTACCGATTGAAGTGTTAATCTCATCTAAGAACAACCTCACAGAAACATCCGGAGAAATGTCTGAGCACATAACTGGATGCCTAGGCCCAGCCAAGCTGACACATCAAATTAACCAGCACAGGAGCCAAAGTGAAGGACACAAGGCCTGCTTTCATTTCAGTCTGTTGGAATCTAGGGAAGGAAAGACACCCCAGGGCAGGCACTGGGGGCCGCGCCGGGTCAGGGACAACCTCGGGAGCGCTCAAAGCACAGTGGTGACAGGACCCCACTCTTTTATACAGGAGGCTGTCCTCAACCCGTTTATGTCCCTTTCCACCTGCAGGTATTGGGTCTAGGTACCCCCCTGCAGCACTAAACTCTTCAACCGATGTATCGTAAGAGCCTGCCTCTGGGCAAGCTCTGTGCC
>NC_138380.1:18393285-18487082 GCF_054177405.1 Leptonychotes weddellii
TCTGGTGAGCATATCCCTCCTCCCTTGCCTGTCCAGGTCAGCCCTTCCCAAAGCTTCTGTGATGGGTCTGACGAGATGTGCTGATAGAAAGAATGGAAAGGGGGGGCGGGGTTTGCAAACCTTGAGTCCCCACCTTAAGGTAAAATGAAGTGCACGCGTGAATATGTGTGTGCATACATCTATGAGTGTGTGACTGTGTGTGTGCATACATGTGTCCTTGCCTGCATCTCACACCACAAGGGCCAGAGCTGGTGCAGGTTCGTGCTCCAGGGAGGGGAGGCCTCTCGGCATAGCACCTGCTGGGAGGTAGGGGACCCTCCAGGAGACAGGCCAGGGATGTGCTTGGGGCCCGGGCCTCCTTCCAGGGCTGTCCTGCAGATGAAGCCCCCCATCCTCTATGCCCCGGCTTCCAGCTAATCCCTCAGCCACCTTCTCAAAACTTGGGGGACACGTCATGGTGCTCCCATCCCCTCTTCCCAGAGAATTTCCAAGCACTGTGTGGTCTACCTCCTGAACACCCCTACATCTACACCCCAGTCCCCTCTGCCTTGGCCAAGGGCAGCCATCCCTACCTCCATGTCCCTCAAGAGCTCCCCCTTCTCAACCACCCCATCTCCCTGGCCTGCAGCTCACCCCCGATGCCTTAGCCTGGCTTGCCAGAGCTTTCTTAACCCACTCCTGACTTGCACATGCCTCTCCGGCCTCTCCTTTCATGGGGCCCCCTGAAGCATCACGTAAGTGGCCCCTTTGGACCAGAGCACCCGCCCCGCTTGCCCCTCAGCCCTCAGCCCCACAGCCATCCCTGCCCCACTCCCCAGACGCTGCTCACTCTCCCCTCTACCCAGCCCCAATCCTGGGCCCGTGATTTGTCACGCTCCCTCCCAGCCCTCCACCCAGGGAGCCCTTCAGGAACCAGGGCTTTGGTTTTATTAGGTGCCATGCGCTACCCGCCCAGGGCCTGGTGCGCCGTCGGTGCTGGGCAGATGGTGTTGGAATGAGTGTGTAATGGGGCTCTGAGATTTTCTGCACGGTGGCCGCAGGAGATGCCTCTTCCCATGTGTCCTGGTCCAGAGCGCGCCTTGTCTCAGGATTCTCTGGGGCCGTCGTCCCTGAGCTCAGCGTCCCCCATCATTGGTGCCTGGAGGTAGTTTCCAGTCTCTCTCTGTGCCCCAGGGGCAGGCAAAGCTGTCTGGAGGCTGGGCATTCACCTGGAGGACGCTGGCCTTGGCCTGGCTGTCTCCTCACCCCTCAGCTGTTCTAACGGGGTCACCTCATACATACATAGCAAGGTGGGGACACAAAAGGTATTTTTAGTGCTGTTTTTATAGGCAAGACAGAAGGAGCCTGTCTGGTGAAGGGTGCTGAACTTGGGATTGGGAGGCTGGGTTCTATTGATTTTCGTTACTGTCATTAAAACTAAGCATATGTTGAATATGCAACAGTACACGGAGCACAAAATGAGATACGCCCTTGCTTGGGGGGGCCTCCTGGCCTGACCGAACAGCCACACAGACCGCCAAGCGCGCCAGGCCGCTGTCCTTCAGATCTGAAGGTGACCTTCAACCAGTCCAGCCTGCTCTCGGGTTCCTCACTGCCGGGCAGGGATGAGATTGCCAGAACCAGCGATGCCGTGTTAAGGATGGACGGCTCCCGAGACAGGGAGAAGCCAGACGCTTTGGCCCTCGACCTTGTCCCTTCCTGGCCCTGGCATGACTCAGCAGAGCTCCCGGGCTCATGCTCATGGCAAGACAAGGTCACAAAGCAGAGCAAGAGCACCCCGGAGAGCTGAGCCCATGTCCACTATTTTGGTTTTCTTGAGACATGCCATGATGAGTCTGGGGAGAACAGAGCCCATGGCTGGTCTGGATGAGGGGTTTCAGGAAAGGAAGGAAAGTGTAACTCGGAAGTGGAACTGTGTTCAGGCCAACAGGTCAAACTGAGGGCCCTGGCAGAGAAGAGGGAGTTTCGGGGATGAGTCTCCATGTTAGCCCAGTCCAATTATCAGGTGCCAGGAATCCCATGCCTTCCTGCTGCACTCCGCACGCCCCCCTCCATCCTGGCTCAGCTCAGCAAGTGCCCCATAGCCTTGCTTCTTTCCTGCAGGCCCCAGGGATGGGGCTGTCAACAGCTGGCCCCCACCTCTCTGGCTTTCCATCCGTCAGGACGGAGAACGTCACTTGTTTACCTTTCTCATATTCCAGGGCAAGCCAGTGTTTCTGTGGCAATAAGGGTAATAGGCTCAAGAGCTCTTAAAGCAGGGCCAAGGGTTCTCCTTGACTCCAGCTCATTATCCTCATCTTGGTACCTGGGGGAATACTCCTAACTTTGGGGGATAATAGCTAAAAGACCATAGTTGCTACCCGCCCCCCCCCCGCCTGTTGGTACCCCACCAGAGGTCTCTTCTCATGGCCCCTGAAAAGGTGAGCACACATTGGCATCAACGCAGAGCATGTTTCCTGCCTGCCCCGGAGCACCCTGCTGCCCACTGCAGAGCTCACTGCACATCAGTCCGCACCAACAGTGCAACTCGATTTATGGAAAGGAAACTCCTGGGGCCCGAGGGACACTGCCGGCGGCCTTCTTGGGCTCCTAGAGCTGAAAGCAGGCAGCTGAGGGGAAGCAGGGACCCGCTAGGGCTCAGGGTTCCAGGCCTGCCACCTCACACCCTCCCCCACATCCCGACACGTGGCTGACACACAGACAGATGTGGCAAGTGCCACACTGCAGTGCCCCGAGCCGTGTCCATGTCCGGGGAACACCTAGAGCATGGGAGTTCCTCTGTCACTGTCTCCAGATGACCTTGTCCAGTGTCCTGCCCAGAGAGGGAGCCCAGCAAGTGCCCCGGGGAAGAGAACTCAGCTGGTTATCAGGAGGAGCAGTGGCCTGGCGGTGCGGACCTCTGCATCTGTCTTCCCAACCTGTTTCTTTCATTTCCTGGTCATGAAATTAGAAGGATGAGTGATGATAATTTAAGACAACCTTCCTTCTGGCACTGGTTGTGCCTGGTTGTGTGTCTGAGGAGTTCAGAACAACCTTTGACCTGGGTTGCTAACAGGATAGTTCACTGTTTACCTCCACCTGCAACTCTGTGCCTGCCCACTGTGAACACCAACATACAGGCAGAAAATTCTCTTATACTGCCTGGAAAATAGGCCACCATCACTCACTCACTCATTCTCCTTCCTTCCTTCCTTCCTTCCCTCCTTCACTTATTCATTATTCCTTTAATAAATACTCAGGTACTTACTATGTCCCTGGTGCTGGACCAGCCCTGCAGTAGGCATCTAGCAGCATCAAATTTTTGTACTCTCAAGGACAAGCCATCATTCCTTGACTGCCCTGGGGGAAGCATGGCCATACTCTGCCCTACTTTTTTCAGTTGCGGCCAGAGAAACAGACTGATTTTCACTTGCTTGCATAATTATCGGACATGACTCAGAACCAAGGCTGCCGAGGACAGCCACACAGGCTGCGCACTGCACAATTTCAGGGGGAGTTGTGCAACAGGGCAGCCTTACATCGGGGTCCAGAATCGGTCACCCGCTGTCACTGCTCAGTCCACCCGGCGATGTGGCTTGTTCAGGTCCCACTGAGTTGTGCTACAACTCCCAACAGCAAGCGGACCAGGGCGGCTGCTAAACCAGAAAGCTGGTCCCCAACCAGTCCTGACAAGCCCACAGCCACTTCAGTGGAGGAGACTTCCTTCTCCCTCGGGCCCAGCCCGTGGACGTAACACCCAGAGCTCTTCCCTGCTTCTCCTCCAGCCCCCGTGTGGGGAGTGCAGAGCACGGCCTGCTGTGCACCCACGCTGTCTCTGTACCGCCCCCACCACGCAGCCTCTGACTTAACGGCCCTGGTGCTTCACCGGCAAGCGGGGGAGACCCAAGAGGCTTCATCCTCTAGGGCCTGCCGTGGGACCGGGCTAAAGCGCGCCGCTGCCCTATTCCTTGGCTCCAGGCTGGCCTCCAGGAGTCGGACTTACCGCGTATCAGCTGACAGATGTGCCACGACTTTGGCCCCGCCACTCACAAAGCCCTGCATCCCTACATCCCTACAGAAAATGAAAAACAAAAGCAGAAGACCCAACAAACCCAACCCTGCCGCCTCTGTGCCCGCCCTTAGCGTCCTACCCGACCTGCCCCCGGGCCCTAAGCAGCGCGATCGACTTCAGCCGTGCCGTCCCCGGGACTGAATGACCGGCAGTCCCCACGCACCTAGTGAGGCCCCTTTGCTGCCGTGAACACGCGCGGTATCCGTGTGTTTTCGTTCCTGGGACGGCCCGGCACCGCGGGAAGCTTCGGACCGGAAAGCAGGCGAGCGCGGGAATGGAGCAGGGACTGGGGTGTTGCGAGCATGTCTGCTGCTGTTCAGGGCAAGCAGCTCCCTTCCTGGGCCTGGTCCCCGTCAGTAGCACTTGGACCTGCCACGGGCACAAGGCAGGGAGGCTTCGGGGCCCTCCGTGCTGCAGAGGTGGCCGGTGGCGGGCCCACAGCTCAGCCATCGGAACCGTACACGGCGGGGCGAGGCGAGGATGTCGGCTGACTCGGGCCAGCACCCCACTGCGCCCTGTGAATCCCGGGGCTCCCTCACAGCTCAGAAGCAGCGATGTCTGCGCCGATTGCCTAGAGGCCGGGTTCGGGGCTTTCCGGCTGCAACCCATGGGAATGCATTTGAATTTAAAAGGCTGTTTTTCTTTTCTGGTGTGCGCATGTGAACATATGTGCGTGTGTGGGTGTGCACGTGCACGTGCACTGGAGCGCGGGTGTGTGCCTGGCGCGCACCTGGGGCTCCATGTGCGTGTATCTGAAGACCGGAGTGTGCGCGTCTTCATCTCCATGTGATTTGTACCACGGGGGGTGACGGCAATGTGGTCGATGAGAAACAGTCTCCTGCGTCCCCACGTGGGGTCTAGCAGAGAGCCTGTGCATTGTGGGCATCTGGGCCCTTGAGGAGAACGTACGGCTAGAAGTACATACCTGTAGCATCAAATAATTAGGTGTTGGATAGATCAGCAAGATGCCGCTATCCACATCAGCTCCGTGGGGATGGGCTGATCCTGGGCATGAGAACGGGTTTTGCTGACCTCCGCACACATGTTCACCCAGCCTCCCTGCCAAGGGTGACCGACCTGCCGGCTTTTGGGTGCAGGACGCGCCCCTGGAATTGGACCAGGGTGCACCCAGACTGAGCCTGCAGGCTTGGTCTCATCAGCTCCACGACCTTGCAGTCAAGCCCGCGAGCCTGTGGTGGTGATGCTGCTGCTTTGGCCTGCCCTATCCATTCAGCCAGTACTCACTAAACATCTACTCACCAATGTGGCCACTCACGGGGACAGGTGGGCAGGGGAGGACAGGTGATGTTATCCCGCTTTTGTCCCATAGTTAGTTGGGATGAGGGCCAGAGCAGGAATTCAGGACCCCTCTGCACTGAGAGCCTCTCCCTGCTCCTCAGGGAGCATCTGCCTGCACCTGTCTGTCCATGGATGCACGCTCCAGATGGTACCGTGTAGCCGCCTACCCTGGGGCCCTCGGGATCCCTGCAAGAGGGGCCCAAGGGCCTCTCTGAGATGCAACTGCTCTCCCTGCAGAGTGGCGACAAGGAAGCGGGGCGAGGATGATCCTGCAGGATGAAGACATCACCACCAAAATTGAGAATGACTGGAAGAGACTGAACACCCTGGCCCATTACCAGGTGGGGTGACTGCGCAGGAGGGGTGGAGCTCACTAACCCGCAGTTCCCTCCAAGCCTCGGGCCTTGAATAACAGGCTCCCGCAGAGGCTGGACACCAAGCTGTACATCCCCCTGTCCGCCAGCACTTCTGATCCCTTAGTGACCCAGGGAAACTTGATGTCCCCCAGCCAGGAGACCTTAACCTTTTTGGAGATAGGATCCCAACATGCGTGCTTCCAGCAGGGTGTGGACAAGTCCCCAAGAAAAGGCCCTTCCTTGGATGATCCCTGGGGTGTGAGGCCGGGTGCCCTGCCAGGGAAGCATGGGGAAGGAGGGTGCTGGTGAGAAGCTCTTGCCAGAGCTGCTCCAAGAGGGAGCCTCAGCGTAGGCTACTACTCAGTGTTCAGGTCTGTCTTGTTTCGTCAAAGCCAAGCCGATAGCCTCCAAAGTCCCCCGGTCCTCTGTGATTGCCCCTGAGGTCCGAGTGAATTCTGATTGTCCTTATTCCCTGAGGTGGCAGAGTTTCTGTGCCCAGGCTCTTAGAAGCCTTTTCCCTGCAGGTGCCAGACGGTTCTGTGGTGGCTTTAGTGTCCAAGCAGGTGACAGCCTACAATGCAGTGAACAACTCCACAGTCTCCAGGACCTCAGCGAGTAAATATGGTGAGTTCTCCGAATCATCCCGGGGAGGAGAGGACGCCCGAGCTTGTCCATGGTGACGGTCACAACAGCAGCACTGCTGAAAGGCATGGGAGCCCTGGACAGGAGGCAGGCAGGCTGACCGTCGCTGCGGAGGGCCTGAGCGGGGAGGAGTCTCCGCATTCTGGAACTCGGGTGCAGGAACAGGACCTTCACCCTTGAAAATAAGAAGAAAATCTAACCTTCATGAGCACCTTACAGTCTACACGACGCTTTCACTTTTGTGATATTCATTATCGCACGTCATGTTCGTAACAATCAGTGAATTAAGTAATTATTATTTCCCCCTATTATGCAGATTAGCAAATTATAACTCAGATGCACAGAAGCTAAGAGACGTGTAAAGGTCACACTTCGGAGGCCGTTGAGGGAAGGTGCAGACCCAGGTCTCTGGCTCTGCAGTGGGTGGGGGAGAAGGTGCTGGAAGCCGGCTGGGAGCCCCCAGTGAAGCCCCATTCTGCCTCCACCTGTGAGCTCTGGGGCCAGCTGCCTGACTGCTCTAAGACCTGGTCTTCCCAGCAAAACAGGGAATGAAAAGGTTACTGATTTCACAGGCTCAGGGTAAAAATAAGTAGAAGAAAACACAGCGGAGCCTGCACACAGTAGGACCTTCATCTTTTCTGCACCACACCCATTCTGCCACACCCCACATGTCAGCAAGCAGGTGGGAAGGACTGACCCTGGCCAGATGGAGGATGCAGGGAAGCAGGTGACGGGGCGATTACTCAGCTGGTCAACAGTCACGAAGGGAGCAGGCTGCCTGCTCTTCCGTTCCTCCTTAGCTGGCCACACAGAACACATCCTGAGACGTCACCTCAGATATCTTACAAGGAACAGTTTAACAAGGGACAGGCTTCTATTTTTAGAAATCGAATAATTAAGGGCTGGAGAGATGCAAGTACAGGAGGGCGAGGAATCTCTGTGGTTGAAGCAGCCTTGCAGAGCTTCCTGGAGGTGGCGGGCAAAGCATCCCAGTTCCAAGGAATGGTTGCTAGCAAGGCACCAGCACATGGCAGGAAGGATCAGACAGCACTGGCCATGGCTGGAAGGGGGGCAGCAGGGGGGAACGTAACGGCCTCACGCGCGCGGGGTCATTGCGTTGGCAGAAAACATGATCCGGTACACGGGCAGCCCCGACAGCCTCCGCTCGCGCACACCCATGATCACCCCCGACCTGGAGAGCGGAGTCAAGATGTGGCATCTGGTCAAGAACCACGAGCACGGGGACCAGAAGGAGGGCGACCGGGGGAGCAAGATGGTGTCTGAGATCTATCTGACACGTCTCCTGGCCACGAAGGTAGGGGACTTCACACAGGGCTCAGGGCATGTGTGGGGCCTGGGAAGGAACCCCGTCACGTCACCAAAACCTCAGAGACGGCAGGTAGCTAGCGTTTGTGCCAGGACCCCTCTGCTATGCACTCGGCCCCGGGACTCGTCCCCCGCGCAGAACCGCAGAATCCCCCTCAACCCTGCAGATGACTGGAACGGCCACCAGTGCCCCAGGCAGACCCCACCCGTGCCCCCCGCTGTTGGCATGCAGGCGGAAGCTTGGTTTCCATCCTTCTCTGCGCCCGTTCCCACGTATAGGGACGCTGGTCACATCTGTTCATGCCCTTCTGCCAGAGAATGACTCCTCGTGGGTGTCATACACCTTCCCCAGGGAGGGACACGGGGGCTCCATCGGTGACCTTCCAGGCACCATTCCAGTCCCGCTTCTGGGGACACTGTGTGCCGGCCGTTAGCCTTTCAGTCGTGAGGCTGGCCTGCGCCCTGCTCTGGGCAGAGCCAAGCGAGGAAGTGTTCACTGGCCAGGGTGAAGAATGCCCCAACAGAACCAGCAGATTGCGTTTGTCTGCTCTGACCGACTGAGTTGTTCCTGAGCATTTGTGAAAGGGGCGAAAATAACACCACCAAAGGGCGTTACACCCACCCGTGTTATTGGCAGACGAAGGCTTCCTTAGGTCCAGTCATCAGCATTCTATTTTGCACCGGCAGGGGGGATTTAAAGCAGTTGGAGACAGATGAAGCCTGGGGGGGATGTGATGCGAGCACTCACCGGGTTTCACCGCGGTGGGCCAGGCTGCACGCCATCCTCCCATCCCCTCTCCTGGGCCGCCGGGCAGATCTTAAAACCCGGCCTCAGAGCTCCCTGGGCAGGGCTGTGTCTGAACAGGCGCCCCTCCGCCCGCAGGGCACCCTGCAGAAGTTTGTGGACGACCTCTTCGAGACCATCTTCAGCACGGCACACCGGGGCTCCGCCCTGCCCCTGGCCATCAAGTACATGTTCGACTTCCTGGACGAGCAGGCGGACAAGCACGGCATTCACGACCCCCACGTCCGCCACACCTGGAAGAGCAACTGGTGAGTGTGGCCGGGGCCCCCCTGCCCCCGCAGGCAGGCCCTCGGAGCAGGAGCGGGCTCCCGGCCTCCGCACCCTCTCCCATCCCCGTGCTCGCCTCCGCTCTCACTTCTCGGACGCTGAGCGTGAAGACGCCATCGGGCCGGCCCCTGGCCTCAGTGGGCGACAGACAGGCAGGGAGCTGGTGGGACAGGGAGGCCAGTGCGATGGGAGAAGATGCATGTGGGCAGCCGATCCTAGAGGGCAGCACCTAACAGTGACTCTCGAGCACAGTTTTGACCTAAGTCATCTAGGCGAACAAAAGGTATTTCTGTTCTATTCGAAAAGCAATGGTCTTCCTTCTCTTCCCCCAAACTCCTCTTCCAAACTCCCTTTGGGGAAAAGACCTTCTCAAATCTGCTTCGTCTGTCTTTGAGACCACAAGACAGCAGGATTCTGTCCTGACATTCTAGGTGTCTCCACTGTGGTCCCTCTCTCCGGTACCACATATGCCCCTTTCCCTTGGCGTGTGTATGCTCTGGGTTTCCGTCTGCAACTGCAAAGTCAGACAGCAGCATTCGGCGCTTGGTGTGGAACCTTTCACAAAGCCGTGGCTCCATATGGATGACGATACAGGGCCAAGGTGGTCTCTACTTGAGGGCTCTCCCTCGGGCAAGGCTGGCTTCTATTTAGTCCCATCCTTTCCAGACTCACCTCCCTGTAGCTTTTAAACAGCCCCGTCCCAGGTTGTTCTTCCCCAGAATATTCTTCCAAGGCAGCACAAACCTGCTGCCCAGCAGCTGCCGACTGCTGGGACGGGCACTAGGGGTGCAGCCAGCCATCCCGACAGCCAGCTGCAGCCCCAGACCCGAACACAGATGACAGAAGTCAGAAGTGGCACTAAAAGCTCATCTCATGTCGTCTGCTTTGGCTTCTCCTCTCTTTCACCTGAGGATTAGTGCTGTCTCTGCCGAAATTGGAAAAGCCGGCAGAACAGAAGTTTGGAGCATCGCACTAAAGAGTTGGGTTTACTCCCACCTTAACTTCGGGTGAGAGATGATCTTCCACTGTGGAGTTCTTGCAACCTTTTTGAAATAAGACTCTTAGAATCTGGATTCCTCATTTAGTGCGAGAGCACTGGGTGGAGCCTCTTCCCTGTGGGAGGCCTGCCAGGCCTGGTGTGTCCCCGTGCCCGCCTCTGGCTCAGATTGCACTGAGCTCTGCCCATCCTTTGAGCACGACTCTTCGGAGCTGTTCCGAGGGCCACGTCCCTGGCCTACCCAATCTGCTTCTCTCTGGCAGCAAGCCTCCCTTAATGACCACCTCATCTGAATGTCAGCAGCTTTCATGACACAAGACATGATCTGCCCGGCCTGGCTCTTGGTCCTGGCTGGGGAGAGGGGTCTTTCCAAAACACCCCTACCTGCCCTCCTAGCCCATTACAAGCAGACCCCAAGTTAGAGATGGTGTCTAAACCATTAGCTTTCAGCCCATACCTCCTGCAGGAGCAGGGCCACCTCCAAGGATGATGCCATGATGCCCTTGGCGTGGGGCCGGCCTTCCCTTCACACCAGCTCTCCCCAGTACCCTGCTGTCCTCACCAGGAACTCCAGGCCAGTACCAGAGTCAGCAGCAGGCTCCGGGTCTTGCTCCAAAGGACACACGCCCCCTGACCCTGCTCGCTGCCCAGGCAAGAAGCAGTTCGCCTGGGAATTGTGAGATCTGCGTGCTGGCTTAGAGGTCCTTGTCCCTGAGAGAAAAAAGATGACTTCTGTTTTCCTGGCCAAAGTTGTAACCCACCTTGTCCCCCCCCCCACCCCCCTTCCTCGACAATCCCCCTACCTTTTCTCTTTGAAATAAACCTCCTGCTCATTTCGCCTGAGTGGCTGCAATCAACCAGAGATTAGTGCCACCACTAATGTTAATACTATGCTAATATTTCATTAGGCAGGAGCCTCGGTGTGATGCCCTGGCGTCCCTGTTTGATTGGCCGGTCAGCACAGCTGGCTGACGCAGGGGGAGTGTTGGGAGGAACAACGACGAGGCAGAGAGGGACAGCGGCGTCCCTCTTCTGGGTGGCACCTCCAGAAACAGGAAGGTGCGGACGGGTGTGGGGGTCCTTGATCCGGAGCTCTGATCCTAGCTGTCGCGGTCTCCCGGGCACCTACGAGGACCCTGACCTTCACAGCGTGTCGCAATTTTTCTGTGCCATCCCTTTATTTCCTATTCCCTATTTCCCAGGATGCGACGAGCGCCACTGAACATGGTCAGTGCTGCCTGCCCGAGCCCCGCACCGCACTCTTTGTGGGAAGGGAACACTTGTTGATTGACTGGCAGTCTTGAATAGGGGGTCTTTCTGTATCTTAGCATTTGTCACATGAGGTACTGGCTGCTGGAAGATACGACAGAGAGGAATAGCGTGCTCGCCTTACTGAAGGAAGTAGTTCCAAGAGTTTAAGCTCCAAGAGGCAAGCCAAACACATAGGAGCACTGTAACTACTCGCAGCCGTGAGGACAGCAACCCAAACACTAAAGCTCAGGGCAAAGGGCAGGAGGTGAGCAGACAGGGGCAGAGGGAGGGAGAGAGGCCATCCCTTGCTTGGTGCCGCCCCGCTTCCTATTCTGCATCCCAGTGGGCTGGATGGAAGCCACGGGATGGGAGAGCCAGCCGAGCGTGGCCGAAGGCAGCAGGTGGGCGCTTTCTCCCGACGCCCCAGGACCCTTTCTGGCAACCCAGACAGTGACTTGCAGTTATCAGACCACACTGCACGGTTTTCCCCTCTTTGTCTTGGTCTAGCTGATTCCTCTCCCACTGCCTCCAGGCTTCCTCCAGCTAAGGAACACCTGTGCATCTTTAAAACTCAGACCATCAAGTGCCTTTCCATCTGTGCAGACTTTCTGGACGCTTCCGAGTAGACTGGACGACACCTCCCTGTGCCCCACATCAGACCCCGTATGTCCCTGGGTTCTAGCACTGACAGTTCTCAGAGCACATACTCGATGGCTTGTCTGACACCCCCCACGAACCCACCAGAATGCAGGCTTCTTGAGGGCAGAGGATGTCTCTTATTCACACCGTATCCCCAGGTGCTAGCTAGCTCCTGGTATGCAGTAGGTGCTAAGTGCAAGAAGGAGGGAGGGGAAGGAGGGAACACGAGGGAGCAGCTGAAGGCTGTGAACGTGGGTTTCTAGCATGCCAGCTCACAGAGGAGAAATCAGTTAGCTACACTTAAAGTGCTCAGCCCCAGGGCCTTCACTGTGTAGGATCAAGCTGATGCTCCCAGGCAGGCAGGCAGGCAGGCAGGATGTGCCTTCTTCCAAGTCATACAGTGGATGGCAGAGAATAAGACACAAAGCCTATATTCCAGGTTATGCTTTAAAGTTTGCCAACTGGAGATGCCTTGTATCCAGCACAGGGGGCGGACAGTGGAACAGAGTCAGAAACTCTGTCCTGGCTACCTCTGAGTCCCAAGCCCTGGGCTACCAGGGAGGGTTGTAGGCCCGCAGTGTAGGCCGGGCACCAAGCCCTCTCCAGGGCCCATCAACATTTTAGCTGTGGGTGGATTATCCAGCCTGGCTGATCCTCGGTTTCCTGGCAGGTAAGTTAGTGGCAGAGGCTTTGCTTAAGAACAGTTGGTTCCCAACCTTTTCTCTTTTTCCAGAGAACTCTCCGGGCTACGCCACAGCCTCCTGCCCTGTGTTCTCTGACCGTCTGCCTCTTCCCTCCACACAGCCTGCCCCTGCGGTTTTGGGTCAACATGATCAAGAACCCCCAGTTTGTGTTTGACATCCATAAGAACAGCATCACGGACGCCTGCCTGTCCGTGGTGGCCCAGACCTTCATGGACTCCTGCTCCACATCAGAGCACCGGCTGGGCAAGGACTCCCCCTCCAACAAGCTGCTCTACGCCAAGGACATCCCCAGCTACAAGAACTGGGTAGAAAGGTGAGTGCTGGGCCTGGGAGCCAAGGCAGGGCCCCTTGCTGCAGCAAGCCACTGGCCCTGATTAAGGGTCCCATCCCCTCCAAAATGGGCCGGTGCTTACAGACAGGTCGTTCACAAAGCCCGATCCTGTGATTGCAGTGCCCACACCCCCATGAGCCCAATGGTACTGTCAGCTGAAACAAGACCCCTGGCTGGAGGTCCCACTGGGCTCTGCTTCCCTGCACGGAGGGCCCCAGATCTTTCCATGCCTGAAATGCCTCCAGGCCCAGGAAGGAAATACAGCCCCTGCTCCAATCCCCACCAAAACAAAACAAACAAACCTTCGAGGGACTGAATAACATCTTGCACAGAAAGTCTGGCGTCCCCTGCCTATCTGCCCCTGTCCATCGGCAAGTCCCCCCACGTCCGGCGGGGATGTCGCTGTCACTCTGACACTTCCCTCTGCCCCAGTCCCTGAGCTCCCCAAGACAAGCTCTTGATGCCCTGGGTGTGCCCCGCAGTGCCTTCTCAGCCACCATAGCCCTATAGACCTAGTCCTCAGCCCCATAGACCTATAGACCTATAGACCTAGTCATTGTCTCACGCAGCGTCCCGTGACTGGAGGGCCACCCGTAAGCTGGGGAGCCCATCTTCATGCAAAGCTAACTCCTGGTGAAGAACATCAGTGGTTTGTCCGGGCCAATCAGCACCACATACCAAGCACCTGAGCTAGGCAATCAGCCAAAGCTTTATTTATTTATTCATGCCAGTAGCCCTGGGATATAAGAGGACAGGATTATAACCTCATTTTCTGCCCATGAAAGTGAAGAAATATACATTCAGAATGGCTAAGTAATCAGCCCAAGATGACTTCAGTGGCCAAGAGGAGAGTTGATCCCCAAACTCAGCTGACTCCCACATCACTTCTCTACTATTAGGGCAACCTATATGGTGCCTCTGTGTGAATTGAGGAAAGTGCCCTTTCCTACTGGAGGAAGCCCAGGCCAGGGTGCATGGTTTGTTGAGTGATGGACCGGTTGTCCAGCCAGGCACCTTTGTGCAGTGAACAACCTGCACAACTCCACATGGCAGTCCTGATTTTACCATGTAGCTTTAAAACAGGAAACCTGGATGGAAGCTCAGATTTGGTGCCTTTTTTAAGAGTAAAAGATGCCAAAAATTGTTCTTGACTGAGTAACTGGAGACAGACTCAACAGGATCATTTCACCTGTGGCAAAGAGACAGTCTGTGTGTTCATACTTGAAAATTGCCTGCCCTTGTAAAGAGGGAATAACTAAGAGGCCGTGGAGTCCTGGCCATCTCAGTAACATGGTTCTGCTCAAAGGGATTGCATTTTGTTCTTCCGCTCCCCTTTGTTCTTTGAGATCTTCCCCACCCCTCCCTGCTGATGCGTGAGGTGGGCATCGATGTCGGCCAACAGAGAGCTCTCTTGTCCTTGTACCGGATTATGTCTGAGTCACGACGAGAGGCTCTCACCTCCCTCCACGTAGATGGTGGCTCATTCTTCTGACAATAGAGCTGCCAGAAACAAGCCCTCCTGTGTGGTCTTCAGCAAAGAGAGGGAGGAAAGAGGCAGCAGCTGGGCCAGGTGATCCGGGCACTGGTGCGGCGTCGCTGAGCTGGGACCTCAGGCAGGGAGCAAGGAAGCGGGGGTGTGCGGGGCTGGGGGCACTGCCGAGACATCTGCGGAGAGGACGCTCCCCAGAACACAGTTCGCGAGGCAGGGGCGAGAGTGATGCATGCGCGGGGCTGATGGCCTTCCTGCTGCTTGGTGCTAACTGAAATCTGTGCCACGCAGCTGCCACGGGTCATGAGGAAGCCTGGTCCATTGGGTTATTTTTAGGAGTGGCTCGATGGTTTCCATTTCTTTTCCCGCCAGTTTCTTAGCAACCACGGCCACTCTCGGGAGAGTCATCTTTCGCTAGCTTGAGATCCCACCCAAACCCTTTCTCCCCTCATTCTGGGACGAGGTACAGAGGCGGAGGGATTAGGAGACGGTGTGAACAGGTCTGGAGCTCGAGTCTGGAGTGCCTCTCCACTTGGTGATGGATGGATCGATTCCACGTCACTGCCCGAGGAGCCTGGCCTCCGAGCTTGTCTGCTGGCTGGAAGGTGAAGCCTAGACGCACAGAACTCGCTCGTGGTCCGCAGGGAGCCCCGTCTCCCACCTCGGCCTACCAAGGGCACTGGCAGCCTGCAGTCTAGACGAATGACGGTAGAAGCCAACGTCTCATGGCCGGGGCTCACCCACTTGTAATGTCACTGCCTGAGCCTGCAGACAGCCCACCTAGGACTCAGGCTCAGTGACTCACTGCGGTAGACGGCACCCTACACACATCTGGGGAGGGCCGTCTGTCCCGTCACAGCTAAGAAACAGGGTTTACCCTGGCTGGTCCCCTCTGCAGAGCAGGCGGGAAGCATGTGGATTCTGGAGGCTTCACCAACTCTGTTGGTTGAACAGCCTAGATCATTCTGGCACACCTACGCTGGCTTGTAGCTCCTAGAACTTCTTCATCTACCCATCCTCCCCCAACCCCGTCCTCCCATTTCGTCCTCCCATCCCATTCCTGCCTCCAAATACCTTGCAATGCTAATAATGGTCAGTGGCCCCGCTGCAGACGCCCAGTGTCTGCTGCCTCCGTCCAAGTATTCGGGGTTTTGCTTATGGCCACATCTAGAGAAAGGGAGAAGGATCTCTTGGTTCCCAGGAGCAATCAAGCACTACACTCATAGAGCAGAACTCACTGGTGTCACCATGAAGAGTGTGACCTGAACAGTCATAGTTTCTATTTCATTAGCAAGAGCAGTAAAATGATGTTAGGTGGTGATTTCCTCTCATTTTAAATTGGAAGAGCCTCAAGGTTATTCCTGTGGCAGCATTAGCCTCTCTCACCTGCTCTCAAGTGCAGGTGCATTCCAGGTAGGAATGAGTGGAGTGGCACCACCGTTGACCTGCTCAGAACTGGACTGGGGTGCGCCACACATTTGAGTATCATCTATCACGTGTGTCACAGCATGAGAAAGGTTAAGAATTTTAAATATTTAAAAATGCCCCCTAAGGAAGCCATCCATTCAAAACATAAAATTGTGACAGCTCACCCTGGGAGCAATAGTGGAGGTGAAGTATAGACATTTTATTAACTTATTCATCAATCCATGGGTCAAACATTTATGGTCTCCATCAGGAGTGTATGGGACCCTCGGCATATATTACACTTGACCCTTCCCTCGTGGCTCTTGTTGTCAAGGAAGACACACGGAGGGGCACTCAACAAGCCCCATGAGCTGTAATGGTGCGGCTCCAGGAGTGACAGCCTGATTCCGCTGGGCCTGGAGAGGTCAGGGAATGGTTCTCAGAGGAAGAGACTTTTGTGCAGGGCCCTGCAAGCCACGTGTCTGTACATCAGAACATCAGGCTCTAAGCGTTTTTCATGTCTACGCCTTCATCCTTGAGGTGTCTGAAGGGACGACAAAACTTTGTTCTTCTAAGAGTTCAGGGCACTGGAGACCACTTTGGGGATCACTGGAGCCATGGTAATGCAGAGCTGAGACACCCGCCATCACACACTGGGCCCATCCCCCAGAAGCCCATAAATGTAGACTGCTACAGACTGGTCGACAGCAGAAATTCAGCATTCTGGGGCCCTGCCTTTACAGCAGCTCCCCAAGGACCCACACGGGTACGGGCATCCCGTCTGGTAGGAGCGAACTCGACAAAGAAGGCTAGGGAGGGCCAGTGGTGGGACCCAGCCCTCCTCAGCAGGCGTGGCCTTGGCCAGCCTGCCAGACCCTGGCCAGCTAGAGGGGGGGCACTTGGGGCACTTTCAGAGCACCAGTCCCTTCTGAAGGGGCTCACCTGCAGGCAGAAATCCCACGGGAGGAAGTTCAAGTTCAGGAACCCCGGGCTGACCTTTCCCTTCCTCACCGCACAGCCCGCTGATAAGAACACTTGTTTGAGGTTCATTAATGGGGCATAACTGCATTCTTCACAATCAATAAGCCTTCTCCGTGGCGGAGCCCAGCGCAAAGGCCGGCCCAGCGGGAGCGGAGAAGGAAGCAATTACCCACAGAGCCAGGGAACCCAGGGCAAGGTCACTATCAGGCTCAAGGGGCGCTGGCAAGCCTGGGGAGTGGTGGGGCACAGCCCTGGAGGGGAGCGAGGAGAGGTCAAGACGGGCTCAGCACGCCCCGTCGGGTGGATGGGCCAGCCAGCAGCGCGCAGGGCTGGGGTCAAGAACCAGGCAGAGTGTCCGCCAGACCCCAAGCCCCACACTCATCCAGAAAATTGAGCTGCCCGTGGCGACTCAGCTCAGCTATTCCGAACTTGCCGAAGATGAGGACGTGTGGTTGATCCATTCATGGGCTAGTGTGTGGCCACAGACGTGCACAGGTCCAATCCAGCAGCCTCGGCCAGGAGGCAACCGGGCTGCTGCCTGTGGACATGAGCTCACTGTTAGAATAAAGCAAAGCACGTCCAGGTGGGCCACCACCCGTTTCTTCAGATGGAAAGGGTGGAAGCCCTGCCCTCTCCCCACTCCACTCCCAACCCCTTCCTCCCTCTTCTTTCTCACACAGACACACTTTCTAGATATTCTCTTTGGAGAAATAGCCCGGGTGACTGGCCCACACCGAGGCAAGCCATGTTGAAGGGACAGGGGGGTGGGCACCTGCTATTTCTAGGGAGACAGTGGTCCCTAACCTGGGCTCTCGTGCACCTCAGGGACCATAAAGGCTGCGGTAGGAGCCCGGGTGCTACATGCAAAAAGCCTGACAGGCCATCCAGGTACTCGTGAGAGGCTTCACGAGCAGGTGACGGAAATGGCAGGAGTCTTTGTGTCTGATGACAGTCAGGTCCTGTCGGTGAGGACCTGGTCAGGTGACAGAGTGACCATCCACAGATGACAGAGCGTCACTGTTGGGAGGAAGCTGTGGACTCAGGCGTGTTGGCTGAGTGCCTGGTTGCTGGCTGTGGAGAAGCCAGGGAGGTCAGCGGGTCACGCTTTTCCCCAACGTGACCTGACCACCCAGCCCGACGAGCACATTCAGCTCTGGAGGCGTGGAATCCGTGAGCGGATGGTGGCACACATGTCTTTGGGAGGGGCGGGGTTGGGAGCCACCACTGAAGCCCTGGGTCTCCACTGGAAAATGGAACACTGACATTTATCGCCTTCCAGAAATAGTGCCAATGAATCGAGTCTCTCGCTGGACCGTTCACACCTGGAATGTCATTAAATCGCCCAGGCCCCTGAGGACCCTGAGGGTGCCGACGAGTGGGCTGCAGGCCGGGAAGAGAGCGGGCCCTTGGGACGGAGCGAAGGAGCCACAGTGCAACAGGACAGGGAACGGAGGGCCCTGAACGTGAGGAGGGCGGGGGGCCGGAGAAGGTTGTGAAGGATGAAGTCCAGGTGAGGCTGAGGGCAGGACGGCCTCATCTGACGCCCCAGGCTCCTCTGAGAAAGGCCATTTCATTAAGCTCTCGACCCCGGGCCCAGACCTCCTGCCAAAATGCAATCAGCTCAACAAAGCAGTTGGCGAGTGTGTCTGTGTGGGGCCGGGTTTCTGAGGTGGAGGAGGCGCCCTCCGACCGGCCCCTTCCCTTGCCAGAGTGCACAGATTTCATCCCCTTCCCTCTGCCACCCTCGGAAGGTTTCTAGAATGAACGACAGGTCTGCAGTCACAGCAAGACCGTGGCTTGGGGCAGGGCAGCCATTACAGGCCTCGGCGGCCCAGAACTGCTCTGGCAACAAATTGAACTGTCATTCCATGGCAGGCCCTTGAGCGTGATGGCTAGAGTAACACACGAGTGTCCCCTCTGTCGGCCTGTCACCCGACTCCTGGTCAGGGATGGGGGAGAGGCGGGGGACGGCACAGGACTTATGCATTCATGGTGGGTGCCCCGAGGGATGGGGGCTGGGAATGACACAGGGCCCAGGAGTGAGACTGTCCCAGAGCCTCTGAGGACGCCCCCTCCAGTCGCCTGCTCAAGCCCTGAGTTCTGGGAGCTCCCGGGGCCTGTCATTGGCACCTGCGCTTACACAGGTGAGCCAGACCCTCTCCTAAAACTTTGTGCCCTGGATGCATCACTCGCCTCAGCCTAGTCCCTGTCCCCAGCGACCGTCCCACCACCCTCCTCCGTTCCAGGTTCTCAGGCTTGCTTTCCCCAGCTCTGAAGCCCTAAGCATTCAGCGCAGGCTGAGCTGGGGTGCTCCCCAATGCCCTGATGTCTCCCTGCTTTTGTGGGTTCCTGGCCCCCTTCCACGGCCCACAGTCAGCAAGCGGCTGGGAGGCGGCGGGGCTGTCTCGGGGACACTGGGGTCCTTCCAGTCCTCATTCGGAAACTGCGCAACTCCCCTCTGGCGGAGGAGCTGGGGTTTGCTGCAGAAAATGTCAAATTGCAGAAATTAAAAATGTAAATGTTGGCATCTAATTAACCAGTTGACAGCGGTGCACCGCGGCAAGTGACAGTGACAGATTGCCTTCTGCCAGCCTCTCTCCCCAAGCTGCCCCCAGCCCCGCCCTCCTCCCGGGTCACCCCCAGAGAGGGGAGGGCATTGATGCCGAGCAACTGCTTGGAAGGGCCTCCGGGCCCTGCGGGGGGCAGCCCTTGCGTCTGTGGGAGGAGGTGTCAGAAGGACACAGAGACAGACTGGACACTCTTCGGTGGCTGGGAGCAAGCCCCAAGCAGGAGACAGCTCCCCGTTCACCCTCTGACCATGTCTGGGCCACGTCCCTTCCATCTGTGCCCCTGCATCCAGAGCTGCAGAGGGCTCTCCCGGGCCAGCCCCAGAAGCGCAGGTGGGAGAGAGCCCACCATGGTCCCCAGGGGGCTGTGCACCGGCATCCACTGGCCCCAGACATCATGCTGGGAGTTTCCATCTCTCCTCTACTCCGTGTGCACGGCTCCAGCTCCTTTCTTTCCCACTCCCTTCCCCGGCAGGTATTACGCAGACATCGGGAAGATGCCGGCCATCAGCGACCAGGACATGAACGCGTACCTGGCTGAGCAGTCCCGGATGCACATGAATGAGTTCAACGCCATGAGCGCGCTCTCGGAGATCTTCTCCTACGTGGGCAAGTACAGCGAGGAGGTGAGCCTGCTCGGCACCTGCTGGGAAGGATGGAGCGGAGACGGAAAACTCTGCCTGTAGCAGTCCCTATGCACAAGAGCACCAGGCATGAACCCCAGACAGCCCCCCACCCCTGCTGGGGAAACGCTCTGCCACCTTGGACTTGGGGGCTGTGCGGCACAGACTGGGACTGTGCCCTCTCCACTGGAGCGGCCCAGGGACACAGGGACCGGGAGTTCCCCCGTTTTACAGCTGAGGCAGTGAGGGTTCAGAGAGGTGACATGTTTTGCCCCAGATCACCTCGCTAGAAACTGGTAGGTCTGTTATTCAGTCCCACATCGCCTGAGTCTGCGTCAAATTCTAACACTTTCTCCCTCACGTCCTCACTGTCATTGTCCTCCCCCAACCATCTGATCTCAGACAGGGCTTTGGCAGACACGATCATTTGGTGCTGATGACCGGGAAAGCATGAGAATGAACTCTGGGAGGGATATTTGTCTGTTAACACACAAGTGAAGCCAAGTGACTTTCTAAATGTGGGCTCTGGGGCCTTGGGGAGCTCATGGAGGAAGATATTCCTTTGTAGGAAGGAGGGGTGGGATTTCTTAATATCTGTGAGACCACATTCCCCAGAGACCCCGGGCGCCACGCTTCACACGGGGGTGGGGCTGTGTTCACCTGCAGGGTGAACGTGGGCAGCGGAGTGCACACAGACACGCTGATGTATGTGCCGACCCCCGTGCGCATCGACCCAGGGGTACCCACACCCGCGCGCCCCCGCCCCCCTCCATCCCCGTTAGCCAGGCTGCCTGCGGACCCAGCGACCTCGTGTGCGCCTCTCGCCCTGTGCACGCCTCTCGCCCTGTGCACGCCCTAAGAACACAGACCTGTATGCACAGACTAGTAACCTCCCTGTTCTCGGCCCTTCAACAGATCCTCGGACCTCTGGACCATGACGACCAGTGCGGAAAGCAGAAACTGGCCTACAAACTAGAACAAGTCATAACCCTCATGAGCTTAGACAGCTGAGAACCGTCCTTCCAGGGCCCCTGGGGGGAGGGACACACCAAGCCGTGCCTCAGTCTAGATTATCATCTTTACCAAGTGCAAGTTCCGACTGGCGTCAGCAGCATCCCCTGAGCAGCGCTGTCTCTCTCTCCGCCTCTTTCTGTCTCTCCCTCCTCCCTGCGTCCCTTCTCTCTCTGTGGCTCTGCCAACACGATGGAACCAGGCCACCGCCCCTCAGTTCGTCCAGGATGGCCAGGCTCACGCGGGGACCCGGCCAGAAGATATCAGCGGGGCTCTCTTTCCCGGCTGGCCGCAGGCTGACCACATCGGATGGAGGAGGAGCCCCGGAGAGAGGACACCCCCATGCCGCTACTCCACCTTCCACACCAGGCCGAGCCTTGGTCTAGGGAAGAGGCAATGAGCTCAGTATTATCTTCACCGGGAAGACACCACCTGGCTCTCTCCCTTCCCGCGTATCCACCTCCAGGGGGTTCGCCAGGGTGTGGGCCCATTGCAGCTCTGAGAAGAAAGGCCACAGCTCCTGCGCATGGAGGACTGGGGGTTGGGAGGGGGAACGAGTTGGGAGGTGACTTTCGAGCCGCCTCTCACCTGTTGGGTTGGCCTCCAGAGGCCACCTTGTCCCCTTGCGGTCTTCTTGGAGCCCTTCCAAGTGCTCCTAGGGACCTGCCTGCCTCGTCCCCTCCCCTGCCTATGGAAAGCCAGACAGGAGAATCAGCAGTTACATGCCACCGCGGAGACCCTCCTAACCTTCGAGTCTGGCTCAGAGCAGCAGAAACGTCACGTGGAGGGGGAGAAAGGGAAAGAGAGTCACATCTACCCTGGAAGCAGAATTTGTTGTTTTCCATTCACCCCCCGCACGCAAATGAAGCACGTCACGGGCCTCATCCATTGCCAGATGGTCGATGCTGTCTAGGGAAAGCACCTGCAGCCTCCTTGGTCGGCGCTCATCAAGGGTCAATGTAAAATGCAGAGTACATCCAGGAGATTCTACCTCCAGCCACCTTTCTTGGCTCCGTCCCCACCACCCTTCCTGAGAACTCTATAGAAGGCTGGGGCAGAGAGCTGAGCCCCTGTCCCCCTGCAGAGCCTGGTGCCATTGCTATGCAGATGACTTTGTCCAGACCTCCTTGGCAAGGGCGCCTTCACCATCCGCTGTCTCTTTAGTCCCTGCCCTTCCTCACCTCCTCCCCAGTCATCACGGAGAGAACCACGCTTAAGCACAGCCTCACGGGAGACAAACCCAAATGCCAGGCACACCTAGCCACCAGCTCGCCACATCCGGGAGGGACCAAGGACTCAAGCTGAAGGACCTGGCCAACAACGACAGAAGAGACATACAACGGACCTCGGCCCTGGCATCTGTTTCTCCACCTGTCCTTCCATCTCTGGATCTCCCATTTCAGCCCGTCAGGCAAATGTACGCTCAGACATGGGTGAGCAGGGGCTGTGGTAAGAGACGGTCTAATGGAGGGTCATGGAAACCTGAATCTTGAAGGGCCCTTAGTTGCCATCTGGCCCAGTTTCCCACCCTAAGCCAGATTCTCTCCTAGCAGCCCTGGTGGCTAATTGTACACCACTCTGGGGGACAAGGAGAAGCATCATGTAAGGTGTGGCTGAGAGTGAGGGTTCCAGTCTTGCCTTCACTCCCTGAACATCAGATATCCATCGCTGTCATCCACTCAAAGTGAGCCCCAATGGGAAAGGGGAAGGAACCACTCCATTTCCAGCAAAGTCCATGGAGCACCCTGTACTTTTAAGAACTCTGGCCCCTTTGGGTAGGTGTGTGTGTGTGTGTATGTGCACCCCAGGAGCAGGCAGAGAGCTCAAAAGGATTTCTGGTGCTGTGGAGGGGACCCTGAAGTGATTCCCTTACGCCACCCTTGCTCATTCATTCTGTAGCTTGAGAACATTTCAACACTAGCTTTCGGCGCTGAGTGCTGGGGGTGGAGAAGGAGAGTCACCTGTCGGCAGGAAACCAGGCTGCTCAGTGCCCACGGGAGGCCGGGACTTGACTGGAGGCTGGGTGGAGGTGACCCACAGCAGGGCAGCATGTGACATCAAGGAGAGGACAGATGGGGACAAAACACCAGTAGCCTAACCACAGAAAGAGGAGAATGGGGAAAAGACACCCATTGAGGGGGAAAAATAACCAAAGGTTTTGGCAAATGAAGTGCCAGGTGAAGAAGCTTGGGCTTTCTACCCTTGACCCTTTAATTTCCTCCCGAGAAGCCACAGGCCCTGGCCAGAGAGGAAGCACGAGGGGGGGGCGGGCGGAGGAGGCACTGCAGCCGCCAAGATGTATTTGCACACGTGAGGGGGTGGGGAGGAGAGAGACACAAACATATTTAACACAGATTCACTGAGTGGAAGCTGAGTGTGTGTGTGAGCGCATGTGTGAGCGAGTGTGTTTGGTTTATTTTTTAAGTTTTGCACAGAGAGAAAAAATGAACAGGCAGAAAAGAAGACTGTTATGGTTCTGCTGAAGCTTTTATTTTTTACCGGATTATTATTATTATTGTTATTGTTCCTTTGTCGGTACAGAACTTCCCCCCCACCCCGCCCCTGCCCCGTTTTGTCGTAAGAGAAACTTCTCAGACACCTCAGAGAAACCTCAATGTCAGGAAGAAAGAGGAGAGGACAGTCTCCTGGTTCTCCTTTCTCCTGGTTCAGAAGGGGGTTGGGGCAGATTTTACTTTAATTGCTGGGAGGGGGGTCGCTGCTGGTGTTTTGTTTGCCGAAGTCTCTGCGGCCTGCTTGGGCTCGAGAAACAGGACACAATCACCCAGAGCTGCAACCCATCTTGCCCCACAAAAATTCTCTTTCCTTTCTCCATTCGTTTTCCATTTTTTTCCATTTGGATTCGTGGTGCACGTGTGATTCAAAGTAAAGACAAGGCAGCATTTTCAAAAAGCTGTCCTTGGCTCCCCACGTTCTTTCCAAAACTCCCCTTGGGGTCCACGATCTCCTACTGACAGGCCAGAGACCCCGAAAGCTGCCCCAGGAGTGCGGGCACGGGGGCCAGCACACAGCAGAGAAGGGAGCTGGGCAAACTGGTCCTGTGGAAGGGAGGTCCCCTCAAGGCCTCCCTCCCCCGTGGCAGTGAATTTGCAGGATCATAACTCTGTTTAAGGTGGAATCTTTATCTAACTTCTTGAGTCCCGGACAGAGAGGAAGAGAGAAAAGGCCCATCTCCTCTCACCTCCCCCTTCAACCGCCTCCTGCACCCTCCAGCCCTTGAGACCATCAGGGTCAAAATGGCGCCAGTGGATCACACAGAATAACTGACCTAGGTTAGATGGGGATTTTGAATGTAGGAGAGAGATGGGCTGAAGCTGGGGTGGTGGGAGGCAGGGAGCTTTATGGGGTCCTGAATTTAAAAGGACCGATGGATAGAAGCTGAGACAGATGGCTGCAGGCAGGTCATTGCTCTCAGGGGGCACAAGTCTCCCCACATGTGGGCTTTGCCATTCTTTGTCCTTCCACGTAAGTAGAGACCCCGACATTTCTTGGTAACAGTAAATAGTACCACTAAGTGAAGTTGGCTACTGTGTCAGTTAATCCCTCAGGAAAATACTTTTTCTTGCCTTCTTTCAATGTGGTTTTAATTTGGGGGCAGAGGACTGCCTGAGCGTCCACAGGCCAAGGTAGGGTCGCATCCCACAGCAACATGAACACCCGGAGTCAGCCCGAGAGCCTCCGTCTTGTGAGCCCGTGGGCCGAGGAGTCAGGCCCGAGGTGCTTGAGCAGGGCTATGGTCCGAGAGAGAAGTCCTTTTCGACAATCCCAGAGTGAAGCAGACTATCCAGGACTGTGCCAGGCAGAAGCGGGAGTCGCTGATCGGTAAGGTCGCTGACCTGGTCCACTCGGGCCCGGGTCTCACCCCCCAGCCCGAGGCTAATGTGGAGGTACTGCCCCAGCACTCCCTCTCCCCCCACCCGAGGTCCTTGTGCTCGTGTTCCCCTTGCATGTCTGGCTTCTGAGAGTGTCCCTCCCCCGCAGAGGCGAATGTGCCCCCTCGTCCCCCTCGCCCACAGCTGCACGCGGAGCCGCAGACCTCACAGCCCAGCCCCACCCCGGGGCAGCTCTAGGCCCCTGTCACCAGCCCGGCACTGCCTCCCTGAGTGATTGGGGGTCCCCAGTCCCACCTGGGCCCTGGGGATCCCCCATCAGAAGAGCCACAAGCAACGATTTCCCAAAACAACCTCCACTCCGAGAGGCAAGTCCTGCTGATGTTTCCAGCACCCTCAACAGCCATGCACTTTGACCTAACAGGGGAAGCCCTGTTTTCCATCTGTCTCCTTTCTCAGGAATTAGGGGACACTTCCTTTGGCTTCACAGGATGTGAAGTCAAATACTTAACCTAGTGAAGGTTAAAGTTAATTATTCTTAAGAACAAACTTCCCCACCTCTGAGAGAGCAAGGAGGGAGGGGAAGAGGCAGGGAGGTTCTGCAGGCCGGAGGCCCATAGACACCCCTTTCGTGGCCCTTCCAGGAATGGACCGCCCCAACAAGTGGTCCCAGCATGGGTCTGAAAGGCCTCCGAGAGGCATTTCTAGGCATGAATAACCTCCAGGTACCAGAGTCCCCAGGAGAAGACCCTGCCCCAGGCCGATCCTGGCTCCCCGGCCTTTCCTCTTGCTCCTAGTTCACACCAAGGACCTCCTGTCAGCCCCCCACGCCTCCTGTCAGCATTCAGGACAGGTGACTGAGGGCCCCTGACCCCGCAGCCCATCCCTTTTTCTTTAACCTGTATGTGGACTGTTTACTTGGAGTCTGAGGTTATTTTTTGTTTGTATATGTTAAGCGTTGGAGATTAAGGAGGGAGCCCAGGTGTGGGTGTCAAGTCCAAACTGCTGGAAGGAAGAAACAAAACTCTTCACCTGTGACTTGCGAGGGCTGAGGAGAGCCTTGGGGCTGAGGAGGGGGGCTCAAAAGTGGGTCAGGATATTCCCCAGGTGTGGACATGCCTGGGGAAGCAGCCTCCATGGCTGCTAATATTCTTGGTGCTTCCCGGGCACCTGGGATGGCTAGAGCCTGCGATGCTGGCCCTCTCCTCCCACAGGTGTGGCCAACGAGAGCCCTTACAGAGCGGGGAAGCTGGGGTACAGCCACAGGTGACGCGGAGAGGCAGCTCCAGGGGGAGGCTGGGAAACCATGAGCCTCTGCTCTCACGGTGCTCCGAGAGCCGCAAAGCCCTCCGCTGGAAAACAGAGAAAACATTCCTCCCGTTCACAAAGGAATCTCTATAGTAAAAGTTTCAGACTTTCAAGAGAGACCCCCTTTTTTTTTAAACTACAAGTCTTTGCTCCCTGAAAAAAAAACTTTTTTTTAATTAGGGGAAGTTATCCAACTTTATAAAATATACAGGATTTTTTGGTTGTAAAAGTGATACATACTCATTAGAGTCCCAATTAAATTCCGTGAGTAGACTGGTGACTAACCCAGCTAAGCAAAGCTAAACAAAACAAGATCCCTAATAAATGAAAAGAGGTTTCTGTCCTCATTGGCAGAGATAGTGAGGTGGGAGGGGGGCCGTATGCCCTCTGTCCGGTGTGCCCCACTTTCCTTTCTCCTCACCTCTTTTCGCTTTGTCCAATCTTGGCTCTCTGGGCTGCCCCTGGTGTTGCTGAGCCCCCCTGCCATCCCCATCAGCTTCCTTCAAACCGTAGGGATGCCCAGTTCAGGATTGGTCATGGAGGGACCAAGGCCCCTCCCCTGAGAGTGCAAACGCTCATCGCAAATAGACACGTTCTATGCAGCTCATCTTCGACCATTTCTTTTTAACTGGAATTAGAACTTCTTTTGTTAGTATCTTTGATCTTATGACTCAAGCACATTTTGGAAGGGCTCCCTTCCAAGAGTGGAATTCAAAACAGAGGATACAGTTAAAGAGGAGTGCAAAGGACACTTAACCAAGCACGACCGCTTACCAGATAGGACTAGTGGATGCGGTTCAGGCCCATGACCAAGACGCGATACGCGTCTCGTGTGCTCTCCTTCCTCCTCCCTTCCCTGATGTTCTCCCCAGCTGTTGGCTCGTTAAACCTTCTGTTCTTTAAAAAGAAAAGCTAGTTTACCTCAAAGAATCTTGTTTCCATTTGGAAACCAATGACTTTGTGTTTTAGAGTAGATGACCCTCCCCCCGCCATCACTCCCTGCCTGGGTCTGGTGTCCCTGAGGCCTGAGGTCCTTGCTTAGTCATGCGATGGCGATGCTGAACAAGAACATAACCCCCAGGCCCTGACATGGACAGGAAGGATTGGGTGCAGCTGGCCTCCTCCCCACCTGAGCTGGTAAGGACCAGCCCATCTCTTCCAGCAGGGTCCTGCCCAGTTACCATAGTAACCAGCAACTCCAGGGTACCAGCAACAGAGAACGGCTCAGTGAGCGGAGGCGTAGGTGGAGCAGAGTCTGGCCTGGTCTCACAACCCAGAGTCAAGTCCGATGCTGGAGGGAAGAGGAGAAACAGGGAAGGATGAGCGGGTGGTTTGAGGAACAGGCGGAGGCCTTTGAGTCTCGGCGAGAGGCCGTTGAAGGAGGTAGGGCAGGTCTCTCCTGCTCTGGTCACCCCTTTCCAGCCCCACCCCACCTCTGTTTCCATAAAGCTCCCACCTTGAACACTGGCCCTTTGTTAGAACAAAGCAAAACATATCTTTAGACAACAGTGTTATAATAAGCCTCAAAGGTGGATGGAATCTAGTAGAGGAAGAGGGTCTTCTGGTTTTGATTTTTAAAAAAGAGTATCCTAGTAAGATTAAAAAAAAAGATTTAAAAAAATAAAGTTTTTAAAAAGGAAACCTATGCTATTTAAATTGGAGCCCAGTTGTAACTTGGTAAAGGCAAGCTTCTGTACCTTTGTTATAATTAATTGTATACCTGTGTATGTAAATATAAGGCATTCCTATTTTGCAGTTCAGAACAAAAAAAAAAACCTATTTGTAATATAGAATAAAGTTTATTAAAAAATAATAAAAATGCAGTTTGGGATTTGGGTCTTTCTTCGTGTGTCTGGCTAGAAGCGGGGAGAGGGGAAGGTTGGCCGTAAGTAGGCCTCCACGGCGCACAGATGAGTCAGCTTCTCTCTCCAGCTCCATGGTATCTAAACTCAACCACCAGAGGTACACTCTTTGACTTAGGGCTCTGTCTGCAGACCCTTACCAAGCAGACCTCTCTGGAGGTGATAACGCACGCTACCAGCCAGTCATCAGTCATCACTCCCCCATGAAGCCGGATCAACCTCTGAATCCTTCTCAATACGGCCCTCCAGGCGCACACTTCGAGCCCGCCAGAGCTGGTGCCGGAGAGGACATGAGTTGCCGTCCCTGCTCTAAGTCTTCTTGGCAAGCTAAGCCTTAGTGTAAGTGATTTCATCAGTCTCTCCCACCTCCAGCATTTGGATAGAGGGTGGAAATCTTGAACCCAATTGCACCTCCGGTGTAGAAGCAGGATAGGGAGAGAAAGAGAGCGGGAAGGGTGGCAGTGGAAGTGGGGAGCAGGGACGGCTGTCCACCTGCCACCTGCGTCCGTCTGTGGTCCACGCTGGCCTCCAGGGGGTAGCGTGAGGGGGCAGGGGAGCCCAGGAACTCTGCGTCCTCTGCGTTCACCTGGCTGCCCTAGGACAGATCCTTTTGTCTCTCTGAGCTCAAGGCAGCAGCCAGAGAAGGTTGAGCTCCATGTCTCCGACGGCCTTATAATTCAAAGTGAAATCCATGAGAAGAGAACAGGAAGGAAGCTGGATGAGGACGGAGAGACAGAAACAGTGAAGCGGGGAGAGTAAGTGAGGAAGAGGGGTTAGGAGACGGGGTGGGGAGAAGGGAGACAGACCCCGGGCCGACAACAGCAAATCCTGTCCTCCCCACCTCCCTGCCTCCCCCGACCCCCAGCCCTCAGGCTCCTCCAGCCTCCAAAGCAGAGCTCCCGGGGTGTCACCAAGATGGGACCTCTGGGGGCCAGAGAGAAAGGGCAGGAGGTGACTTGGTGCGAAGTCCGTGAGTCCTGGCTTGCCCCGCACCTTCCAAAGGAGAGCCCTCCTGAAATGAGGGGCAAGCACGCCTCCCCAGCGACGCTCCCTCCTACAGCCAGTGACCAGGGAGCTCTTCAACCTGGGGACAACGAGGGAACAGATGACACCTAGGAGGGAAGGTGGGAATTGGCGACCTCATGACCCAGCACAAACTCATGGACTGAGATCAGACTGATGGTGTTTTTTTTTCAGTAGTTCCAACTGACAGGGAAAGGATATTTCTCTCTTTGCCTAAATAACGAGGCAGGCCGTGGTAGGGATGATGGTCTCAGTCCGAAAGTTCAAATCAGATTCCACACATGATCCAGTTCCTGCCACGCCCACTGACTCCTTCACCTGCATGATGTCATGCTTCAGCACGTCCAGCCACCACGACCTGGAGCCGACTGCTTCTCTGGGATTTGGTTTCCTTCTCCATGATCTGAAGACACTTCTAACTGCTCTATGAAGCCCAGGAGATCGTGCAGAAGGCTGACTTAGAGAACAAAAGTGAGAAGATCCTGAGCACCACAAAGGGTCACACGTGCATTTGGTGTCATCATTAGTCATAAAAATGATATCGTACAGACGAAAGAGTGGATCCGGCCCAGGGCCACAGTCACAAGTTTAGAATGGATGCCGTATTAGTCGGCTCAGGCCGCCGTAACAGAATACCGGACTGGGGGGCTTACATAATAGACATTTGTTTTCTCGCGGTTCTGAAGGCTGGAAGCCCAAGATCAAGGTGCCAGGATTGGTTTCTGGTGGGAGCTCTCTTTCAGGCTTGCACAGAACTACCTTCTGGGTCCTCGCATGGTCTTTCCTCTGGGCGCGCACGCAGAGAGCTCTCTGCTGGCTCTTCTTGTAAGTCCTATCAGGTTAGGGCCCCACTCTTAGGGCCTCATTTAACCTTAATTACCTCCCTGAAGGCCCTCTCCCTAAATTCAGTCACATTGAGGGTTAGCACTGAATTTGGGCGGGGGGGGGGAAGGACACAATTCATTCTGTAACAGATGCCTTATTTATTCACTGCCAAAAAGTAAATATCTAGCATCTTATGAAAAGGGACATGAATATATTTTGATTGTTAGACTGCGAGATTGTTGAAGGCAGAGACCGTATCAGCTGAATTTATGTTACCCAAGCTTAGCAAGTGTCCAGCACAGAGCGAGTGTTCAGTAAATGATGAATGGGTGGCGGGAGGAATGTGGGCAGCAGGACTGGGAGAAAGCAACTGACCACAAAGGTGGTCCCTGGCTCATCTCCCCACCCCACTAACATGCCTCCGTTATTTTCCATATCAGGCCACACCCCCGCCATGAATATTTATCTCTAGGAAACGAATGGCTGGGCTTGCAGCCAGTGGCTCTCTTTTACAGGTGAAGGGAGCCGGGCCTCGTGGTCAGAACCTCTCCCAGGGTTGGCAGAGCACCCCTGGCCGAGCAGAATGAGTGGAGGCAGGGGCAGGTCACTTCCACACCAATCCCTTGCTCCAAACCTGTCCTGCTTTTCTTTTAACAGAATTGCCACCTTGAACGCTGCCCCCAAGCCTGCGGGGCTGCAGGGGGCACGTGCCGCAGCAGGGGCAGGTTTATGAGGATGGGCCGCGCGCCGGGATCGCTGGTGGATTGCGTCACCGGTCAACAATAAGCACCTTCCCTCCCTGAACGAGCACAACGGCTTCCCACCCCAATAAAGCCAGGCCAGCCAAGCCACTTGCCGATGGCATATGAGCACTGGACAGTGAGGACAATGTCAACGCAGAGCAGAGACACTAGATGACCCTGCTAGTCACGTAGCATTGAGTGGAAACTAAGTCTTTGCTGTTTTAAGTCATTGAGGTGGGGACTATCCCAATTGCTACCGGGTATTAGAAATTTAACCTGACCACTAGGTAGCCCCTTAGTTGATAGCTGATAGAGGAAATCTCACCTTCCACCCACAGAGAATTATTCTTTTGACCTAAGTCTTTTTTTTTTTTTTAAGACATTATTAGCTATTTACAGTCAATGTGACTCATTTTGTGGAAGTTCCTGATTTTCCTGAGCTGGATTTTGGACAGATTGGGGAAGAAGGGGGAAGACTCCAAAAAAAGAAGAAACAAATCTTATAGAGAACCGGGGGAAAAAAGGAAGTGGAGGAGAGAGAGGCTATCGGGAGGGAGAAATGAGGAAGAGGAAGAGGATCAGGAATGACATACTTTAGCCAGCTCTGTGCTGGAAGTTTTCTGTCTGCTGTTCACCCAGACGCCTGCAGTGGTCAGGGGTTTCCAGCCTCAGGTGGACATCGCGGCACTCACACTCCACGCTGCCCGAAGAAGCAGCTATATTTGCTTTCTAGGGGTGAATCCAGCAAGGTCATTTTATTGGTATGTTTGTTTGTTTATTTTAGAGACACAGAGAGAGCGTGTTCGACCGGGGCAGGGTGGGGGGATGCAGAGGGAGAGAGAGAATCTCAAGCAGGCCCCACGCCCAGTGCAGAGCCTGACATGAGGCTCAATCTCACGACCCTGAGGATCATGACCTGAGCCAAAATCAAGAGTTGGGCACTTAACCAACTGAGCCACCCAGGTGCCCCCAAGCCAAGGTTGTTTTAAAACATAACCTATAGCTTTCTATATACTTGGATTTTGATCAATGGTCAACTTCCACGAAAGCAGAGAACTCGTCCTTACTAGGGGCACAGACCATGTTCTCAACACAAGTCCTACTCAAGATGGCAGCCCCCCTTAGGACAAACAGCAATGTCTCACGAGGCCTAGAAAGGCCCGTCCACACATAGATGCACTTACTGCTGCCTGATGCTAAGAAAGGCCTGACCCCCCTCTGAAATGCAGGCAGGGGAGGAACTCATGCCCCCCAACCGGAGAGGGGCCCTTCTTGCCCTTGTTCCACATTGGAGCACAGACCTGGGCCACGGTCCCCAGCCATTTCCTGATTAAGCCTGTCTAATTCTAGGGATGCAAAGGCAGGGCCTGGGGGCACAGGAAGCCAAGGGGTCATGGAGGGGAAGCTGGCAGGTCACTAGGGATGCACTCTCTGCCCCCTTCACCAGGAGCACATCCAGTTTCCTGCCCTAAAAGGACCAGATCCCCCCGCAGTGCCAGCCCACACTGCCCCCAACTCCACACTGCATCTCATCCCTTCTTCCTCTGTAGTTTGCCTCTGGGGGCAAGCCACTCACTCAGAACTTTGTGAGCACACCCAGCCACCCAGTTGGACTTCAATGCCCCAAACCAGTCTCCTAATCCCCCCTCTGCAACCCGAACATTCTCTACATAGAGTAATGGTGTGACCCTGGGTGAGTTCCTAACCAGCTCCAAATCTCGATTTTCTCACCTGTAAGGATGAGAAAAATAACACCTTCCTCTCAGAAGATCGAGGGAAGCAAGGGTTACAAAGCACTTGGAGCAAGTCCCGACATCTCATGAGTTTTTAGTGGACCGTAGTTTTTGGCACCGAGTGACAGCCTTCTTGAAGAAGAATCCCGCGTGTTCTCTCTCCGGCCCTAGCTTGTGGGACAGCATATGGTAGTCACCCTAAAAATGTTCGTGAAATAAATGAATAGAGTCAACAGTGCCAGGCTCTTTCAACTGCCCAAATCCTGAAATGCAAGTAGAGACAAAAGCTTCCCAATAAAGTATAGAAATGAAGAACTAAAAACGGTAAGTGCCTCAGTTTCCCCCCAAAGCAGAGCTTGAGACAAGGGCTTGTGAGCAGGTGGCTGATTTGGGGAAGTGGTCCTGAGAAACAGAAGTGGGGGCAGGGGAATGAGGACAAGCCAACTCAAGGGTGAGTCATCGAGCGGGTCCCCACTGTGGGCAGCAGGACGCTGTCTCCCTCGGGCCCCTCAGAACAGGAGAGTGGCCCCTCAGAATGTGCTCACAGGTCGCGCATGGGCCGTTTGCCCCACAGACTCCGAGGTTTGCAAGTCTGCAGGAATGGCTACTTGGGTTCCCCCCCACCACCACCTCCCGCCCCCAGGGACCTGAGGGGTAGGAGCAGAGCAGCTCAGGAAGAACACCAGGTGGATGCAGAGTCTGTCTCTCAGGCAGGTGCCCTCAGGCTACTCTGCCTGCCCCCTCATTGCTATGGCAACAGCCAGGGTTGAAAGGTGGGTCAAGAGGTTAGAAGGTGGACACAAGGAAGTCTGCAGCACAACGCAGAGTCCTTAAGAACCCTTAATAATTCTATAAAAGCAAGATTAAGGTCATTTCAAAAAGTTGCTGTCTCGGTAAGAGCCCTCACTTTTCCTACCTCTTCACTGTTGGGTCACTTCTGTCATCGGCTCCAGGCGCGACCTTTGTACCTCCTTCCCATTACTCCCCACGTCTTATTCCACCTTGAAAGTTGTGACACGTGCGAGATAAGGAAAGACCATCGAAGCGACGCCGAGACGCGGGTGCTGGTGAGGGCTGGACTCGCGCACTGGCTCGGTGACTCATCAGATTCGCAGGTGACTTTTCAGAAGGACTTGTTGCTAATGTAACCTTCCCGGCACCTTCCGCCTTTCTCCTGAGCACCACCCAATCAGCACCTCATCCCGGAGGCTGTAGCCTCTAATTGTCTCTAATGCACCACTCAGCACTTTATTTTAACAGATCAATGCTGATATGTACTTGATAATTTTATTCCCTAAGAATTTTACCTTCTTTTATGCCTCCTCATCTCAATTAATAGACCAGGTTTTACATTTCTTTTATTCTGAACTGAACACTGACTACGGAGTAATCAGATAAATGCCCACAGTTTTCTCTGAAGTACAAGATTGGGTACTTGTGGAAGATAACATCATGAAGCCAAACTGATCCTGAAGACAAGGTTTCTAAATGACCGGAGTCTTCTGTATCCTATCAATTAAAAAAAAAAAAATAGGTCCTTTCATAAATGTAGTGCTGATAAGATACTTGGAGTAGAGAAAGAAGAAGAACCCAAGAGCTGGGTAGGGCTATAACCCTGATTCGATGCCCGATGACTGAGGGTCGTCACTTCCCAGGCCACAAAGACTTCCTCAGAGAGATGATTTCATAAAGTGAAATCATTCATTCAATTCTCAGGATCCAGCCTTATGCAGTAGTTGCCATTACTATACCCATTTTATAGATGAGCACACTGAGGCTCACATCAATAACCACTTAAGGGGGCGCCTGGGTGGCTCAGTTGTTTAAGCGACTGCCTTCGGCTCAGGTAATGATCCTGGAGTCCCGGGATCGAGTCCCGCATCGGGCTCCCTGCTCAGCGGGGAGTCTGCCTCTCCCTCTGACTCTCCCCCTCTCATGCTCTCTCTCTATCACTCTCTCTCTCAATAAATAAATAAAAATCTTAAAAAAATAAATAAAATAACCACTTCAGTGCCTGACATGGCGAGTAATAGAGCTAAGAGAGCTGACATGTGAGCCTAGGTTTCTCTGCCTCGGACACAAATGCTCTTAGTGTTGTGCTGTTATAACAGACATTAAACAAAGTCCCTCTCTCCCCCATTGATGCGTTGACTGATTTTCACCATAGTGTTGGAAATACAAAGGACACTGCAGAGAAAAATGAGCAAAGATGGGTACTGGGTTGCAGCTGAGAACTGAAGCAGGGAGGGAAGAATAGAATTTGAATGGGAATTTAGCTGACAGGACCGCCATTCCCAGGGATGAGACCCTGGCAGGATGCACCATAGCTACGGAAGGCTCCAATCTCCAATACACCACACCTAACTGCGGGCTTGTGTGACCTTCAACAAGTCTGTCTCTCTGCCTCACTCCCCTCATCTGTGAAATGGAAATAATTTGTGAGAAAGTTGTACAAGTTAAGTGTGATTATGTACACAATGTCTGACGCATAGTAAGCACACCTCAGGAAAAGGAGCTATTTTTAACAGCGCCTCACTGACTTGCCATTGAAACCTGCTTCTGGTGGCCCTTTTTTTTTTTAACCCCAGAAGTGACAGATGCTGCAATTAGAGCCAGGGGAGGGTAGGCATATGGGTAGTACCCCCTCCTCCTCCCATGGGCACATCTTCTCAGCTGGAGGAAGGTCAGTGCCAGGTCCCTCAGCAAATGGGCTGTTCTCAGTCTTTGAGCTCTTTTGTGGCCCTGCTGTGTGTTTCCTCCCTGATGAGAGGCTGATGGTCGCCATTTTGTAAAAGGACCAACTGCAGACATGGCCCAACAAGGGAGAAGCAGGGCACCCTCGGGCCACTCCACCTCATCCAAAGAGAGATCCAGGGTCCTTACTATGTGGTTCCAAAGCACCTTGCAGAATGTCACTGTCCCCCACCCCAACAGAACCCCACAGACCCCCTCCCATCTGGTGTTTGGGTCCTGTAGCTCTTCAGCTGTTCTCTTCAGTCTCTGTTCCCTGGAACTCACTTTGGCGGGATCTCTAACATTAAGACCCAGCTGTCAGCACCCAGCACCCCTCATGTTGCCCAGAGAGCCTAAAGGGCCTGCTTAAAACCTCCACCAAGGGACTCTCCCATCGCTGACACCCAGATTGGCCTTCCTGGGGGCCCCGAGTAAGGGCTCAGGCCAGGCTGGACGAAAGAGCAGGCCAGTGTGTTATGAGGCTGTAATTCCATCAAAGGGCTTCTGGAGAGATTGTAAACTCACGTCCCAAGTCTCCTGTGCCCCTGGCCCCTTTTTTCCCCAGAGTGATTTATGACCCTATAATTCTGAGGCGGGACTGCTTCTTATTTCACATAATCCAAATATTTTCCTAAGGCAATACAGGTCCTCCTCTCCGCTTCGAACTTCCTACCTCACAGCTCAAGAGTGGCAACAGCGCCGCCTCGTGGCTGGAGGCCTTGGCGGGCTCCTGGGTGGGTCACAGACCGCACCCTTTCTGCCACTTTGTAAGAGGGGGACATCTGCTTTGAGATGGCGTGTGGAAACCCACGTCACGCCTGAAACCAAATGGGTCTGAAGGGTCTCTCCGGGGGGTTCAGGGACGTGCAGGTGTGACCCAGGAGGGACTTAGAAAGCGTTGATTTCCACGGCCCCGCCGATTCCATTGACAAGCATTTATTGAGTCCCGGCTTATGCGGCGCTCGCTACACATCCGGCCAAGCCCCGCCTTCTCTCTATGACTGTGCTCTTGCCCTCCAGATCCCTGCAAGTACTAACGACTGTGTGTAAATCTTCCACCGTCACCACAGCCCTTCCTGGCCCGATGCACACCCTGAGGCCAATGGAACGGACCTCGCCTGACATTATAGTTTACGTTTGTGCCTTTATGGTCTGCCTCTCCCATTAGAATACGAGCTTCCTGCAGGCAGGGACTTTTCTCTGGTTGGGTTCTGCTCCATCTTCAGCATCTGGAACAGTGCCTGGCCCCAAGTAAGCGCTCTAGAACTGTCTGTTGAGTGGATGAATGAAGACCTGAGCAAGGGAGTGAGTCCGTGAAGTGGCTGGCTGGTCTGTGGCACTGACCCCAATCAATAGCAGTTAAAGAGGCAGGAAAGGGGGCAGAGCTGGTATAGACACCTTCCTACCATCTTCCCCTGATTGCCAACTCTGTTTGGGGCGGAGGCCCACAGACAGCGGGTTGCTTCATTGTCTCTCCTGGAGCTGGTACTGGGATCGGGCCAGCGTGGGACCCCTGAAGGGTACTCCCTCCAGCTGTGTGGAAGGGCTCTTGTCAGCTACCTCAGTGTCCTCCATGGAAAGCTGCATCACTGGGCCCCCGGGCATCTGGCCCTGGGACGGAGACAACAGCTAAGGGCTGCAGCTCTGCAGAGGGGCGGCCACCCTCTCGGGCCCAGACTCTTCCTCCCCACCTTCCTGACTTCCGCGCCCGCCCGTGCCTGCTTTTTCCCTTTAAGATCTGCTCTCTTCCCCTGGGGGCGGCTGGTAACTATGGAAACGTCAATTAGGCTGTTTTGCCCAATGTCTCTAAAAAGGGCCGAGTGCAGGCGGCAAGCAGCCCCCGACTTCCCAGAGACCCAACCTGAGCTCATCCGTATGTTCTGTGAGGACTCACCCCTTCAGCATTTACGAAAATGCTCCTCGAGCTACTTGTGATGAAAGACCAGCTTCTCTTTGTAAAAATGTCCAATTCATCACAGTCCTATGTTTTTGTAAAACACCATGAAAACAAATTAGAAAAATGAAATGAAAACCACAAAAGCTATACAACATACAAGCCCCAATTCTATAACGTAAATTTAAGAGGCCTAAGAGTACTCTAGCTATAAAAGTTTCTCGATGCCTACTCTCGGTTTCCATGCTCTATCACCGTGGGTGAGGTATCAGTTTGTGGACAGACTACAGTAACGGACCACATGTTGAATAGCCCTGACCCGGAACCCCAGGGAAGGGGTGCAAGGTGCCACCCAGGGCCTCCCCCTCATCCAGGTGCATCTCTGACCCACCCTGCTGACCCAGTCCTGCTTTGGCCTACACGCAAGCATGCCTCAGCATGGAGGGTGGGGCCTCACTGGGAATACCGTGGAAATGTCTGCACCTGAACTTGAGCCAATGTGTGAGAGAAGCAGCTACAGACGCCTTGCCGTGCCCGGAAGTGCTCCTCAACAGCCAGGAATCTGCGACTTGATCATCCCAGCCAGGAGAGGCTTTCTGCCCACCTTGAATCCCTGGATTCCAGTATGGGATTTGATGGTGCAGACCAGGGGTCACTCAGAGAGGGTCTGACCGAGTTTATACTGCCCCGTGATACACCAAATAACCCCACCACTTTCCACCCATGTCTTCTACTGGAACGAAGATTGCTGTTCCCAGGACCTGCATGGACATCCATCTTTTTTTCTACCTGACCTCTGAGCCCCTTTCCTCTTTTAAAAAATGAAAGTACTCAGGGGCACCTGGGTGACCAAGTCAGTTAAGCATCTGACTCTTGGTTTCAACTCAGGTCATGATCTTGGGGTCGTGAGATCGAGCCCTGCATTGGGCTCGGCACTGAGCATGGAGCCTGCTTATGATTCTCTCTCTCTCCCTCTGTCCCCCCCCCCCCCCGCCCACTGGTGCACTGGCTCTATCCCTTTCTCTCTCAAAATAAATAAATAAATAATATTTTTTGGTAAGCAACTTAAGGTATACTTGTTATAAATAATTACACAAATATTGAGTAGAGTGCTATGACTTTTTACACATGTATGCCAACCAGATGAAGATCTAGAATACATCCATCTCCCCAGAAAGTTCCCTCATGCCTTTTCCTAGTAGATACTTACTTTTCCCTACCCCCTTAGCTAACTACTATTCTGATCTTTATAACCATAGACTAGTTTTACGTTATTTTCATATAAATGGGGTCAGTGTATATTCTTTTTTTTTTTTTTTTCTTTCACTCAGTATAATGTCTGTGAATTCTTCTATGTCATGGCCTGGTATCTGGGTTCTTTCTTATTGCTGTGTTGTGTTCCGTTGCTGCTGTGAATATTCTATGATTTTGGGAAGCACACCTATTTGGTTGCTTTCAGATAAGTATCTACTAGGGTAACTGCTGGGTCATAGAGTAGACTACATTTAGGTTTTAAGTAGATACTGCCCAATAGTTTTCCAAAGTGAGCAAATTCATACTTCCATCAGAAATGTCTGAGAATTCAGATTGCTCCCCATCTTTGCAAGACTTGGTTCTGCTGTTCTTTTCATGTTTGCCATTCTGGTGGGTGTTTAATGGTGTCTCAGTGTTGTTCTAATTGCAGTCCTCTGATGAATAATAGTGTTGAGGACCTTTTCATATGATCATTGGCCATCTGGATATCTTCTCTTATAAAGGACCTGTTAGTTATTTTGCCCTTAAAAAAATCAGATTCTTTATTAGATGTGCTTTGAATATCTTCTTCTAGTCTGTGGCTTACCTATTCACTTCCTGAATGATGACTGTTGATGGGAAAAAACAAGATCCTATTTTAATGTAGTCCAATCTGTCCCTCTGCTCTTTTAGGGTCTGTATTTCTGAGTGCTGTTTGAGAAATTTTGGCATACCCCCAAGGTCACGAAGACATCCCCTATGTTTTCTTCCAGAAAAGGTTGGATCTTTCACATTTGAGTCTATGATCTACCAACTACTAATTTTCGTCTATGGTACTGAGGTAAAGCACAAAGCTCATTTTTTTCTCCACAGATACCTAATTGCTCCAGTACCATTTATTGAAAAAAAAACATCTTTTCTCCACTGATTTTCAGTGGAGCCTTTGTTGTAAATCTTGTAACTGAATATGTGTGGGTCTATTTCTGGATTCTCTATTCTGTCCCATTGATCGGTCTATTTGTCTCTCCTGCACCAATACCACACGATCTTAATTGTTACAGTGCTATAGTAACTCTCAAAATCTCTTCAATCTCTCTCACCAGTGTTTTATAGTCTTTAGTGTAGAGGTCTTGCACATCTTTTGTTGGGTTTATTACTAGCTATTTGATATTTTTGATGCTACTGTAAATAACATTTTTTCTATTGTGGTAAGAAACACATAATGAAATCTACTACCTTAAACAAAAGTACAATAGCGTTAACTATATGCATATTGTTGTGCAGCAGATCTCTAGAACTTTTTCATCTTGCACAACTGAAACTCTATACTCACTGAACAACACCCCATTTCCCCCTCTCCTCAGGCCCCAGGAACCACTTTCTACTTTCTGTGTCTATGTATTTGACTACTCTGAGTTCCTCATATAAGTAGAATCATATTGTATTTGTCTTTTTGTGACTGGCTTATTTTACTTAGCATAATGTCCCCAAGGTTCACCCATATTGTAGTGTATAACATGATTTCCTTCTTTTATAATGCAGAATAATATTCTAATGTACGTATAGACCATATTTTCTTTATCCACCCATCCATCAATAGACATTTAGGTTATTCCTACCTCTCATCTATTGTGAAAATATCTCTTTGATATCCTGTTTTCAGCTCTTTTGGATATATACCAAGAAGTGAGATTGCTGGATCACACTGCAATTCTATTTTTAATTTTTTGAGAAACCTCCATACTGTTTTCCATAGCAGCTGCATCATTTTACATTCCTTGTAAATAGCATTGAAAAAATCTCATTGTCCAATTGTTTGTTGCTAGTATCAAGAAATTCAACTGATATTTTTGTATATTGACCTTGTGAACACTCATATTTGCTAAATCCAACTATTAATTTCAATAGCTTGTAGATTCTTTGGGATTGTCTATGCATACAGTTATTACATCTGTGAAAGAAGAGCTGTACTTGTTTATTTTCAATATTTACATCTTTTGTTTCTCTCCCTTGCCTTATTGAACTAGTGAAAACCTCCAGCACAGTATTGGGCAGAGGTGGTGAGAGTGTCCATCATTATCCCTCCCTAAATTCAAGGAACCTCCCACCTCATGAGCCTTGGGAAGCAGAGCCCACCTCCCACCTAGAAGCTGAAATGCCAGATGCTTACTCTCTCAGCATCTTTTTCCGGGGCATGGGGAACAGAAGGCACACTCAGATGGGGTTCACCAGAGAGGTTACTAAAATGGACCACCTATAGTGATATGGGAGGGGCTGAAGGAGCCAGTCAAGGGCCCCAGGCAGTCAGAGACCAACAACAGTAGGAAGCTGGCCTGGGTGAGGGGGCAGGCAAGGTGAGGAAGAGTGGTGTCTGAGGCTGCCACTCAGGGGGAGCTAAGTCTGAGAGGGATGCGCCTACCGCCAGAACTTCTGTGCTGAAGTCAGACAGAGTAACTAGGGGTAGAAATACCCGGGCTTCTCTCTCTCCACTCGTCCTTCAGTCTCCTACTGGTGCCTGCCATTGGTCTAAGCAAATGGAAACCTGACAGCGAGGGCATCTAGGTGGAACAGTCTATGGGATCAGCCCTGGGGACTGGAGACTGCCAGAAAAGGGTGGAGCATGAATGGGTAGGGAAGGGTGATGACAATAATTGGCACAGGCAGGACATATGCCTAGGCTGGCCCAATCAGACGCATCCTTCCCAGGCCATGAATCAGAAGCTAGTGATGCAAAGAAAGAGAGATGGGGAGCATTCGTTCTGGTGGCCACAAGAGGGATGCCAGCAGAGTCCAGGGTCAGGGACACAGTGTCACTGGGGCAAGCTGAGGCACCTGCTGTGACAATTCTGTAAGCTACCTAATATCTGTTCAACTTCCTCTTCTGTCTCAACTAGCCAGAGTTAAAGCAATTTAGTGGCAGCTAAGAACCTAAGACATGCCCCAGTGATGGCAACTTATTTCCATGCCTAAAATATCTTAAAAGTGTCACATTCTACCACCTGATTCATTCAACAAATATTCACTGAGTACTCCTCATGATCCCAGCCTAGGCCAGACACACACTGAGATGCCTCCCTCATAACTCACTGCGGTCAAGCACCTGCCGGGAGAGAGGCAGAAGCAGCTGCATTTTAGGGATAGTTAAGGCCCCAGGCTAAAATGGAAATCTTCTTGAACATAAATTTTACTTATAATTTTTTTGAGAGAGATTACATAATTTTACTAACAAATGCCTAAAATATTGTTATATTGAAACAGTCATGTATATTATGGAGTTGAACACAAAATTCTCTGGACCTCTCAGAACAACACATAAACCCTCAAGGAAATTCCAAGCATATTGTGATCTACTCTTTGATACAAAATGTTAAGAAAAACCATACTGGGGTCTCTGGTCCCTGTGCCCATGATGTGGAACATCAGATTGCTTTGGGGGTCTCGGCTCACCTTCAAAGCACTGCTGATATAAAGAAAAGCTGGTTATAATAGAGGAGTTAGAATTTAGATGCAAGTATGATAATTGAAATGGAAGAGCATGATTGACTTTTATTAATGTATTTTTTTTTAAGATTTTATTTATTTATTTGACAGAGAGAGAATGAGAGAGAAAGCACATGAGGGCAGGAGGGTCAGAGGGAGAAGCAGACTCCCCGCCGAGCAGGGAGCCCGATGTGGGACTCGATCCAGGGACTCCAGGATCATGACCTGAGCTGAAGGCAGCCGCTCAACCAACTGAGCCACCCAGGCGCCCCTATTAATGTATTTTAAAAGGCTTGGTGAGGATCTCATGCTAAACACCCTGGCCCTTGAATTCTGGCTTCTACTAGTTTGACAGTCCCCACTGGTTACTGCCAACGGGGCAACCCCCCACTTGGCCCTTGTATGAGTCAGGGTTCTCCAGAGAAACAGAATAGAATATATAAAGACTGATTACAAGGAATCGGATCACATGAGTATGGAGGCTGAGAAGTTCTGAGAACACAGTGGGTAAGGTGGAGACCCAGGAGAACCAAGGGTAAAAGTTCGAGTCCAAAAGCCAGGAGGCTTGAGACCCAAGAAAGACGGTGTTCCATGTGAGTCTGAAGGCAGAAAAAGACCAATAGCTCAATCAGTCAGACAAGCACAGTTCCTTCTTATTCAGCCTTTTTGTTCTGTTCAGGTCTTCAGTTGATTGGATGGGGCCCCCCACATGAGGGAAGGCAGTCTGTTTTACTTGGTCATCTGATCCTAATGTCAATCTCACTTAGAAACGCCCTCACAGACACACCGGAATAAGGCTTGACCAAATGTCTGGGCACTCTGTGTCCCAGTCAAGTTGACACATACACTTAGCCAAGACAGCCCCATCCGGGAGTCCCAGGGGTCCCCTGGACAGGCAGCAGGACACACAGCTAGTCTAGGCTCCCTTTGATGCACCCACCAATACCCCTCGTGGGAGTGCTGTTTCTCCCCAATCCAGGGAGGCCAAAGCTTCCATGAGGACTGTGGGAGCCCAAGTAAGCTCATCCCTACCTTTCCACCATCAAGGTGCAGCCTAGGGGACCAAGCTGTGCTGGTTTGCCTGTGACTTTCTGGTTCTAGCACTGAAAGTCCCATGTCCTGGCAATCCCTAGGGAACTAGGATGCTTGGCCACCCTAATCCAGCCTAACGTTGGAATGGTGAGACGCTACAAACCTTCACACCCCATCTGGGCTAGGAATCCTCACTTTCTTCTTCTTTGGTCTAGGGAGAATGGGTGGGAACATTAAAGCTTGCTTTCTTTTTACTCACACCAGGTTAGTCACATGGTCTAAAGCCCATCCATATAGAGAACAGAGAAGATCGTCTAGACCTAAGAAATTAGCTCTTAATCGAATGAGCACTATCAATGAGGCAGTGCACGCTCCAGCCCCTGCCCATCCTCCTCAGAGACAGACCTGGTGCAGGGCTTGCTGGGCTGTAAGTGACATGGTCATTCTTCCCCCCAAGACCCTCTTAAGGGCAACTGATCATTTTTGTGTTTCTCAGAATGCTTTTACATTGGCATCTGCTTTAGGGATTCCTTCCAACCAAATGCAGCCCTGCACAGGAGTTGTTTTGTTTTTTTTAAGATTTATTTATTTGAGAGACAGAGAGTGAATGCGCACGTGCACACAAGTAGGGGAGGGGCAGAGGGAGAGAATCTTCAAGCAGACTCCCCGCTGAGCAGGGAGCACAACACAGGGCTCAATCCCAGGACCCATGAGATCATGACCTAAGCCGAAACCAAGAGTTGGATGCATAACCAATTGAGCCACCCAGGCACCCCAGGAGTTGAGTTTTGATATCCTCATCAAAGAGTATTAGTATGGGCAAGGCAGTTTTAGAGCCATGCAGTGCTAGTCAGAAAGACTTGGCTCCTGACCTCCCTGGGAGTTCCCCCGGACTCCCCAAGCCAATACTACCACCAGACACACATAGACGGAGCTCTGAACAAAGACGGGAGCAAGAATGAGAGACAGAGCAAGGCGATGGGGTTTTCTTTCCCTCTCTCTCCTTCTCAGATAATTAGGGGCCATTATGTTACTGCTATTGATTTTCATGCTTTCACAAATGAGTGTTGCCTGCTTGCACTCAGAGGCTCTCTCAGTAAGGGGAAAACAGAACCTCTGACTAGACAGCTAAGGCAAGAATGACCCTGCTTTGCCTAAGCCTGGTAAGCCCACAGGAATGAGCTGACTCAGGGCCATGGGGGAGCTGAAGGAAGTCCCAAGAGGAGACCCCATGTTCTGCTGGGATGGGACTGCACCTCCCTCCTGCCCCCGACCTTTGCCACACTTTGGGGGTGATAGAATTGATTATTAATTAGCGTTATTGCTGTTCACAGGCAAGACACATACATGACACTCAAGTCAAGAAGTACAAAAGGGTCCCCACCCTCCCCATGCTTGCCAGCTATCAGCTCCCTTCCCCAGGGGCAGACACTGGCCCTGTGTGTCTCCTCCCTTCCCAGAGACACTCCACATGCACTTGTGATGCACTGATGCATCACAGGCTCAAACTCAGTAAATTGGGTGTGAAGGTCCAAAGTTTGTTTAGCTACACATCAGAGAGCCCCAGAAGCAGGGTTTTGGGTTGGGGGGGTGGTATCTTCTCAAAGGAGAGAAAGACAGCACCATATGAAAAGCAAGATAAAAGCAGAAAGGAAAGGAAGAGATGCTGCCCTGTGTCGGAGTTCTCATCTCCCAGCTCTCCCAGGTCCAGGTTCCAGGTTACGAGTGCTCTGCTACTTCTCAGGGCTCAGCCCAGACTTGGCTAGTGGCGCTGGCCTCCATCCTTCCCAGGGCTCCGAGCTGGAGCTGCTCAAATGCTCCCGTGGCTCTCTCACCACGGGGCTGGGGAGCTCACTAATTTACACCATGTTCCTTGAAACCTTGGAATTGCCTGTTTTCTTCTTCTTTTTCTTTTTTAAAAAAATAAAATTATTATATAGACTAGACTCTCTTCCCACACAATTTCACTGAGAGGTTAACTCTGCCTTCTGGAACCAAGATAACAGTGTGCATGGGCAGGTTGGAAGTAAAGGAAGATACACAATGAAGCCAACTTTCCAATCATAGATTTGTGAGAGCAAGCAGACATTTGGGGGCAGGGCCAGTGGGAGAGGCAGCCGCCCGGTCCTTGTCACTGGGAAGTGTGGGCTTGCAGGATGGGGTGCAAGAGGTGCATGTGGTGGATGGGCTCCTTCAGGCCAGCCCTGCCCCACTGCCAGCCCAGGGCAGTCTCCTAGCAAACACTTTTGAGGCAGCCACAAAGGGGATCTTGCTCCCAACTCTGTGTCCTGGTAACTCCACAGGGAGGAATAAGAGTTTGATGAGAAGGCTATGCCACGGAGTCAGCATCTCCTGGGCCTTCACACTGAATGTAACAGCTTCACTGTTCTGGGCGTAGAGCAGAATTCTAGACCATAGATGGCCTGTCCTTGCCCTTTGGAGCTCCCAATATAACTTGACTAGACTGCAGCCAGGGTCAGAGTCAAACAGATGACTTAACCATGCATTGACGATGGCAGGAAGAAACGCTACAAGACAGTCCATGATTAATTGCTAAATGGTCAGTGAAAGTGTCATTGCCATAGGAGCTCCATGGATCGAGCAGAGATCAAAGGCTTTTCATAGGAGCTGTGATGTGAGCTGCACCTTGGAGGGCAGGTACGTTGCAAACAGGAGACAGGAAGGTGATAAAGCCATATCAGAGAAAGTTAGCAGTCACCCCTGAGCTCAGAGCACCCATCCCCTACCCACCCATGTACACTCAGGCCCTGACACCTGGGAGAAGTCAAGACATTGCCCAAGGTCAATAGGTGGGGCAGGCCAGGTAGTAGAACTTCTGGTTCCCTGTTGGCCCCAATGATGCCTCCCAGAGCCTTTCTCTCTCCCATTTGCACATCATGCCCTGTCACCTACACTCTGCAGCAGCCCGAAAAACAGTGGCAAGTGGGCCGTCATCCTGGAGGTGGTGGCAGAAGGAGGGAGCATCAGCAAAGCCCTACTGTGAATGTCTGAGATGTCCCTCCCCGCCCCAGTTCCTCTCTGCCATCTGATGGCACCTCAGCCTGCTTCTTCTCACTTGCCTGCAGCTAAGTGGCATAAACTGTTTTCACTGCTCCTTTTTTTCCTTCTTGTGTTCCCTCATTTTCAAGGAGGAAAAAAGTGCTAAAGACACAGAGGAAAATTGCCACTAATGTTCCATCCCCTCCCTCCATTAGAGTTAGTGCTTATAAATATTGAAGAGCCAAGCTCTGCCAACCTCTGTGAGTGCCACTGTCTGGTGGCTCTTTGCTCCCCCTCCCCCGTCTCCCAGGGCAACCCTCCCTGGAGGTGGAGGGATGGAACTGTTCCGGGAAAGCCAGGGAGGCAGGCTGGGGCTGCCCTGCCCAGGGAGCTGGGCCACAGATGGAGTCCCGAGGGTCTCCTCCTACTGGGGTAGCTGTGAGTCCAGAGGAGGAATGATCGAAAGAGGCCGCGGCCCCTGCACAAGGCACACAGAGAGGGAGAAGACAGGGTCAGACACCTTGAAAGGGAACTTAAGATCCTCTGGAAGACATTGAGAAACAGGTTACAAAAATCAAAGGACCCTGATATAAAGGGGAAAAAAACACAAAACTTGCTCAAGGCTCCCACCCCTCCCTCCCACTGGCTCCCAGTGAGATCCTTAATTAATCAGTAGGACCCAGGAGGTGCTGGTGAGCTCTGGGACACCTGATAGCTGGGCAATGGGGCGCCCAGCTGCTTGATTCATAGACCCCAACAGGGAGGCCAGGGAGGCCAGGGAGGAAGGGGCCCTGTTATTAAAGATGGGACAGGGGTGGGTAGACTCCTGGAAACTAGACCCAGGAGCCCCCACATGCTTCTCTCCAGATTGACATAACTTTCCAGTCCTTCCACTCATTCAGCCAGGATTTTCTGCTCCAAAAACTCAACACGCTTCCCAGGCCCTCTCCTGGGGTATTCCCAAGCCTGGCAGTGGGCCATCTGGATGGTAGTACATCCTTTGAGGGCAGGTGTGGAGCTGTCAGGACATAGGCTGTACAGTAATAAATCAGCAGGCCCGGCCAAAGCTCGTGCCCACATTAGCTTAGCATGGATTACCATATAAATTGGATTTTACTGCCATTTCCAGTTTTCCCTTCCTAATTTACCTTTTCTACTTCCCTCTGCCCTAGTGAACCTCTCTCTGGAATGTCTTCTGTTTCCAGGGGAAGAGAAATCCTCTCTGTCTGGACTCCAGGTCCTCCGGCTCTGCCCCAACCAGCCAGAAATTTTCTTTTCTCACCTATCTGATCCAAAATGGCGCCACCTCTGGACTGCGCCTACAGATGGCTCTGAGCTAGCCTGGTCTGTCATTCGCGATGCCTCTGTATTTTTTAAAGTACACCTGCAATCCGCTTTAGTGTTGCCAACTTTGCCAGCTTGGATGGTCTTCTTGACACAAACCTACACAGACTCAGGATTCCTCCATTTAGGAGTGACCCATGAGCAGCAGGATTTTTGCCACCCTTACTGCCTTGGCCACTCCAGCACCAAACTGCCTCACTGCAGCAACTAGCTACAAACCATCCCTTCTATAAGAAAACAAGACTGGCTCTGAATTGCAAATCGTGATTGGAGATTGGCACCAAAAGGAAAATAAGCAAGAAATACAATATAATGAACGCAGGGCTCTGATGCCTCCCATTCAATGCCTTGTTTTTTCCAGGCTGCCAGGGGCTTTCATTTTTTCACCAAAAGATTTCAAACTTATTGGGACCAAGGTCCACAGTTTGACTCATAGAACAAGCAAGAAGAGGCCTGGCCCATCACTTACCACCTACCCCTTTCCAATTCCATCAGCTATAAGATGCTGAATGTTGAGTCTGGGAGTCAGGGGAAATTCCCACGGAGGGAATTTCAGCCCTAATCAAAAGAATGTTGGACTCTTGAGCCACTAGCTTTTTATCTTGCTCACTATTTGACAGCCAAATCAATTCTTCCTTTTTTTGCAATAGTTTTTGCTTTCACTCTGATCAGCTCACAGCTGGTAGACAGAGATGTTTTTCTCCTAAGGACACTTCCACACTCTCAATTTGTATTTCTTAGAAAAAGGAGAGGACCCTGATTGCTTGTGGTCATTCTGTCTTGGATTCAGGAGTTCTGTTGGTATGGTTCGAGGGAAACCACTAACAAAAAGATCTATGGAAACTGAATACGTTCTGTGAGAGATTCACCTTCAAACAAGTACAGACAAAAAAAGGACCAGAAAGAAGGAACTGTAACTTAGTGTTTAGCCTGTGCAAAGTACTGGAGGAGGCAATTCACACATATCATAGGAATATCATTTATTCGCATATCAGTTTACCACTTCTCTCTTGCCCCTCAACCTTCTGGGCATCCACACCTGCCTCTGCTTATGCCCCCAGCCTTAGCCCCTTGCACACTCATAAGCTGAGAAATTCTAAGCAAGATTCTCAGGTCTTCTGATGTAATCAGGAGAATGGGCAGTTAGAAACAAAGAGGCTCGGAGAAACAGGAGGGTTTGGCCAGAAAGGCTAAAATCATATACGTAATAAAGAACTTAAAAAGACAAAGAAAGCCCGAAAAGTCAAAAGGTGTGTGGTTTAAGAGAGGGTTTGGAAGACTAACATGGAGGCTCTGGAGAGGTACAGATAGAAGAGAAGGGGTAGATGAAGAAGAACTCTCAAGAGTGACTATGAGTTTGGCCTTGTATTCTCTTTAATGCTCTTCAAGAGTAAAGATTGGAATGCCTTTTAAACTGCCATTTGTGGAAGGATAGTCCAAGATGGCAGAGGAGTAGAAACCTTAGTTTTGTCTGGTCCCAGGAATTCAGCCAGATAGCTATCAAGTCATTCTGAACACGTGTGAACTCAAGTAGAGATCTAAGAAAAGAATAGCTGCAACTCTACAAATAGAAAAGCAATCACTTCCTGCAAGAATGACAAGATGGAAAAACTCACCTCAAAAAAGAGAACAAGAGGCAGTACTGACTGCCAGGGACATAATCAGTATGTATATAAGTAAGACATCAGAACTAGAGTTCAGAATAATGATTATAAAGATACTAGCTGGGCTTGAAAAAAAACACAGAAGACACTAGGGAATCCCTCTCTGGAGAAATAAAAGAATTAAAATCTAATCAAGTCAAAATCAAAAAGGCTATTAATGAGATGCAATAAAAAATGGAAGCTCTACCTGCTAGGACAAATGAGGAAGAAGAGGGAATTAGTGATATAGAAAACAAAATGATGGAGAATAAAGAAGCTGGGAAAAAGATAAACAACTACTGGATAACAATGGGGAGAATACGAGAGATAAGTGATACCATAAAGTGAAACAATATTAGAATAATTGGGATCCCAGAAGAAGAGGAAAGAGAGAAGAGAAGAAGGTATATTGGAGCAAATTATAGTTGAGAACTTCCCTAATCTGGGGAAGGAAACAGGCATTCAAGTCCAGGAGGCACAGAGAACCCCCCTCAAAATCGATAAAAATAGGTCAACACCCCGACATATAATAGTGAAACTTGCAAATCTCAGAGACAAAAAGAAAATCCTAAAAGCAGCTCAGGACAAGAGGTCCATAACCTACAATGGTGGAAACATTAGACTGGCGGCAGACCTATCCACAGAGACCTGGCAGGCCAGAAAGGACTGGCATGATATATTCAGGGTGCTAAATGAGAAAAATATGCAGCCAAGTAAACTTTATCCAGCTAGGATGTCTTTCAAAACAGAAGAAGAGATCAAAAGCTTTCAGGACAAACAGAAACTAAAAGAATTTGTGATCGCTAAACCAGTCCTGCAAGAAATATTAAAAGGGATCCTTTAAGCGAAGAGACAGCCCAAAAGTAACATAGACCAGAAAGGAACCAAGACAATATACAGAAACAGTGACTTTACAGGTAATACAATGGCACTAAATTCATATCTTTCAATAGTTACTCTGAATGTAAATGGGCTAAATGCCCCAATCTGAAGACACAGGGTATCAGATTGAATAAAAAAGCAAGACCCATTGATATGCTGTCTGCAAGAGACTCATTTTAGATCCAAAGACACCTCCAGATTTAAAGTGAGGGGATGAAAAAACATTTACCATGCCAATGGACATCAAAAGAAAGCAGGGTGGCAATCCTTACACCGGATAAATTAGATTTTAAACCAAAGACTGTAATAAGAGATGAGGAAGGACACTATATCATAATTAAAAAGTCTATCCAACAAGAAGATCTAACAATTATATTTATGCCCTAACATGGGAGCGGCCAATTATATAAACCAATTAATAACAAAATTAAAGAAACACATCAATAATAATATAATAATAGTAGGGGAATTTAACACCCCACTCACTACAATGGACAGATCATCTAAGTGGAAGATCAACAAGGAAACAAGAGCTTTGAATCACACATTGGACCAGATGGACTTCACAGATATATACAGAGTATTCCATCCTAAAGCAACAGAATACACATTCTTCTCCAGTGCATATGGAACATTCTCCAGAATAGAGCACATACTGGGTCACAAATCAGATCTCAACCAGAACCAAAAGACTGGGATCATTCCCTGTGTATTTTCAGACCACAAGGCTTTGAAACTAGAACTCAATCACAAGAGGAAATTTGGAAAGAACTCAAATACATGGAGGCTAAAGAGCATCCTACTAAAGAATGAATGGGTAAACCAGGAAATTAAAGAAGAATTTTAAAAATTCATGGAAACAAATGAACATGAAAACACAACTGTTCAAAACCTTTGGGATGCAGCAAAGGCAGTCCTAAGAGGGAAGTATATAGCAATACAAGCCTTTCTCAAGAAACAAGAAAGGTCTCAAATACACAACCTAACCTTACACCTAAAGGAGCTGGAGAAAGAACAGCAAATAAAGCCTAAACCCAGCAGGAGAAGAGAAATAATAAAGATTACAGCAGCAATCAATGAAATAGAAACCAAAAGAACAGTAGATCAATGAAAGTAGGAGCTGGTTCTTTGAAAGAATTAATAAGATTGATAAACCCATAGCCAGACTTATCAAAAAAAAAAAAGAAAAAGGACCCAAATAAATAAAATCATGAACGAAAGAGGAGAGATCACAACCAACACTGAAGAAATAAAATTATAAGAACATATTATGAGCAACTATATTCCAACAAATTAGGCAATCTGGAAGAAATGGATGCATTCCTAGAGACATATAAATACCAAAACTGAACCAGGAAGAAACAGAAAACCTGAACAGACCCATAACCAGCAAGGAAATTGAAGCAGTAATCAAAAATCTCCCAACAAACAAGAGTCCAGGGCCAGATGGCTTCCCAGGGGAAATTCTACCAAACATTTTAAGAAGAATTAATACCTATTCTTCTGAAGCTGTTTCAAAAAAATAGAAACAGAAGGAAAACTTCCAAACTCTTTCTATGAGGCAGCATTACCTTGATTCCAAAACCAGACAAAGACTGCACCAAAAAGAATTACAGACCAATATCCCTGATGAATATGGATACAAAAATTCTCACCAAGATACTAGCCAATAGGATCCAACAGTACATTAAAAGGATTATTCACCATGACCACAAGTGGGATTTATTCCTGGGCTGCAAGGGTGGTTCAACATCTGCAAATCAATCAGTGTGGTACACTACATTAATAAAAGAAAGGACAAGAACCATATGATCCTCTCAATAGATACAGAAAAAACATTTGACAAAGTACAGTATCCTTTCCTGTTTAAAACTCTTTACAGTGTAGGGATAGAGGGAACATACCTCAATATCATAAAAGCCATATATGAGGGTGCCTGGGTGGCTCAGTTGGTTAAGCGACTGCCTTCGGCTCAGGTCATGATCCTGGAGTCCCAGGATAGAGTCCCGCATTGGGCTCCCTGCTCGGCAGGGAGTCTGCTTCTCCCTCTGACCCTAACCCCTCTCATGTGCTCTCTCTCATTCTCCCTCTCTCAAATAAATAAATAAAATCTTTAAAAAAAAAAAAAAAGCCATATATGAAAAGCTCACAGCAAATATCATTCTCAATGGGAAAAAACTGAGAGCTTTTCCCCTAAGGTCAGGAACACGGCAGGGATGTCCACTATCACCACTGTTGTTCAACATAGTACTAGAAGTCCTAGCCCTAGCAATCAGACAACAAAAAGAAATAAAAGGCATCCGAATCGGCAAAGAAGAAGTCAAACTCTCACTCTTCGAAGATGGCATGATACTTTATGTGGAAAACCCAAAAGACTCCACCCCAAAATTGCTAGAACTCGTACAGGAATTTAGCAGTGGCAGGATATAAAATCAATGCACGTAACACACAGTGCTCGTTGCAATTTATCAAAAACTAATGAAGTACTGTATGGTGACTAACATAACAATAAAAATAAATTAATCAAAAATAAATAAAATCAATGCACAGAAATCAGTTGCATTTCTATACACTAACAATGAGACAGAAGAAAGAGAAATTAAGGAGTCAATCCCATTTACAACTGCATCAAAAGCCATAAGATACCTAGGAATAAACCTAACCAAAGAGGCAAAAGATCTGTACTCAGAAAACTACAGAACACTCATAAAAGAAATTGAGGAAGACACAAAGAAATGGAAAAACGTTCCATGCTCATGGATTGGAAGAACAAATATTGTTAAAATGTCTATGCTATTGAACACTGCATCAAAAACTAATTATGTACTACACAGTGGCTAACTGAACAAAATTTAAAAAATAAAAAAATAAAATAAAATGTCTGTGTTACCTAGAGCAATCTATACACTCAATGCAATCCCGATCAAAATACCATCAACTTTTTTTTATTCCACAGAATTGGAACAAATAATCCTAAAATTTGGATGGAATCCAAAAAGATCCCAAATAGCTAAAGGAATGTTGAAAAAGAAAACCAAAGCTGGCATCACAATTCCAGACTTCAAGCTCTATTACAAAGTTGTAATCATCAAAACATTATGGTACTGGCACAAAGCAGATACATAGATCAATGGAACAGAATAGAGAGCCCAGAAATGGACCCTCAGCTCTGTGGTCAACTAATCTTCGACAAAGCAGGAAAGAATGTCCAATGGAAAAAAGACAGTCTCTTCAACAAATGGTGGTGGGAAAATTGGACAGCTACATGCAGAAGAATGAAACTGGACCATTTCCTTATACCACATACAAAAATAGACTCAAAATGGAAGAAAGACCTAAATGTGCAGCAGGAGTCCATCAAAATCCTAGAGGAGAACACAAGCAGCAACCTCTTCAACCTCAGCTGCAACAACTTCTTCCTAGACACATCGCCAAGGGCAAGGGAAGCAAGGGCAAAAAAAAAAAAAAAAAACTATTGCAACTTCATCAAGATAAAAAGCTTCTGCACAGCAAAGGAAACAGTCAACAAAACCAAAGACAACTGACAGAATGGGAGAAGATATTTGCAAATGTCTTATCAGATAAGGGGCTAGTACCCAAAATCTATAAAGAACTTAAAGAACAAATAATCCAATCAAGAAATGGGCAGAAGATATGAACAGACATTTCTGCAAAGAAGACATACAAATGGCCAACAGACACATGAAAAAATGCTGAACATCACTGGGCATCAGGGAAATACAAATCAAAACCACAATGAGATACCACCTCACACTAGTCAGAATGGCTAAAATTAACAAGTAAAGAAACAACAGATGTTGGCAAGGATGCGGAGAAAGGGGAACCCTCTTACACTGTTGGTAAGAATGCAAGCTGGTACAGCCGCTCTGGAAAACAGTATGGAGGTTCCTCAAAAAGTTGAAAATAGAGCTACCCTATGACCCAGAAATTGCACTACTGGGTATTTACCCCAAAGATACAAATGTAGGGATCCAAAAGGGCACCTGCACCCCAATGCTTATAGCAGCAATGTCCACAATAGCCAAACTGTGGAAAGAGCCCAGATGTCCATCAACAGATGAATGGATAAAGATGTGGTATATATATATATAATGGAATACTACTCAGCCATCAAAAAAATGAAATCTTGCCATTTGCATCGATGTGAATGGAACTAGAGGTTATTATGCTAAGCGAAATAAGTCAATCAGAGAAAGACAATTATCATATGATCTCACTCATATGTAGAATTTAAGAAACAAAACACAGGATCACAGGGGAAGAGAGGAAAAAATAAAACAAGACAAAATCAGAGAGGGAGACAAACCATAAGAGACTCTTAATCATAGGAAACAAACAGGGTTGGTGGAGGGGAGGAGGTTGGAGGAATGGGGTAACTGGGTGATGGACATTAAGGAGGGCACATGATGTAATGAGCACTGGGTATTGTATAAGACTGATGAATCACTGACCTCTACCTCTGAAACTAATAATACATTATATGTTAATTAATTGAATTTAAATAGAATAAATAAATAAACTGCCATGTGGCTAATGCTTATCTGTACCTCCTTAAATGCAATTCTATGCAAAGACTGAGCTATAAGGGTTCACCAGATTTATTCAGGTTACACATCAAGACTTGTTTTGAACCCAAGATACAAAATTCGACTGCACCTAAAATTAACTTTATCCTAGACTCAAAGCACAAGCAAAGAGCACAAATTCTCCCTAATGACTCAGCCACTGAAGTCACCCTGAAAAGGGAGGTAGGCAGGTCGAGTATTAGCCAGAGGGGCAGAGTAGTTACCTCGAGTGGATTTAAACTGATAGGGCATTGACTTTCTCTCACTGATCAAAAATTCAAAAATCAAAGGAAAGTCATTTTATTTTTTTTTAACTTTTTAAAAAAATTTATTTGACAGAGACACAGCGAGAGAGGGAACACAAGCAGGGGGAGTGGGAGAGGGAGAAGCAGGCTTCCCATGGAGCAAGGAGACCGATGCGGGGCTCGATCCCAGGACCCTGAGATCATGACCTGAGCCAAAGGCAGCTGTTTTAACCAACTGAGCCACCCAGGCGCCCCAAAGGAAAGTCATTTTATTAGGGTTGGGATAGAGATGAATGTCTCAGCTTTGTAAGGGATTTTCTTTTCTTTCCTTCTCTTTTTTTTTTTTTTTTTTTGTATCTTGATTTCAGTGATCGCACTAATGCCACATGAAATGTCCTTTTTCTTTTTTCTTTCTTTTTTTTTTTTTACAAGATTTTATTTATTTGACAGAGAGAGAGAGAACAAAGCGGGGAGTAGTAGGCAGAGGGAGAGGGAGAAGCAGGCTCGCCACTGAGCAGAGACCCCCCCAACACGGAGCTTGATCCTGAGCAAAAGCAGACATTTAACGGAGTGAGCCACCCCGGTGCCCCAAAACATCCTTTTTCAAACCTTCTATTCTCCTTCAAACTGCAATGCTGGCTTGCTTATTATCTCCCTGATCTCTCTGACTTTGAGGTTGCAGTAAATGAGCCATATGGGGCCTTAGGATTCATTTTGGTTGTGGATACCTTTATCCCTTAATGAGATGAAGAAGCAGTTTTGTCTTTAGTGTCTACTGTTGGTACCTAATGCTTTAAAATAAAATTGTGGCATCTGACCCTTTTGAATCCAGTGAAGCTGAGATAATTGTGAATTTAAAACAATTCTAGCTATAATGTACAAAATGAAGAACAAAAGAAAAGAACTTCTCTTTTACCTCAAGTTACCCCATCTTATATACATATTTTTTTTATTCTTATGTTAATCCCCATACATTACATCATTAGTTCTAGATGAAGTGTTCCATGATTCATTGTTTGTGCATAACACCCAGTGCTCCATGCAGAATGTGCCCTCCTCAATACCCACCACCAGGCTAACCCATCCTCCCACCCCCCTCCCCTCTAGAACCCTCAGTTTGTTTTTCAGAGTCCATCGTGTCTCATGGTTCGTCTACCCCTCCGATTTTCCCCGCTTCATTCTTCCCCTCCCGCTACCTTCTTCTTCTTCTTTTTTTTTTCTTAACATATATTGCATTATTTGTTTCAGAGGTACAGATCTGAGATTCAACAGTCTTGCACAATTCACAGCGCTTACCAGAGCACATACCCTCCCCAGTGTCTATCACCCAGTCACCCCTCCCTCCCACCCCACCCTCCACTCCAGCAACCCTGTTTGTTTCCTGCAATTAAGAATTCCTCATATCAGTGAGATCATATGATACATGTCTTTCTCTGTTTGACTTATTTCAAGTTGCCCCATCTTAATTTGTCCCAATATTTTTTACGAAAAAGTCACACATAATGCAAAGATGGTACATTTTTACAGTGAACATGATATACACCAGTAACTAAATTCACCCATTAGCATTTTACCAAACTTGCATTATCATGTTTCTGTCCATCCATCAACTCATTTTTTCTTAAGATTTTATTTTTAAGTAATCTCGACACCCAATGTGAGGCTCAAGCTCAGAACCCTGAGATCAAGAGTCGCATGCTCCACTGACTGAGCTAGCCAGGAACCCCCCATCTTATTTTTTTAATTTTACCATTTATCTTTATTTTTTAAGGAAATATAATCGACATATAATAATTTGTAAGCTTAAGGTGTACAACATATTGATGCATTTATTTATTGCAACCTGATTACCACTGTGGCATTAGCTAGCCACCTCTATTACTTCACATAATTGTCATTACTTTTTTGTGATGAGAACAATTAAGATCTCTTAGCGACTTTGAGGTTTATAACACAGTATTGTTGACTATAATCACCATGCTGTACATTAAAGCTCCAGGACTTGTTTATCTATTAGTTCCCAGTTTATACCCTTCAACAACACATCCCAAACTCCTCCACACCCCCAGCCTCTGGTAGCCACCATCCTACTCTCTCTTTTTATGAGTTTGGCTTTTTTAGATTCCACGTAAAAGTGATACTCTATGGTATTTGTCTTTCTTTGTCTGACTTATCTCAGCATAATGTCCACAAGGTCCATCCCATTTTCACAATTGGCAGGATTTCCTTCTTTCTCATGGCTGAGTAATATTCCATTGCATATACACACCACATCTTTATCTACCCAGTGATGGACATTTGGCTTGTTTCCATATCTTGGCTATTGTGAATAATGTTGCAATGAGCTTGGGAATACAGATACCTCTTTGATATCCCGGTTTCATTTCCTTTGGATAAATATCCAGCAGTGGAATTGCTGGATCATATACTAACCCCATTTTTTTTTAATTTTGTGAGAAAACTCCAGGCTGTTTTTCATAGTGGCTGAACTAACATACATTCCCACCAACAGTGCACAAAGGAGCCAAGAATACCCAAGGGAGAAAGGATAGTCTCTTCAACAAGCAGTGATGGGAAAACTGGATAACCACAAGCAGAAGAGTAAAACTGGACCCCCATCTTAGACCACTCACAAAAATTAACTCGAAATGGATGAAAGACTTAAACATAAGACCTGATGCTGTAAATTTTATTTTGCATGTGGAGCCACAGAATAAAATTAAGTCATCTTATTTTTCGTGCATTGCACCCTTCAGTACAATTCTCTGTAAATACTTCAGCATGGGTGTCATTAACTAGATTTCAAGATTTGTTACAGATTTATTTTGAGATAAAATTTACATACAATGAAATGCACAAATCTTAAGTGTACATTTGCTAAGTGCATGTATCTGTTGCAACTTAAATCCTCATAAATACATGGTAGAATTTTGCTTTCACTCCAGAAAATTCTCTAATACTTCTTGCTCATCAATTCCATCACTCCTGCTCCCCAGGGCAACAACCATTATGAATTTTTTTTCCTGCCATACATCAGCTTAGTCTGTTCTAGAACGTCATAGAAATGGGACCATACAGGATACTCCATCCTATTTTATTGCAAAATAAACTAACCTCTAGCCCCCCTTCAGTATAGGGAAGACTTGGGCATTTTTTCCTTGCATGGTTTTAGAAAATAGGGAGTCTGCTTGCTCTCCATAAAGACAAGGGTTCTGTAGGCCATTAGTCCTCATGTTGGAAGGATGCTACCTATCGGCTGAGGTGGTTTCAGTCAAACTGTCCAGAACAGACAAGGCCGGTGAACACATAGGATATCTGTGGGTTAAATGAGCTTTGTGGTGGGTTCCTGCAGCCCTTCACTCATTTGCAGGAAATGTTTCATGAGGCTTCATTAACATCTGGATCTGTCCAGAGCTTCAAGGGACTGCTTTGCTTGATCTGCAGTTTGCTCAAGGCTGGAAGTCAGAGTGTACAAAACACATGGCATCATAGAAACCCAGCCTGGGTCCTCATTTGCTTCATCCCTTTGACCCAGAGGATTGTAGGCATCCTATCTTGGGTTCTTAGTCCTTCAAGGGCCCTGCAGAATTTTTGACTAGGGAGAAATGTCTTGTTTTCCTCGTGCTCTCTATGGGAGGGAGCAGGCAAAGGAAGAAGCTATCTGCATTGCCTGTGGTGTAAGACCACCCGCCAGCACAAAATAGGAAGTAGAGGGAAGTAAACAAACCAAATTCTGAAATGCACTCATCAGTGCAATCTGTCCTCTGAACGCTTTTGCATCGAGAGAAGGTTGGGACGCAGCGAAGCGGAAGGAGCTCATCAGCTGGCCTCGATGACAGCATTAAGGAGGGGAGGAGAGGCATCCAGACAGCAGTACCAGGCCCTCCCAGACTCAGTGGGGCAGGAAGCTCTGCCACCAGTGCAGAGGGCTATCTGCTTTAGTCAGTCACATGGCTTCCCTGCACAGAAGGCTTTCCATCAGTCACTATTGCCTTGAGCGCCAGCATTGAACTCCTGTGTGCCCGGTGCTGAACCCCAGGGTGCCGCAAATGGGAAATACAATGATGGTGGTGGCCGTGGTGATGTACAGTGAGGATTCTTTTGATGCTCCTATGCCCAGATCTCAGGGATGGATGAGACTGGGCACCAAGAGCAGAATTCTGCAGAGCTAACCAAGAGGAGAGTAAATATGTTAGTCCACATGGTCAATGGAACAGGGGAGAAAGAGGGGTCGCCTCTGCTTCGCGTGATTAACTGCAATTAGCTTAATGTTCATACATATTAAGACCCAGACCCTGCCTCGATAGGGCCGCAGGTGCAGAGATGGCTAAAGAGAAGAGTCCGCAGGTTCAGAGTTTCTGGTTTGGACCTATTAAGAATGCTAATGGAAGTCATTAGAGACCAACTGATTATCAAGGATGAATTGAGGAGTGTCATGGGTTGGTATACATTAAAGCTTGAAGATCATGTGTTCTGGAAGCGTGAACCAGACTGTGAAATCCCCAGCTTCTCAGGATGGGTTGGTGAGGCTCAGAACCCTGCACACCCAGCCAGCAAGGAGAACAAATGTGCAGCAATTGGCCATTGAGGAAGAACCAACAACTTCCCGGGAGGCCAAAGGCCAGTCCATGGGAAAGCATGAAAGATTTTTTTCTGTGTCTTCCTGACTATAAATTCCCAATGTTGAGGCTTAGTTCTCCTTGCATGCTTCATTCAAAAAATATACAATGACCCTGTACCAGAAAGGAAAGGACCCTCCCCTTGGAGCTCATAATCTAACTCAGGGACAACAGTTTACTCCTTATCTACTTCCCTGTCAGCTGTATTTCTCCTCCCCTTCTGACACAAGAACAGGAAAGAGAAGGGGCCTGAATATTTAAAAACTAAGGCAAAAGAAGGAGAGAACAGAATGAGCATTACTCCGCCTCCTACTGTTTGGATGTATGATGAAAGCACACATGGTTACTATCCTCAGGAACTTATTATCAAGTACCAGGCTAAGAGACAAACTGGATGACTCAAAGGTTTCAGATGAGGCATGTGAGCTGGGGACCAAGGGACAGTTCCAATGGCAAATGCCACAGCCAAGAACTGACTTCAGTATTCCACAGTATATATTGAAATTAAAAACCCTTCAGAAGAAACTGTCTTGAGGATTGCCCACTATTCCTCCACCTTTTTACACTTTTGTTCACCTGAGTCCCAGTCTGGCTCTAGCTGCCCCCATCACACTTCTTCCCGTCCCCAGGCTTACCGAAGACTCTCCTTCCTCCCAGGCCAGGGAGAGCTGGAGAGCTCCCCATACTTGTGCCTCTAGGTCATTCTTTTTCTGAGGTACCTCCTGACTTCCTGCCTTCTCAGCCCTGGACCAGCTGTCCAGTTATCCCTGCGGAGTCCCATCCCAGTGAGAGCCCAGAACCATTAATGCTTGGGTCACCAGGGGGCACAGCCCCATGCCTCAAGGGCCAGAGTCACAGGCAAATGGCCGAAGCAGGGCTCGGCCCCCACTGTGCCCACAGAGGGTCTGCTGCATCAGCTCAGCGAGTGCTGGTCCCAGATGACACAGTCAGGCTTGCTTCCCAGGATCCTCACAGCCTGACCATAAAATGGCCTGTTGTGCTCATACTGGTCACCCCACCCCATCTATCTGTTTGTATCCCTGCTGCTATTTCATGCTCCCTGAACATTCACAGAGGCAGGGGTGACTCTAAGCGAGGTCCCCCTGCCCTTCCAGCAGGTACAGTTCAAAGCACCTTTCCTTCCTTGACAGTTTAAAGAGCAAGAACTGTCATATCCCAAGTTTCTGTGCTCCGTGAAGCATTGCCAATTAAGTCTCCAGGGAGATTGCATCTCTGGGGAGCCACTCACAAGAGGGCTGAGTCTCCAGGGCTGAAAACAAGGGGCCCCCATCTGGGGGTGCCGAGGGGCCAGTTCCAAAGAAGGGGTGCTGGGAAAGCTGATGCTTCCTCTCGGACCTTTCTAGAAGCCTGGGCTAATGTAAAATTTCCTCTTCTTCCAGACAGTTGAACCCCTAACCACACACACACACACACACACACACGCACACGCGCACACACACGCAAGCACGCGCGCACACACGTGCCGCACAGGCATGCACACATATGCAATGCCACATGCATACACATGCACACACGCACACGCACACACACACACAAGCATGCACACACACGTGCCACACAGGCATGCACACATATGCAATGCCACATGCATACACGTGCACACACACGCACACACACGCACACCAGTCTCCACTATCCCAGCAGGCACAATTATCCTCAATCACGGGTTCCCACCTGAGACATTTCACAATAAAACAATTGCCCGATAAAAAACTACAAAATAACGTAACTTCTCAGTGTGTGACCATGTCTGAGTCACCCTGAATCTATCAGCTCATCCACAACAGTGTCATCTGTCTGACGGAGGACACACCCAAAGGCCCTACTGGTGCTTTTCACTGGAGATCTCAGTGCCTGTGCAAGCCACCTTGCAATTATTCTAATGAAGCCAACAGGAATCCAATTCTAAAAAGAACATCCCCCAAATCACACTAATTGGATTTTAAAGGTGTGATCGGATTTTGTGGTGGCTGCTTTACTTCCTAGAACAGGTTTCAATTCCCTAGAACAGGCTCCAGGCTGCCATGTGAGGGAAGTGAGCAAGGGTGCTGGGACGAGGGAGGGAGGCCGTCCTGGGCCCAGGAGATGCCCCAGGAGGTTGCTGAGGGCTTTCCTCCTGCAGGTGAAGACAGGCGCTCCTAGGGGCGAACAGTTTGGGGAAGCATGGCAGCAGATCCAGAGGGACCCTCAGAAATAAGCTCTTCCAACCACCCCACATACAGAGGAGGACCTCCGAGCCCAAGGGGTGAGAACCTGATGGAGGTTACGAGTCAGCTAGTCTCAGGGCTGGGACCAGGACTGGCCTCCTGTGACCCTCACACCACACGAACAGGGCACAATGACGCTTTGCCACAATAAAATACGTGTGACAGAAGCCTCCCTCAACGGGTCAAGTGGAAAAGGCAGATTAGTCCTATCTCCAACGCCAGGACAAGGGATAGGCTTTTCTGTTCTCCTCCGGGCAGAGGGTCCTGAGGGTCACTTCTGCATATCCTCTAAGTCCCCCAGAAAATCCACCTCTAGCACCAGCATAACCAGTGGGAGTGACCCATAAGAAAGGGGGGAAACAGAGTCCCTGAGTATGTGGAATTAAGTCATCTGTGCATTGGCCTCGCCCCTTCCCACACACACACCACCACGGCCTCCATCCACTGCCCCCCGGACTGCGCGCTCCTCAAGGGCCAGGACCATGCAAACTCTGTGCTGACTCCAGCGCCCCATCTGGAAAATTCCACATGCAGGTGCTTGATATAAATGAAATCAAACTGGGTCGGATTCGCTGGGAAACAGCGGCTGGCTTTGTGGTGACTTGGACACGTCAGTGACAGCAGCAGTACCTGCAAGTGGAGGCCAGGCCTGTCGCCAGGCTCCAAGGCCCGAGGAACAGCTGAGAGAGCTGACTGGGCAGCAAGCACCTGGCCTCACTCCAGGAACAATGGCAGTTCGAAGAGAACGCCGTTTATAAGGCCCACAGGAATTTGCAGGACACCTCTCCTCCCACGTGTCGTTTGGAAGTGGCCGAATTCCTGGGGCGCCTGGGTGGCTCAGTTGGTTAAGTGACTGCCTTCGGCTCAGGTCATGATCCCGGAGTCCCGGGATCGAGTCCCACATCAGGCTCCCTGCTCAGCAAGGAACCTGCTTCTCCCTCTGACCCTCCCCCCTCTCATATGCTCTCTCTCTCATTCTCTCTGTCTCAAATAAATAAATAAATAAATAAATAAATAAATAAATAAAATCTTAAAAAAAAAAAAAGAAGTGGCCGAATTCCCAAAACAGGGTGATAGCCTTGGAGAGCGACGTGGCCTGAGCCAGAGAAAAGCGAGGCCTACGGCGCAGGTCTTGAGGAAGTCCAAAAATCAAGACATCCTGGGGAGTGATGCTGTGAAGCCTGGCCCCTTCAGATGAGGAGGCTGTTGGCTGGAGAGCGGAGGCGGACATGGCGGGAGTCACCCGTGGGCGGGAGCCCCATCTCCTGCCTCCTCCGGCCCCACAGCTGCTCCCCGGCTCCGGCTCTGCTCTGCTGCAGCAGGAGGGCACCCCCGGACTCCAGACCCCGGGGCTCAGGGCTGGAGCTGTGGAGACTCCCCTGGGTCAGAGCTGAGTGGCCCCTCACAGCCCCACAGAACGTGAGCAAACAACAGAATCCAAGCCAGCCTGCAGAAGACACCAAAGAGGACTAGAAAAGCCCAGATACTTCTTTTCTTCTCCAACCTCCTCCTGGACTCCTCGAACTCATGGCCACACTCCCTACTCCTCTCCACAGGGAAAGAACAGAGAGAAAGGAAAACACACCAGCACCGGGACAGCCTGAGCAAGAAGGCGGTACAGGATAAAGCCAGAGCGCCTTCAGAAGACACTGTTTCACCAACAAGAGCTGCCCGACAAGGTGCCGAGACTGAGGGTAGAATGGAGAACAGGAAGAGGTCCTTACACTGGAACCTTCGCCATCAGGGCACTTCACTTCCACTCCCTCCTCCCTGTCCCAGCTCAAGAGGGGAAGCCCACGGTCTTCCCCAGGGGATAGCCCACAGGGGCAGGGTGGCAAGTCAGGGGACGTGCAGCCAAGAGGAAGGAGCCCTCAGCACTGCCTTTCTTCAGCTGCAGCTACCGACCCCCATTCTGGTCCATGTGGCTCTGTCCACACCTGCTGGACCCCGGGATCACAGCAGGCAACAAGGGCTCCCACTTAGGGCCAAAGGGCCGGACGGGCTGCACCCTCCCCAGAGCTTCCCGGGCAAGGGAACAGATGGCACTGGAGGCAGAGGGGCAGAGACCACCCGCCCCGGGACCCGCGAAGCGTGGAGGAGATGGACTGAGTTCTAATTCCAGCTCTACCCCCGACCAGCTGGGTGAACTTGAGCAAGGAACCTAAACTCCTTATTCCTCGGTATCTCCAGCTGTACACGGAGATAACACCTCCTCTCAGGCTCCTTGTGGGGGTGAAGGGAAAACCCAACACAGATGTGCAGGTGAGCCTTGGCCCCCGAAAGGGGCTCAGGGAGGGCTTTCTTCCTTTTCTGCTTCCTTTGATGACCTCTGGAGGGCCTGGCCCTCCTCTGGGGAGCCCCTGTCCCAGCCTAAGGCAGAAAATAATATTTATGGAAAGTTTACGACAAGCCAAACACCATGCTCAGTGGTTTGTAAGGATCTCCCATACTCTCTGGACGCAGCTTGCAAGCAGGGGAACTACAGCTCTGCTGTCAACCATCAGTAAGAGGAGGAAGGTGGTGAGGAGTCAGTGCCAAGGAGAGAGCAGAGCACTGTCACATTTGGGCTGCTCGCCGCATCCAGTCTTGTGTGTGGACCCTGTGTGTGGGCAGCAGGTGGGGGGACGGTGAGGCTCGCTCTGGTCACCTCTGTGCCTCCAGGAGCTGGGCTGTGATGAAGCATGTTTGATAATGGGTATTTGTGATGGAAATTACCTAATGAGCTACAAGATTGTTATCTAGCACTCAAACAGTATTATCATAAATATTACAAATGAGATTAGGCCACCTTTGCTAGATCAAACAAATAATAAGAGTAATTGAAAAGAGAATAAACCAAAGGACCAGCCCACTCAGTTCCTCAAAGTGTGCTTTCTTGTTGATTTGTGTATTTGCTTTGGACCATGTGGGCCGGAGACAAAAATTGATCCAGTCATCTGTCCATCCTGTTGCTTGAAGGAAATTCTGCCCAGAAACAAAGGGAATCTACATGGGTAATGTGTGTGCAAGCATGTAAACGAGAGAAGGCGTTTCACATGCCTCACTGCAGAGTGATGTCAGGCCTTTGTTCCTGGGCAAAACCGCGTTCTCTCCTTTTAATTTGCAGATGGAAATGGATTTCATTTTTGACATTTTTATCCATAGTTTGAGAGACCAGTGTTTTCTTTTGGGATTGGCTGGGGTGAACGAGATGATTTTCTTTCTCATCATTAAAATGTTGAAGCCCTCCTTCAAATAATTGATCACAGAAGCAATCAGTCTTCTCTCTTTCCATTCCTGGGAGATCACACTCTCTCTTCTTAGTCTTTCAATTCAACCACTGTTTGAAATAATCAATATTTTATTTTCAAACAAAAGCCCTTGGACAGTTCCATTTCACCAGCACGGAATTGGATGGCATTGGAACAATTATTTCTGAGCCCACAAACTTTTGTTAAGATGACTCTTCGGAGACTAAGCTCTGTGCTCACTGCTCTGTTTCCTCTTTGTAAATGGCAGGAAGGCTCTCCCTCCCAGGCTCCCCTGGGATCAGGCAGGGGCAATGTGAATGAGTCCTAGCCTACTGGATGCGAATGGAGGTGACGTAAGCCACTTCTAGACCTGATTGTCCACCATGGCGACCTGAGAGGTCCTGTGTTCTTGGTGTTGTATCTGTAAGATGAAGACCTAAGTGGAAATCTTTGTCGTGTTAAATGCTAATAACTGACTGACACAATCACGCTGCAGTGTTTCAGACTCAGCTAACACTTGCAGAGCTTCTTCCATGTTGTGGATCATAATGTATCTGAGGGTAAAAAGTCCTTTGTGTCTATCCTCATCACCAAATTATCTGATCTCTCTAAATCTGATCACTTTTTGATCAAGAAAGCAGACACATTTTTGTTTGTGTTTATAGAGAACTTGTGCCTCAGGCAGATTACTTGGCAATAAAGCAAGCTCTTACCTCATATAATAACAAGATAGCAACTGCCAGGTTAGTCTAATAAAACAACCTGACAGATAAATATTATTATCCCCATTTTACAGATGAGGATCTTGAGGCTCAAAAAAGTTAAACAACTTGTCCAAGTGACATCACCATGTGAAAAGAGGAGCCAGGATATAAACTCAGACCTTTCTTATTTCACGCTCTTTTTCTCTTAAGCTACATGATCTCTTGACTCTATCCTGTGAAAATAAGGTAGAAGAATTCGCAACATGATATGATGAAGGGTCCCCTTTGTGTATCTTCAAGCCAGACAAACCTCAGGCTGAAGATTAAAGAAATGAGCCTTGAAGGAACTCATGCACATATAGACGGGTCAGATTTTTCTTTTTTTCTTTTTTTTTAATTAATAGGCTTTATTTTTTAGAGCAGTTTTATGTTTACAGGGAAAGTGAAAGGAAAGTACAGAGAGTTTCCATATACCCTGTCTTTCCCTCCCTATTATTAACATCTTCTATAATTATGGTACATTTGTTACAATTCATGAACCAATATTGATAAGTTATTACCCACTAAAGTCTACAGTTTACATCAGTGTTCACTCTTTTGTCTTGCACATTCAATGGGTTTTGACAAATGTATAATGACATGCACCCACCATGGCAGATCGTACAGAAGAGTTTCACTGGAGCCAGAATCAGAGAAATCTGAGTTCATGGAAAAAGTGGGATATAGGTTGGACTTTAAAAAATGGATAGGATTTTTAGAAGGATCAAGAACCATGAACAAAGCCAAAGAGAAAGAAATGCACAAGGCACTATTCAAGAGAAAGTGGGTATGTCAGTTTGTCTTAAGCAGAGGGCTCACACTTGGGAAGATAAAACAAGAATGAATGTTTTTTTGACACTATGATGTGCCAGGCAATTGCTAAACATTTTACATGGATTAAGTGATCCAGAGAATAATTTATGATATAGATGCATTAATCCCATCTTTAATGAAAGGAGTGCAAGTTAAAGCTTGGAAGGGTTTTTACAGACTTCTCTAAAGCAACACAATAGGTATTTGGAGGATCTGGAATATCAACAGGCTGAGTCCAGAGCCCTTTGACTCACTGCACCATAATGCCTCCAAAATAAAACCAAAACAACATAGCAGATAAAATGGAAAAGGTAAATTAGGGACCATTTGAGGTTGACTTGGAAGTCAGGATATAAAGTTGTTTTGTTTCAGCAATATAATTTTCAAGAAAAGTATATACTAGTATTTCCTTTTGATAGTTGAAACCAGGAAAAAAGGGTAAGTCTGAATCTAAGAATCTTGCCTATTTCATAACAGCTTATATAGGCTTAAAAAAACTCTATTTAGGAGAATGACATGATAAAATCATATTTGGGGATGTTATTTATCCTGAAGATGATATGTCAAGTAGACTGGGGAGAAAGAGAGCTGAAGGAGAATCAGTTAAAAGTTTACTGACATCATTCAGGTACTGGGCCAGAAAGGTCTGGACATGAAATGGCAGTTGTATGAATTGAAATAAAAGGATGGTTATGGCAAAAAATGTCAAGAGAGAACTGACCAGTCTGGGGGATGAGGGAAATGTCTGGAGGAAGTAAGGGTGCCTGAGAGAGTGATGGAACTATTTTCAAAAACACTAACGGCTCAGATTGCAGCTGTGCAGGGGACATCATGGGGGAACTGTCCAGCAGAGAGATGGAAATCAAGTCTGGAGTAGAGGGAAAGGGTCAGGTGTAGAGTCACAGATTTGAGAGTCACCTTCGAAATAGTGATGCGTGTGAAGTGTGGAGGGAGGGGAGAAGAAATGATTGGAAAATGCATGGAAGAAGGAGGACAACTCAGCACAGACAGGAGAGGGACACTCGAGGAGAATCGATGAGGTAGGGAAGCCAGAGTCCAGGATGAAGTGGGCCTCGACAAGAAGATCGAGACAAGATTGTCAGATGCTACCCCATGGAGAGACAGAGGCCACCCAGACCAGGAAAGGGCCTTTGGAATCCTTTAACACGAACTGGAAAACATCGAGGAGGGAAAGAATGGAGATGCGGATGGCTCAGGAGTGGGGAGTGGTGTCTGGGGATGCTTGAAGCACAGGAAGAACGTGACTTTTCTCAGGCATCAAAGACCCAGGAGGATAGATTTGCTCAAAGCCATTGTTCAGATGCCAAGGGAACATGCAACAGCACCAGAGCTCAAGGGACTGTGAGGAGAGCTCTTTCTGAGCAGCTGAGTCAAGAAGAGATGCCTTGGGCACATTAGACAGAAAGTACTACAGGGGTGATGGGGCTACCCCAGGAGAGAAGGGGTGGAGACACAGTGGGAGGAAGACTGAGTTGTCACCATACTGTATATTTTGAATTTCATACGATGTACAAATATTGCTCCTCTGAACAAGGCAAACAGGTGAGACCATCACCCTTCCACACAATGCTGCAACAAGCTGGAATCAGGGGCTCTGAAGTTATCTATAGGAAAGCAGACTTCTCTGAGCAGAAAATGTGCAGTGGGCTTAGGTCCTGAGAACTGACTCCACTTTGCATTCCCTCACTAGTTGTGGCAAGAAAAATAAATCAGAGGCAAAGATGAGGCTCCTCCTCCACCACCCTCCTCTTTGTCTCTTTGTCTTTCAGTCCTTTTCCTCGCCTGTTTTGTTTTTTTTTTTTCAGGTATTTGCATCATGCACAGTGGATTCAGCACTGTATTAAGAGCTGGTTTTATTTTTCATTGGAAAGCAATGTTAGTTTTAACATTGGTCCGAGAAGAGCATGATTAGGAAGGCAAATCAGCTTCTGAGAATGATCAAATGGTACATTTCAAAAACAGATGGTAATGATTTAAAGATTATCCATTGGCTTTGGATTACCCATGCTATTGTTCATCTCCAACAGCCCTGCTAACCATGAGGTGACTCTGGGATCCATAAAAGACTTTAAAGAAAATGCAAAACTCCCAGCCATCACCCAGTCTCGCCTTTCCCCCACGGGACTGATTTAGGCTGCAATCAATTGTATATGAACTCAGAGCAGAGAATGTTCAAGTTGGCACTTACCAACAGGTAATCAGAATCCAGGGATATTTTGTTTTGAAACTCATTTTCTTCTCTCTCTCTCACCACACACACACACACAAACACACACAGACACACACACAGTACAAGTGTGGAGAAACCCATGTTAATCTGATTGCTGAGTACTGATGTTAATGATGGAATTACTCTCTTGAAATCCAAATCTATGTGTTATAACATCATGGAGGGGAAGCCACTTTGCTTGGTAATGACTGAATGCTGCTCTTTGCTCCTTTCGGCATTTCTATTTTAGGTGTCTGGAGTCTTCTGAGCCCTAGACTCAAGTCCTTAAAACGGGAGAAAAAGCTGGTGACAGAAAAGGCAGCCTATGTATCAGGTTCTGCCAGGAGCTCGGAGCTAGGAACCAGGAGCTAGACTGGAGCCAGCATCTAAGTCATTGGCAAGGCAAACGAGCTGGCCCCAGTCCTGGGCCAGCTGGGGCCAGGGGAGGATAAGGCAGGAGGCTGATGCCCAGCTGCCCTTTGCTGTCCTTCAAGGCACCGGGACCAGACTCCAAGGCAAGTACATGGCTTGTGGTCAGGCAAAGATTTTGTGCGTTCTGAGTGTGAAAGACAGTCTTTGAGGTGCAGTTTGTAAGCCAGAGATTCCAGAACTTGAGGGACATTCTGAAGGTTTGTGGAAACATTCAAGCAGCCCATGTGACACAGCCAGCCTCTCCTGGACACTTCAGGGTGCTTGTTCATCCTATACACCAAACTCACTTCTCACTCACCAGATTTGTCTTTGACCCCAAGGTTTCTGGAGGAGTTCCTGGCAGCAGGGACCAGCATCTGCCAATTAATCGTCAGAAGTGAGCTCAGAAGCCCAGGAGGAGCCTTCCTCTTGAGAATTATGCCTTCTTTGGGCATAATTAGGCTCCTGTGTTTGGACTTGCAGGGCTGGATGTGGGACAATCTGCTTCTTTGGATGACTACACCAACTGGAGAGAAACCAAGTACCCTTCCTGACCCCAGGCAGCAAGACTGGGATATAGGATGTCTTGCACACCCCAGGAGTCCTTCTGGCATAAGAATATTAGAGAAAGAGAATTATTAGAATTAATGTTTAAGATTCTGACATCCAGACAGGATCTTGTACTCAAGAATGTTCTAGCCCACCATGAAAGTAGACAAGCAAGGGAGAAGTGTGTCAGAGTGGTTTATCTCCCTCCCCCATGAAGCCTGCAAAGCATCACAAGGCAAAGCATCTCTTCTAGGTGGACCTGGGGCACTAAGAGTTCCAGATTCCAAGATGGTCCCATGCCTCTGGCCCAGGAGAAAGGAACTGTGCCAGAGCCCTAGGGTTTGAGCATTGACTGTCCTGCTAAACCTTGCCAGCTGTGTGCTCCCCAAGGACTATTTCACTTTTTGCAAAGGGAAAGAATTAAAGATTCCCCTTTCAGCAAAAAAAAAAAAAAAAAAACCATGGAGGTGGTGAGCACATACTCTGCCCTGGCTACTTGTGTCACTGAGGCAATCCCACCCTCCTGTCAGAGGCTGCCCGGCAAGGGGTCAGCAACAGATGAGCCAGACCAGGATTATCAGGACCCAGAAGTAGATGCGAAGGCCAGGAAAGGCAATCCAACAGGGCGGGAAGTATCTGGAAGGTTCATGCCTCCCCCAAGGGCTTCAGGGGTTGGGCGTCATCCTGTCTGGTCTCAGACAGCAGAGCTCCCGTCATGAGCTCCAATGGCCTGATGCAGAGCTGTCAGCCACAGCAGCACCAAGAAGAATAAGACAGGACTTCAGTGACTGAGGGCAGAGAAACAGGCCTGGGGGAAAGAACTGGAAGCCGATCTCAGGAGTGGCATACAAATTCAGGGCTTGAAGGGATCAGTAGGAGGAGGTCAGTAATGGGACCAAGGGATAAAGTCAGCACGAGAGCAGAAAGAGCTACTTGATGCTGGGTTGGGTTGGGGAACTCTTAGCATAAGATCAAGATGATAACTTAATAGCCAAACACAGCACCAATGGTAAAAAGAGGACTTCGTTCTTCTAACATTCAGCAACCTTGCTATGCTCTGGAGATACAGGGAAATGAGACCAATCCTGCCCACCAAGGAGCTCACAGCAGGGTGGGGGAAGACATCCCTGTGAACTGGTCATCTTAACAGAGTAACTGGAGGATGGGGCCCATCCACAGAAGATAAGCATTGGAACGGAGACAAGTGGGGGGGGGCAGGTAGGCTCTCAAGGCGAGCCAGGACCAAGTCAGGGGGTGTCTCTATAGTAGGTCTCAACCTGTGGCTACATGCCCACCCCTCGGTTGGCAGATCCACCAAGACCAGGCAATGTGAGCGGTCGGTCCTTCCCCAAAAGAAAATTGGGGTTCAGAGCCCAAAGGAGGGGACTGACTCTTGGGTGGCCAAAAATGAACTGAGAGCATGCCTTAAGTGTTTAGGCTGGAGAGTGACATAAACACATGTACAGTTTAGAGCAGAGGGTCAGCAAACATTTTTCTATGGACAGCCAGAGAGTAAATCTTTTCAGCCTTGCGGGCCATACATATGGTCTCTGCTGCATCTCTTCAACTCTGGGCTGTAGCACAAAAGCAGACAGACAGTATGTATATACGAGTGGGCGTAGCTGCGCTCCAGCAGAGCTGTATTTACAAACAGAGGCAGGGGGCCAGCCTGGGTGCTCTGGGCCTAGGACACCCTGATCCACGCCATATTAGGGTAGAAGAGAGGCACAGGAGGGGAGACAAAGAAAGCAAAGAGAACACACATGAAACCGTTCTCTCTGTGAAAATGTGCCCTGTGGGGTTTCTAGCTGAGTGCAGCCTATTAGAGAAAATTCCCAATCTCTCTCTCTCTCTCTCTTTGGGATAAAACTACCCCAAGGTAAAGAGTCCCTTTGTAAACTTTATTTTCATGAACATTAAGTTCGGCTTCCCCTTGCATTTAACCTGTTTCTCAATTGTTGGTTTCTGTAGGGGGTTCTATGTGTTTTCTAGGGGGTTCTATGTGTTTTCTATCTTTCAGAGGCTTTTCATTCTGGCAAATGTAGCAGCAATCCTCCTCAGCAGGATGCTAGCAGTGTATTCACTTTCTCCACCCCCCACCCCTTATTATTATTATACTGGAACCATGGGTTTCCCAGTGTGGGACACCTGTATTTATTTGAGTCCATTTTCAAAAATACAACATGACCACATCCCCACTTTCCGGGTTGCCGTCTTGCTCACTGCTGGCAACCCGGAGAGTCTTCCCCTGTACCGCATCTCAGTCACTCCGCAGCTCAGCCAAAGAGGGGGCACTAGGGACTTGGAGGCAGCGTGTACAATCGTGGCAAGGCAAAAACCTAGCCCCTCTTTTGTAATCACCTCTTCGGTATGAGGCAATATGCTGTGAATTAGTGTGTTCCAGGCCTGGAGTGGTAACATATGGTGTATCTCTGCTCATTCTACATTAAATCCTGACATTTTGCAGCTGTCAAGATAAAGCTGTTTATATGAGTAACATTGTAGTTTGTTTATAGGGAAATAATGTGTAGCAAGTTATGATTAATCAAGGTGTCTAAAATCTGTTGGAGGCTTCTAAATAGATTTGTTTTCACGGGCCGTGCTTTCTGTCTCCTAAATCAGGGGTTTGGTGCCCCCCCCCCACCCTCTTTGCACCTCAGGCCCTTCCTGGTCCTGTCCCCTGTGGTCCTGTCCCCCGTGAGGCCAGGCCATGGTTGCAGAGGCAGGAAGAGTGGGGACGTTGCCCGGAGTGAGGAGACAGGATGTAGCTGCCTTCATTTCCAAACTCCAGGAAGCCCCTCAAAGAGCCAACGTAGCTTCATTCCTGAATTTCTGTGTTTAGAACCCAAGTCTCCAATTGGATGGTCACCTAAAGAGCTGTCAGTAGGTAACTGCGTCTCCAGGGAAACACAGAGCACATTTAGCTTTGGTTTTCCTGGGTCCCAGGGGTCATGGGGCCTGGAGACAGTGCCGATTTGAGGAGTCTAATCTTCTAGAAGTTATGTGAACTCCTTATGTCTGTGGTTCTGGGTTCCAACCTCCTCTTTGAAGGATAACTGGTTAAAACCCCAGCTCCTGAAAGTGGGAAAGAATCGGATGCATCATCTTGCTGAGCCGTCCTTCCAATGCAAGAATCCTTCAACTTCACTGACAGCTGGTGTCAGGCCACTGTCTGATCTATATGACTGTGGGGAGGGTCAATGCTGGGAGGAAACTGCCTTCTGATCCTAGGCTACATCTGCCCTAGTTTTGCCCTCTGGAATAACTTAGGGCTAGCTCATGGCTTTTCCAAATGAAAAACCTTCAGATCTTGTCAACAGCCACCATCTCCTCTACAGGTCAAACTTCACAGCCCCCAAGCGCTGCTTACAGTGCCTCGCCCCTCTCCACCCTGGCCACACTCCCCCAGCGCTAGCTGGCTGGTCTTTATGCACCCAGAAACGTGGGCTCCAGAATGGACCCATCTCAGTGTCCAAGATGCCTGGAAGCCCCAACTGAGCTCTCTTGCCCCTTGTCCTCCATTCCAAGGCTCCGCGTGGGAGTGTGGGGACACTGTGAGCAAGAGAGTCTCAGAACAGTGGCCGTCGTCATTATTGGCGCTGACATTTCTATGAGCTTCTTAACATTTCAAAGGACTTTCCCTTTGTTCAGGCACAATTATTTCCCCCAAACAGCATCTCTATATTAGAGGAACTCTTAGGCGTATACTTATTCTGTGCCTTTGAGCCAAATGTGCAGATATTGCTCCAAAGAGAGTGTCTGCATGCACAGATGCATGGTGGGGTATACACGCACATGCACGCGCACGTCCTCTGTGCTGAGCCGGCAGCAATCCTTGCCCCACTGCTGGCCAGGTGGAGAGGTGGGCAGTCAGCCCCCACCAAAGGGGCACACAGAAATCCAGGACACTGTGGAGGCGGCTTCCTCCGCAGACTAGCAGATGCATAAGCATGGACACATACTCCCAGCAACACTTGGGGCGCAGCGCCAAGGACCGGCTGCCCTTTTTTGGCCATGGAGGCAGAGCCAGCAGTAGCTGCAAGAAGAGGAAGCAAGTGACCACAGCGTCACAGCCCTGCTGCGCCCCATGCCTTCCTGGGCATGCAGGAAGGCAGGCAGGAGCAGAGGTGAGGAATTTGCTGCCTGAGAGAGCAGGGCGATGCCACGGCTGCAGAGGAGACCTTGAGTCATCACCCAACTCATTTTCAGCAGAAAGCCTTCCTTCCCCCAAATCACTTTTACCTGGGTTGTGCTTCTAGAAGTGTCCACTGTGAATGCTTACAGAAAAGAGCAGATGGCTCAGGCCGGAGTCTTAGGAGATGCCCCATTTCAGAACGGAGGGGAGGAAATGAAGCCACTGGTGGAGCCTGGGCAGGACGGGGCCAAGGGGCAGAAGGAGGACAATTCTGAGGAGTAGTTGGCCCAGAGATGTGGGTTAACTGACCTGGCCGGGGTCTAGCAGTTGAGCTTGCATTGGAAGATACTGAGTTTAGCATCACTGAACCTTCCCTTCCCTGGGTGAGGAGAGTCCCCTCGTTGGCTGAGAGGTTATTTGATCTCCTGAACTGCAGATCTCAGAGATCTCCTCTAGTGTCGCCATGCGGCAGAGAGAGAAGCACCGAGGTGCCCATTCCATGGGTGAGAGATCACAGGAAGGACCCAGGAAAGGGCAGAGGACGCGGAGCCAGGGATGAAGGGTGCAGGATCACTGCAGAAGGTGGTACCTTCGGAAAACAACCAGAACAGACAAAGAACTGAATCCAGTCAGGAACCCTGCACTCCCCCTCCACCCCCCTTTTCCTGTAGAGATGGCAGAGCGAGGCTCTTGTCGGAAATGAATATCGCACAGGACAGTTAATCAAAGCTGATCCGCCCCCTGCCCCCATGAGTGAGCGGTGCTTGGAGCAGAGTGGGCAGCCAGGCAGATGGAGTGGAAGGAAACCCTCCCCCAGCACAGTCCACCTGCAGGGGGGTGGCTGGTGCTGCAGGAGAAGCACAAAGCCAATTTCTTTCCATAAAAAATGATATGAGGTGAAAAACCGTTTACTGCATATTAGGATCCACAGTTGGGCCATTTGTATATTTTACTGGGATGGTTATGTCACTAAACGAAGCCTGAAAAATCCATCATGGGCAGGGAGCCTGACAGTGGCCTGGTCAGGGGAGGGGAGTGGGGGGGTGGGGTGGATAGGCGGAAGAGGAGGAATGGGAAGGGAGAGATATTGGTGTTTTCGGGGACTCATGTCCATGCACTGTCCCAGGTCACTCGGGTTCACATCAAAGGGCCCGGTGGATCCCCTATCACGATGCTCCGCAGTTACTGTTCTTCCTAAACAGGATGCTCAGAGGTTCTCTCTACACCAGTCCTTCTTGGCTGGTTCTGGGGATGCACTAATCTGCCACTTCCAATTCAATGAGTGACTTTGAATTCAACGCCTATGTGCTAGGTGGGGGACCCTGTCGTCCCCCCACTGGTCAGGATCCTCTCCCCTCTATCCTTAGAGCCACGAGCAAACCACACTTGTGGTTAGAGAAAGAAGTGACTAAGAAGACCCTGAAAGTTGGGGAGCAGGTATCCAGGGAGTGGCAGACTGCAGGAGGAAAGTGTGGGAATGCCATCTGAGTGGCTGCATTTAATCAGGAGCTCTGTCAATGAGTGCCAGGGCCAGCCACCTGAAATGCCAATTCCAACTTGAATTGTCCACTTGTACCTCTCCCCTTGCCTCTGAGCAGTGTCTGGCTTTAGCAAACTGATCAGGAATTGGGGGCCCTCCTGGCCTCCCTAACATACCACCGACCCTCTGCTATGTATGACCCTCAGACTCCAAAGCCAGATGGGCCAAGAGAATGTCTGACTGGAGTCCTTTGTTATCCAGGTGAGAAACAGAGGCTGGTACTAGAACCTTGTTCTCCTAATTCCCAGCCCACCGTCCCACACCTCGCTGCTGCCCCAGGGCCAAGTTTGTAAGTGCAAAGGAGCCCCAAATCACTAATAGCCATCTTCCCTGACCACCCAAGTGCAACCCACTACATGGGAGTCACGAGCAGCCAGGGCATTTGCTAGAATGCAAAACATTCTCATCCCAGCCTCCTACTCCACCATCTCACTTTCCCTTTCCATAATACACAACGTCCCCCCCACCCCCGGGCACCACCCAACTGAGAAATAAGGACACCAACTGGATGAGCAATCCCCAGTGCCTGAAGGAGAAGGGCGGGGATGTCACTCGATGCCAGGCGGGTAGACGGGCTGTCGAGACGGCTGCCCAGACCCAGAACCACAACAGTCGTGAGGTGGATTGAGGACAAGATGGAGAGAACAGTCGCCGAAGGTCCTTGACCACAACTGGGAACAGTGTGCAGCTGCCAAATGGACTGGCATGATGCTGGGTTTTGCTACCAGTTCATCTGAGGACAAATCAGATGCCGCATTTTCACAGAATCGACTCAGCTGTCCAATTCATCCTTCCAGGTGAAGGCAATGGATGCCAGAAGAAAAAATCCCACGTGTCAGGCGGGTAGCAAAGATGTTGCGTGTCCCGTCCTGACGCCCACAATTTCCTGTGCAGCAAGAGCGAGCCAGGAATCTCCCCAGGACCTGAGTCCAAGAGCAGATGGTTCACAGCAGAGGAACAGTCTCCCTGTGCCTGGGAGGCAGCCCGGGGCGGCGGCAGGCACGCAAACTCTGGCGCCACAAGGCCTGGGTTCTGATCCCTCTTCTGCCACTTCCTAGATGTGTAACCTTGAGCGATTTCATTAACCTCTCCCTGCCTCAATTCTCCCGTCTGTAACATGGGGAGAATAAGAGCACCCACCTTACGAGGCTGCCTAGGGATTTCATCGATTCCTACCTGCTAGTGTTTCGAACAGGGGCGGGCACGTGGTAAATGCTGTCGGAGTGCTAGGTGAAACACCTGAGTGTGATGTGAGCCAAGGAAACCAGGCCCTGCAACAAAAGGGTTCTCAGTCAAGAACTTCTCTGCAGGTGAAGCCAGGGCCAAGCGAAGGGACCACTCGGACCACACCTAGGGTGACCGACACCAATGTCTTCATTTCCCTCGGCTCCTGGCCTGCGTTGCCCGTGAAATGAGTTCCTAAGACAGGCCTCTTAGTTTCTTATTCAATTTCATATTAAAATTAGGGTTGTGTCCCTTAGGGAGAAAAATGTGCCCCCCCACAAACAAGAAACTCCCTAGAGGAAGCTTGTTAAAATCACAGATTTAAAGGGACATCAAGGGGCGCCTGGGTGGCTCAGTCGTTAAGCGTCTGCCTTCGGCTCAGGTCATGATCCCAGGGTCCTGGGATCGAGCCCCGCATCGGGCTCCCTGCTCAGCGGGAAGCCTGCTTCTCCCTCTCCTATTCCCCTTGCTTGTGTTCCCTCTCTCGTTGTGTCTCTCTCTGTCAAATAAATAAATAAAATCTTAAAATAAATAAATAAAGGGACATCAATATTTTTCTGACAGAGTATTAGTAGCAATGAATAAATTGCCAAATGGGGCTGCAAACTAGCAGGACTGCTCGGTATTTGAGTGACAGTTAACGTCTCGTGGGAAATAGCAGTGACAGCTGAACGTGTCACCAAAGACACGGCCTCGATTGCATGGTGTATGAGGGACTCCTTCCTGGAGAAAGCAGCAGGCCAGGGCCAATGACAGCCAGCACAGTGGAAAGCCAGGCTGGAAAGGGGGGCTGTGCACTGGGGGCAGCCTACAGCCCAGGGTCCTGTGGCCAGGAGGTCCAGGGCTGGGAGTCGTGGGGACAGATCGAGACCTTCCGAGCCTGGTGTTGACCTGAGCAGGGAGGTAGTCAGGACACTTGTGGGGACTGATGGTTTTTGCATCAGGTGGACATTCAGACCACGTAGTGGGGCTGATGTGGGAGAATCCCAGAAACTTCAGTGAAGCCCAGGGAAAACAACTAGCCAAGCAGGTCAGGAGGCTGGGGCACCAAGGTAGAGCCCAATCTCTGCCCTGGGGACAGGGAAGGGCGGAAAGGGAAAAGGGAGGGAGACTGGGCACAAGAGACCCAAATGGGAGACCAGTGGGGCTTGGGTAAGGAGGCCGCCATTTTCAGGGGTCTACATCCAGCCCATGGGACATGGCGGGGGTAGGAGGGGAGGGAAGGAAGGCAGGGGGTGTGGGGGAGGTCGGTACAGCAGGAGGATTCCAAACCCTTCCAGGCAGTGGAGAAAGGTCAGAATGAACAGGGCTGGGGACAGAGAAAGACTGTCAGCTACAGTGATAGAACCCTTGAGTCATGAAGCTTCTACCGCATTTTCAGAGGGGGCTGATATGGAGCCATGGTCATAGCTTCAAGCCTGTCTGTAGCTTTAAAAGGATGCCCAGAAGCATCTGTGTTTTAGAAATGAGTAGGTCAACCCGGAGATGCAGAAATCCAGCCAAAGCCAAACATTCCTGACACGGCAGGAAGGAAACAGGTAGAGGTGCACAAATATTGGGACTCGATGGGAAGACAGCAACTAAGCAGGTGTGCATTGCCCAACTCGGACAGACGGCCCAGGGCACCTGCAAAGGGCCCGTCATATCACATCAGCTTAGCAAGAGGGCACGACTAATCAGCTGACCCTTTGGTCCATGAATCTTGCTTATACAAATTGTTTAAAAATGTGCTGTGGACATAAAACTTGTTAATGGACTTTCGGTTGGAAGAGAGACCAGGGACATTGATTACAGAGTGCAGGGGGCCATCACCTGGAATATTATATATTTCTTTTGTGTTCTAATTTTTCACAATAATCATATCTTCCTTTCATAATAAAAGGAGATACTAAAACAGAATGTGTTATGGGAGGACATACAGGATGCTTTGAAGTAACTTCTGGAAAGCTTGTGTAAGAGTCAGTTTATGAGGGTTTCTGGTGGCTTCGCACCCCTGCAGGAGCTGTGGGTCCAGAAAGGAGGGAATTCTTAATAGGAGGTTGTAGTGGGACCACACTCTCTCTGCCCCTGGCTTCCTGCCTTACCCCAAGAATTAGGTATTTGCACCCTTGCTGGAAAGTAACTCTTTGCCCATTCTGCCCCTAGAGTCAGCCTCTCCCACTCTGAAAGGAGAATAATCTATGATCTATGATTGGATTGGCAGGCTTCGAACCCCAGGCAGCTGCTTTTCTGCACTCGGGAGAGCTCGTGTGTTAAAAATCGCATGCACCTTGGCCTCTCTCTGTCTGACTCCTGCAGTATCTTTGCTCTTGTCCACCCACCTCCCCCCAGAGCAGCTCCCCATCTAGAGTTGGGGGAAATACTTCCGTCTTTTGGGGTCCAATTTTCTTACCCTATTCCAGCTTTACCAGCAGTGAGGCTGATTTTTTTTTTTTTTTTTTAATCTGACTTCTGGTCTATTTCTGAAAGGATTCAGAACTCACGAAGGGATGTGATTAAACGCCATATTTCTCGTCTCTCAAAAACAAAAAAACAACATCATTAAAGCAGCTTGGCAAAGAAAGCTTCTGATTGGAGGAAAAGTGTCAGAAGGATTTATCACAAGTAACATCAACGGAAGAACAACTAACTGTGATATTGTGATAAAATAAGTAATATGTATCTGGTCTTCATACACTGTTTTTTGGCACCAAGCTCCTAAAACCCTTGGAATTTCCTAAGTGAGGAGAGACACCATGGTGTCTTTTGTTATGTTGATGAGATGACTTTTGGAAAGCCTCTAGATAACCAAAGGATGGGAGCCCGTTGCCAGGGGAACCAACCACGTGATTATAGAGAGATGGAACTTTCAGTACTACCCAACTCCCCCACTTCCAGAGAGGAATGAGGGCCTGAAGATTGAGTTCAATGATTTAATCCATCATGGATCATGCCTAAGTAATGAAGCCTCCATAAAAAAAAACAAAAGCAGGGGTCTGGAGAGCTTCTGGGCTGGTGAGCACGTGGAGATTTGGGGAGAACAGCTCACCTGGGGAGAACACAGAAGCTCTGGGCCCCTCCCCATACCTTGTCCCATGCATCCCTTCCACCTGGCTGTCCCTGAGTTATATCCTTTCACAATACACCAGTATTCTCATAAATAAAATGCTATGAGTTCTGGGAGCTGTTCTAGCAGATCAATCAAACCCAAGGAAGGAAGGAGTCTTGGGAACCTCTGATTTATAGCCAGTGGATCAGAAGCACAGCTGACAGTCTGCACCTTCAATGGACATCTCAGTCTTGTGGGACTGAGCCCTTATCCTTTGGGTCTGATGCTGTCTCCAGGTAGCGTGAGAATTGAATTGAACTGTAGGACACCCAACTGGTGTCGGAGAATTGCGTGGTGTGGGGAAAAATCCACACATATCAGAATTGGTGATCAGAACCATTACTACCATTTATTTATTGAGTGTTTACCAGAGGCCAGGCCCTGTGCTAAGTACTTTATGTGTTGTTTTTTGTTTGTTTGTTTTAATTCTTACCACAGCTTTCCAGAAGAGGACACCGAGACTGAGCAATGCCAGGGTGGGGATTGTTAGGGCAGAGCTGAGATTCACACCTAGGCCGACTTCCCAGGCCACCTGCTTTAGCACCACCCACTATGGTGGCTGATTTCACCCTTTCCTTGTGTGAGGGCAGTAGGTCTGCCTCCTAGCCTAGGGGGCCAGACAGCCAGTACAAGTGGGAGATCATGACAGGGCAATGTTCAGATCAGCAGCAGAAGGTGCAGAGGGACAAGGGCAGGACAAATAAAGACCAGGACACGTGTCCAGATGACATGACTGGGGGTGACGATCGGGGCAGTCTGGGGAGCAGGGCAGGCCTGGACCATGATCCCCAAGAGAATTGCACAGAGGCAGCCCCTCAGGAGGGAGATCTGCAGAAATCCCTCAGGTATCCCTCAGGCTTGAAGCTTAGGCTCATCCTGTTGGCCCTACACCAAAGTAATTAAAATACCCTCATTCCTTTTCTGCAGGCTTGGCCATAAAATCATGGACATTGGAACTGCAGGGAACCTGAGAAAGTCATCCAACTCTCTGGTTCTGGAGATGAGCAAATGGGTCTAGAAAGGTGAATGAACTGCCAGAGGTCACAATGAAAAGTAGGGAGGGAAACCCAAGAGTTCTGACTCCCCTCCCAGTGCTCTTTCCATGATACCACCTCAAGGCTTGGCATTCTGGTACATTTCTGGTCCTACCATTAAGAAACATCTACTTTGGGTTGGGCACTGAGATAAACCTGAACTTGCCCAGCATTGATTTCCAATCTCAGCTATAGACTTCCAGTGAGGTTCATGAGATTGTAGCCATGTTGTAGGCCACCTCAAGTGTATGCTCAGGTCTTTGGACTGGTAAAGATAGCTCTTAAACCCTGTAGGTTGTAAACAGATGCAGCAAATGTGACAGAGAAATACAGGATTGATTTTCTATGTCAAAAGCTACTCCTAATTTATACACTCCATAACTGCCAACATTCCGTATCTTGACAGACATCTATTCTAGCAGCTCAAGATAGGAGCTTACCTCCCTCTCCCTGCCACCGCTCCCCAACACACAGCCCTTGGACTGCAAGAGTTCAATAGTCTTTCCAAGGTACAGAGCAAGCCAAGGGCAGGATGGATAGAGAACATCACGTCCCGACTCCCCCAGTCTCACGTTACCTCACCTGGCACAGATTCCTGTCATCAGAGGAGAAAAGGTCATTCATAAGTCATGAATGGTGACTTCATGAGTCACCAGAATAAGGCACACACATGGGTCTCATCCTGGGGGAGGCCCAATGCAGGCAGACGGAGATGCAGGAACAGAGTTTCGAAGTTAAGAGTGTCTGCAGGCCAGGCGGTACTGATTTAACAAAGGGTCTATTTGCAGTGACAGAAGAAGACCCCAAACTCTGCCCCTCCCATCATGCAAGCCTCCCTGCTGTTCTTTTAATAGAAGCATTTTCCCTGCCTTCCTCCCTTCCCTCCAAAAAGCCTCAGAAATATGTTGTGTGAAATATCAGAACTAATTAGACCAAATGGTGTTCATATCTGTCACTGGTTTTTCTGGGGGGAGAGCAGGCTGTGTCGTGGAGGGAAATTTTGTTAACTAATTAAAGACAATTTTTAGGGGAGAGTGTCATGTTCCTGTGGGAAAGAAGGGTGGGACTACTGGAGAGGGTTCTTGGATGGGCCAAGAATGGATATAAAAGACACAGTGACAGCTGGGTGACCAGGAAGGTGGTGTGGGAGCGACGGACGGGACTGAGTTAACTCGGGGGCAGCCTGTCCCAGAGCTCTTCTTATAGTCAAAAGAAGACACTGTTTGCACCCAGGAGAACGCACATTTACCACACCAATGAAAAAAATCCATAGGAAGGAGGAGGTAGTTTGTCCCAAGTTGGTACTTAGCAGTTGTTACACACCCAAGAGCAGGAACCACATCTTAGTTTGTTTATAGTCTCTGACTCTCAGCACAAGTGAGGTGGCATTGGCTATCACCCCCCAATTCTGATTGGAATACAGTAGAGGAAGAAGAGGACGCATTTATATGAGCCTAGTTTGTGCTGGAGACAAACTAAGATCCTTTGCTATTTTTTCTCATTGAGGAGTATCTAAATAGAAGTAAGAGAAAGAGAACGTGAGGATGTCGAATCAGAAGAAGAGAAGACACGAGGAACTTGGAGCCGCCTTCATAAAATCAAAATACTACCATGTGAAAAAGGGAATGAATTCATTCCAGGAGATCAAACTAGGACTCAGTGGTAGAAGCTACCAGGAGAAGGACTTTGATCTGAAATAATGTGATCTAATTTTTTCACAATTAGAGCTGTCCCAGAAATGAAACAGTTGGTAGCGGGCCGGACGTGGCTCCCGAGCTCCTGGGAGGTTGAGCCAAGCTGCCCAAGCATCAGTCAGAGCCGTTCGGGAGCAACTCCTGCGGGAAGACTTCACTCCGCGGTTCCCGAAACATGGGCTTCCGTGAGCCTGCAGATGGGCGGCTGTTCCAGGCTGTCTTTCAGTTGTGCGCGCCAGCAAGCTGATGTTCCCTGAGGAAGGAACAGGGCAAAGGCCCCGAGAAAGCCTCTGAAACCCTCTTCATGGGCAAGTCTTTAAAAATGCAAGGAGCATAGAAGCACCTGGGTGGTGCAGTCAGTTAAGCGTCCGACTCTTGATTTCAGCTCACGTCATGATCTCAGGGTCGTGAGATCGAGCCCCGTGTCAGGCTCCAGTGTGGAGCCTGCTTAAGATTCTCTCTCCCTCTCCCTCTGTCCCTCCTCTCTTTCTCTTTCTCTCTCTCTCAAAAAAATTTTTTTTAATTAAAAAAAAATGTGAGGAGGATAAACAGGAATCCTTCAGGAAATATCAGGGTGTGGCGTGGCCCAGGCACAAGGTGAGGTACAGGTGCATGGGGACCCCACTTGAAGGGCTCTTCCATATTCTCACTCCCCCCCAGCACACAGACTTACAAGGCCGGGTAGCCCAGGACCAGGAAGACACATCTTGTTCAGCTGGTGCTCAGCCCCCCAGTGGCGCCGACAGCGTCCTTACCCATCCCTCACATGGCGGCCCAGCCTGCGGTCTCCCGCCCCAGAGTGACTGCTGATGAGGTCTGTACTGAGCAGCAAGGAGGACTGAAGGTGCTTAGGGACCAGACGCTGTCGGGGTGGGGGGGCGGGAGGGGGCACCAGACCCAGCGCACAACAGGTGGACCCTTCCCTAGACTGGATTCAGATGCTGTCACTCACTGGTTACATGGGCACATTTCTTGACCTTTCTGGCCCCTGCTTGCTCTTAAAAGGGGGTGATACCATTACTTAGTTTACAGGATTGTTGTGAGGGTTTTGAATCAGGACAGAGGACGAATGCTAACACCCGAGACACACAGCGCCATGTGAGCGGCTGGGTCTGGGAGGGCACTCAGCACTCTGCCCTCCAAACTGACACCTCTGCCCTCGGAGGGGAGCAAACAGAGAGGCCACAGTGGCCTTGGGTTACACGAAGGCCTCCATCCAGTGGCTAAGATAGCACGCATAAAGGGCTGCGCCAAGAGTGGGGATGGTTCCAGCAAAGCAAATTTCAAAGGAAAACAAAACAAATCAGGGAGTGATAGAAGAAAGAGCAAAGCAAAATGTTCCCTGGGGACTGGGGGGACTGTCTGCATACCCTGTCTGGCTCCGGAGGCCACGTGGCCATTCTGCTGGGGGGGCTGCCAGGGAGCCCTCCTCCAGCAGCCAGGCTCCTCCCCAGCCCCATGCAGTCATCCCCAGGGCTCCTCGCCAGCCTAAGAACTTCTAAGCACCTCCAAGATAGACGTCGCAACTCATGGAACGGATGAGGCAACTGAGCCGGGCGGCTTGGGCTTGCTCAGAGTCCCAGCCTGAGTGTGTGTTGGGCCTGGGGCCAGCACCCCCCACCCCCCTGCCTGCTGTCACCAGGTCCCGCAGCCATGGCTCCGCTCTGCCTTCCTGTCTGCTCCACATCCTCCACAAGCATTCCCTTTGCTGGTCTACTAACTGCCCCTGCTCTTTGGCTCTGCTTACTTTAATATACACATAGATTACAGCTACATTAAAGGAGCCTGAAAATACCAAAGCAGAACTAAAGCAATTATTATAATGCAGCCTTAACAGCAACCATAATGAGACAGAATTAAAAATGTGCCAGCATAATCACAATTCACTGTTCCCAACGACCTTCCAGAACTGCTTTCATTTGGAAAGTAACATGCAGTCCTGAACTGTCAGATGGAAAGGAAAAATTCAATTGTGCCTCCCAGCGTGGCCGGGTCCCTGGCTACCAGGAGATCTGGCTCTTCCACATGAAGACATCTGTCCCCTGGCTGATGCTACATGGTATTAGCCACCAGCTTAGTGGGGGGCCGAGGAAGGGACGCAGGGGCTGGGTGTTCCTTCGATGGCACTCAGGCTGGCTTATGCCTCTCCCCTCCATTTGTCACCAGGCCCGTCCGTTCCACACTGGAGCAAATTCAAGTCTGAGCAGCGTCGTGCCTGCTCAGTGCGGGAGCTACCACTGCAGATGATGACAGCCCACATTATTCCAGTGGATTCCCACAATAACCCTGAGAGGCAGGTTCCATCATTTCCCCCATTTGGTGAGCAAGGAAGCAGAGACTTGGAGAAGTGGCCGCTCAAAACCACATCCAGTGGGGGCCAGAGCCACCACTCAAATCCTTGTCTTCAGACCCCAGAGCACAAATCCTCACCCTGACTTTATGAAGCTGATATCCTAACAGGAGCAAAGGAGAAGTCTATTTGGATTGGCCCTACATTACCTTGTTCTGATGGGGGGGCCGGGGCCGGGGGTGGTTAGGGTGAAGCGATGCGAGGAGACAGAAAGCACCCCAGCAGGAGAAGCTTCCCCAAGGAGCCATTTCCGACAGAAGCGTCACGGGCAACCATGTAACGGCAGAATTGACTCATCCCTCCTCCCTGGGTTCCGTGCGGGAGGGCAGAAATAAGAAGGCAGAGAGCCAGGAGACAGAGCAGCCGGTGGGGGAGGAGGCAGAGAAGGTACGACTCCTCTCCTCCAGGATGCTCAGGAGAAAACACTCCAGCTCAGTGACTCTGCCAAGCCTAACTGCGGCCGAATTCAGCTTCCTGGAGCCTCACCCAAAGGCAAACCTGACCTTGTCCTTCAGAGCATGCTCAGTTTACTCAAGAGTCAGAGATGGGGACATTCAGGCCGAAATGGGGAAGTTACCTGGCTGTTCCTTTGTGTTTGGTTTTCGCAGAACTGACTTCATTGCCTTCTATGTTTGTGAGACGGGGGCCATCTTGTCACACTGGACCGGGAGCAGGCACAGCAGAAGGAAGGAGGGTGAGGAGCCAGTTCCTTAGCTTCCTCCCAACAGAGCGCCTCAGGGGGCAGTCAGCCTTCCTTCTCTCCCCCAGGTCCAGGCACCTCTGATGCTGGGGAAGGTGCCCTGAGGACTCTGGTTCTGGAAGCCCGACAGACCTGAATGCCTTCTGATGCATTTCACTGACGTTGAGAGTTCAGAAGGACTCTCTCTAGCCAGCCTGCGCTTCTGGAGAGGGCCTTGAGCTCCAGGCTGCAAGCTCTCCACAAGCCCCCTCCCCACTCCACTGTAATTAACGTTGGGAGCTGCAATTTCCCCACCTTGGGCAAGCAATGGAAACAAAGCACTTTAGGGTTTAACAACAATTGCCTGTGGGGTCATAGCCACCTCCAGGGGCCCAGGTCCAAAAGGTCATTATAGAAGTGAACTATCCGCCACACCAAGGTTGCTGGTCAGCTCATCCTGCATCCCAGGTGAGTAGGCTTCCGAATCAAGGCACACATGCTGGCCTCACCACTTGTCCCCGCTGTGAAAATGAGCCATTGAGAGAAGCCACCTCCTGCTCTTTCCTAGGGGCCGGCAGTTCCTCTCTGTGGAAGTCCTCCCTTCCTCATCCCTACTTCATGGAGAGAGCAATGCGTGGGTAGTAATTTGACTCAAACCGAGTAGGACCATGTGCATAGTTACTGAAAGCGCAGAACAACCTGGGAGGGAGGATCTGGGGAGTGTGCGAACGTGGTACCTCCAGTCCTGGGGGCTGCAGGGCGCTACTTCTTCCCTGGCCCCCCGAGTGAGAGGTCTGGGGGACCGCAGCCATGGCATGTCCCCATCCCAACTTCCAGGCCAAGCTGAGCTTTCTCAGAAGCCTGGAAACTTGGGAACACAAGCACAAACGGATAAGGGAATAAGGGGGGTGGAGTTAGATGGAAAAATTGCTGAGTTTTTGCTGAACAAATTGCTGAATTGTTTTTTTGGTCTAGTTTCCATCATGGAAAATGGAGCCCGCCTTCTAGAGGTGAGAGGGCCCTGACTGTGGTGGTGAGTGGAGGTGTCTGCGGAGAGCACCCTGACTTCCACCCAGCACGGACAACTGTGGCAAGTCCAAGTCCAAGTCCAAGCCATGAGATCAACAGAACACACGATCTGCTGTGACCCACCTTGCTTCATGGAAATTATATGAAAACCCCCAGGTTCATAGATGCAAAAAAGATTTTCAAGCGCTGGCTGGTTTGAAGAACATGAGACACAAAATATATCCTGCCCAACAGGATTTAGGTATCTGATACTTTGGGGGAAGATGCAATGCTAGGGAACAGATAAAAAGCACAGCATCTGAGAGGCCTGCTGTAAGCAGGGAGCAGGGGCGCCTCCCGTGCCCCCCACCTCTGCTGGCCTGTACTGGTTTACTGGAGTAGGTGGGGGCAGCGCTGCCGGCCCCCCTCCTCCCACCCCCGGGCACCAATGAGATGCAGGGAGGGGTCCGATGGAGCGGCTTGCAATTTTTGTTGCTGTTGTTTTGAATATGTCTTTCTCTAGTGCTCTGCCAACAGCTTGTTAGCACATGGCTCTGCGGATTGAGAAGGCTTTAGATGGTAGGATGCCCTGCCCCAGCCCACGTGGGGGTCTGCAGGCCATTTGTCTGCAATGTCCCCAGACAGATGTTCTAGAGCCTCTCCAGCAGCCACTGGCACTTGGACACCAGGACACCCCAGGCCCTGGGTCCAGGGAGCCAGATCTGAAAGCCCATCCCCCACCAAAGTTTGTTTTCCCATCTGGCTTGCAAAGGTGTGAATGGATTTGACAAAGGATGAGGAAGGAGGGAAAAAGGAGAGAAAGTAACTGCACCCCCCTACTAGCATATCACCATCAAAACACACACACACACACACACACTCAAACAAAGGCAGTCAGACATCTGCCAAAGTAGGCTAGGGCCAAAGCACTAAGTCCCAAAGGGCAACTGGGCCAAGCTTTCCCACTGTGGGGTGCAGTGTCCACAAAGGGTAAGGAGATTTGGATTCAAGTCCCAGCTCTGTGGTGAGCTAGCTGACCTGAAGCCAATCATTTCCTCTCTCTGGACTTCAATGTCCTTCTCCCCACTGTTAGCGCTGTCTGAGCTTTCCTAGAAGAGCACCAGGATTTTACCACACCATCTGTCACCTAATGCCCAGGCCCACCCCGGAACCACCAATTCACAGGAGGCCCAACAGCGTGGGCATCTATTATAGAGTTGAGAAGCAGAGGAAAACACACAGGCCTTTATAGGGATGAGACTGCTGACCTCAGTCCCCAACACCGAGACCTCCAGCTGCCCAAACCCTGGGATCCATGAAGTACTTCCTCCCTTTGTTTATAAAGACCCCAAATACATATTTCTGTGTCTCGAACAAGCTGAAATTGACTTGTTACATACTTCCCGGGGCCTCCCCCATGTGGGACCTATCTAAAGCCATATGTTCCTTATCCAGAACCCATTTCTGGATCACTTCACCCAGCTCCATCTCTCCCTCGTCTGGATTCAAAGTGCTTGCTGTCTGGACTTCTCACCTGACACTCATCTTATGCTGCCTCATACTGGATTTGACTTTACATGTTTCCCATCAGCTAGATTGTTCTGTTTTTTTGTTTTTGTTTTTGTTTTATTTTTTTTAAGATTTTATTTATTTGACAGAGAGAGACACAGCGAGAGAGAGGGAACACAAGCAGGGGGAGTGGGAGAGGCAGGCTTCCCGCTGAGCAGGGAGCCCGATGCGGGGCTCGATCCCAGGACCTTGGGATCATGACCTGAGCCGAAGGCAGACGCCCAACGACTGAACCACCCAGGCACTCCTAGATTGTTCTGTTTGTTGCAAGGTAATGATGTGTGTCGTTCTGAATTAATGTGAAGGGTTTGGTTTTTTCTTTTTACCTTAAATATTTTTTATCTGCTATTTATTTTAATGCATCTGTTTTGTTTTGGTTAGTATTTTCATAGCATGCCCTTCTTCATTCCTGCTACTTTCAGACTTTCTGTATCTGTCTTGTAGAGGTGTGAATGGATTTGACAAAGGATGAAGAAGGAGGAGAAGGAAAGAAATTAAATGCACCCCCCAACTAGCACATCACCCTTACCACCAACATACACACACACACACACACACACACACACACGCACGCACAAATACTCATACCAAACAGGCAGCCAGATAACTGCCAAAATAGAATATGGTCAAACCACTAAGGTGAAAAAAGCAAATTATGTGTTGGATGTTTCTTATAAATTGCACAATTTTAGACCCAAAGTTAGAAATTCCATCTTGAAAAAGGCAAGGTTAATTGATTTCTATTTATCTTGATTGTTAATGTGTTTTAATTCATTTCTATCATTTTGCTTTGTGTTTGATCATTGTTTGAAGAGACACTCCTCAGTGAGTCCCCCATGCTTCCCCATGTCTTACTGAGTACATGTACTTACTGAGTACTGAGTCTTACAAGAAGGTAAGGCTCTGAGCTCGTTACCTGGCTCACTTATCAGGGTTGCGTTCACATAAGGAAATCTGAGAGAATAGGTAATGTGTCCCTTTCTGACACAGCGCATGCTCACTGCCTGCTCAGAGAGGGTTCCCCAAGTGAGGTGCTCCCCACCTGCAACACACACTCACACCACGTGCAACACGCCATTGGGGCCCCTCTGCTTCACTTCCTGGGGGCCACAGGGGCAAAGATGAGCTGAAGCACACATGATTCTCATGATGGTTGCTGTGTGTGAATCTTTTTTTTAAGATTGATTTATTTATTTTAGTGGGGGGTAAGGGGCAGAGGGAGAGAGAGGGAAAGAGAATTCTCAAGCAGACTCCCCACTGAGTGTGGAGCCCAACTCGGGGCTCAATCTCAGTACCCCAAGATCATGACATGAGCCGAAATCAAGAGTCAGCCACTTAACCAACAGAGCCACCCAGATGACCCTCTGTGTGCAAATCTTAAAAGTCCTTTGTCTCTCGATGGACTCTGAAAAACAAACTGAGGGTTCTAGAGGGGAGGGGGGTGGGAGGATGGGTTAGCCTGGTGATGGGTATTAAAGAGGGCACGTTCTGCATGGAGCACTGGGTGTTATGCACAAACAATGAATCATGGAGCACTACATCAAAAACTAATGATGTAATGTGTGGTGATTAACATAACAATAAAAAATTTTTTAAAAAAGTCCTTCGTCTCTGATCCGAGAGTTTCATGTCTTCCAACAGCATCCATGAAACAGCGACAGGCTAACTTACTCGCGTGTAGGTAGGATAAATCAAATCCCAGACCCTTCACAGACCTGGTAAAAATTACCATGGTTATTTCTTCCTTAATGCCTCCTATGGGAGTGATTCTGCTTTCTTTATTCTTTTTTAGCCTCTATGCTTTGGAAGTTATGTATCATATTTCTCTTCTTTTAGTGGTTATTCTATTAACTTTCTAAAAAGTTAAGTGTAACAATGTTTAAAGTCAATTGCTGACTCTGTCCCCCTTCAGGACAATAAGACGCTTTCCCACCCCAACTCCACTCCCGTCCCACGCTCCTTATTGTTATCCAAGAGTTCACGGTGACCTTGTTTGCAATCTACTTTTTGTTACTGTTACTGTTGCAGTCAGTACTTATTTACATTTACCAAAAAGCTTATCTTTCCATGGCTATTTTTCTCACCATTGCTTCTGGCTTTCTACTCCTTCCATATGGTTCAGTTTCCATCTTACTGAGTTAGAGTCTTTTGTTGTTCTTACCACTGGGATCTGTGAGTAATAAATTCTCTTGGGCATTGTTTGTGTTAAAAACTCCTTTCCCTTCATCTTTAAATGGTGGTTTGCTTAGGATCCAGATTTTAAGGTTCCAGTTGTCCTACAGCAATGTGAAGATACACCTCTCGTTGTTCTCTGTTTTTGCCAGTGATAAGTCTGCTTTTACTTCAGTTGTCATTCCTTTGTGTAATCTGACTTTTAGCTGGAAGTTTTTTAAATTTTTCTATTTTTTATGTTCTGTAGTGTCTCTGCAATGTATCCATATGTGCATTTGTTTTTATTTATTACTCATGGGACATAATATTCTTCAATTTAAGAATTTAAATGTTCCTTTCATTCTGGAAAATGCTTTTCCAATATATTTGCAAATATTGCCTCCTTCATATTTTCTCAGTTCTCTCCTTCTGGCACTTGACTACATGTATTTTGACTATGTATCTGTTAACTCTCTTTCATATTTTCTATTTCAAATTCTAGGTGATAATCTTGATGTATCTTCCAGATCACTAATTCTCTCTTTGGCCAAATACATATTGCTATAGTACACACACACACATACACACACACACATACACACACACTGCTACTACTACTACTATTATACTACTAATGTCTAATATACTACTTTACACATCTAATATATGTTTTATTGTGATGATATAGTTTTTATTTCTAGAAAACCCATCTCCTTTTCAAATCTGTTTCTGCATTGCTCTGTCCTGTTCTTATCATTTTTGTCCCTCCTTCTATGTTTTTAAATAATTTAAATATACTCAAGTCATAGTCTAGTTAAGATTATTTCCCCTAGATCTTGGAATGCTAATTATCCAGTTTGCTGCTTCTCCTAAGTGCCCATCTTTATAGCCTGTAGCTTTTCATAGATTCTACTTTGTATTGTGAGTTCTTCGATAGAATTTGTTTCCTTAGGTAATCTCATGTCCTTGGTATATAAATGGTAGCATCATCTGTCTATATAATACTCTATGTTTGCCTTTGCAAGCACCCCACTGGTTGTAGCAGTTCTGAACCGATATGTATATTAGTTTCTAAGCATTACTTATGTGGTGTAAATTTGAAAACATAGTGAAGGCTTAGGTTTCCAATTTCTGGTATATGACTGTCTTCCACCCAAGGCATTGGTAGATGGCAAACTTTCTTGAAACTTCCCCACACAGAGTTTTTCTACTGCCTTCAGAAGCTCTCAATTTATGCCAGAAGTCCTCTACCACGTTCTCCCAACTCACTTAGGTTTGAGGCTTTAACTCTTACCCTTGAGTAGATGTTAAAACCCCAATCTGAACCCCTAAGGCCTATGTCTGGGTCTGAACCCCCTTTGGACTATCATGGTCTCAGCTCACATCCAACACTTGGGCTTTGAGTTTCTGCCTCGTAAATGACACTGGGAATTTCTGTAATTGAATTTGTTTTTGTTATATGCAGATTTATATATGCGTGGATGGAAGGAACACCTTTCTATATCCACTCAGTCCACCATATTGATTGGAAGTCCTCAGTTAATCGGTAACTAACAGCAGGAAGCATGCCTCATCTTTCTGTGCATGTCTCCACTGTAGAGCAGGCCCAGAATCACACACAGAGTCAGAGCTCAAAAAGGGTTTCTAAAAGCCTCAGGGGCTGACAACAGAGGCTTTGTTAACTGGATCGTGGGACAACAGCGCAATGGAATGTGGTGCAGCCATTGTTAAAGATAAGGAAAATTTGTAAGTGATATGGAAAAACACTGCGGGTGTCATTTTTAAGTGCAAGAGACAGGTTTAGAGAATAGCATGCACTGTTCTACTGTATAAAAAACAGACTGGAAGAAACTACACCAAAATATTAGCACCCATTTAGTCCCTAGACAGTGAGAGTATGGGCCATTTTTATTTTCTTCTTTTGATTTATATTTCCTAGAGTTGACATTTATTTCTTATATAATAAGTGTGATGCAAATGAATTTAAGTTAGAACCTGGTAAAACTCCAAATGCCAAATAAATAGGAAATCTGAGATGCACCCTTGGGTTCCTCCCTCTCTAGAACCTTTGTGGGCTTACGTTGTCTCAGAGGAGTGTCCACTTGACATCCACACCCTGGTGGGGAGGTGGCTGCTTTCTGAGCAATTCACAACCGCCCTCACTTCTCCCTGCCACTGGAGGGGCATCTCGAGCACTGGACACTGGGCTTCCCCAGACTGGCAGCTGCCCATCGGTCCTCTGTCATGATGCCTCTTTGGCCCATGTTCCCATGGTAGCCCGTAAGGGAGAATGACCCAAGGGCACTCCACACCTAGCATCCCTCCTCAGTTTCTACTCCCACCCTAATTATACCCCCCACATGTTCCCTGGGGTACAAGTGCTAGGCTAGGCTGCTGGGTCTGGCAAGGCTTCTGACAGCACCACAGGCTCTACACTGCCTCCTCCACCACCCTGGGCTCTTCCTCATTTACCCATGTTCTTTCCTTCTTCCAGTTTTGTTCTGGACCTCACTGCCCTGCCCTCCCACCAGACCTTGATGGGAAGCTCTCTATTCTATCCTTAACAGATCTCCATGGCTTTGAACTTTAGGAAGCAGGGACTGGGGTATCTGTCCTCCCTTCCCAGAAGGCCCTCTGTGCTCCTTTGGAAAATTAAGTCAACTTCTCCAGTGGCCAGCTTTTCCAATTCCAGTCAAAGTATCCTTGCTTGGGTCACCGGGATGTTTTTACACCCAGACTGCAGAAAGGTGGCTTCCTACCATCCATACAATTGCCCAATGAGAAGGCAACTCAGGGAGCCCTATGCTAGATTAACAACAGCATTTCTTATACATATAGTAAGTCATTAGGATAATAAAGGACTATAACTTGACTAACCAGCGTAAGGATTTGTACAGTGTCCTGCGGATGAGGGCAGGGTTGCAGAATGCATGACCCATGACCCAGGAGAGAAGCCAGGTGGTGCTGAGGTTCCACCCCGGGACCTCATCCCAGCCCGGTCAGTGGCATCACCCACCTATTTAGTGGAGGTTAACAAGCTATGTTGAAATTAGTAGTTTAGATTCTCCCTGTGGCAAGGTCCTTCTTTTCCTAGCTCCATTTCTGGCTGGTTTTGTTCCCTGAAGCATCCTCCAGGCAGAGATCAATTAATAGTAGGGGTAAGGACCACAGTAAGAACCGAGAAAAGAGGTCTATGGGAAACCCTGGAGTCTCTCTGTCTGAGGACTCATTTTCCCCGTACCTCTCTCCATTTCGCCCCCCTCCCACTCCTCACTCCTGCCTCTGGAAGTCAGGGAGGGGCAGACACTGAGCAGGTGGCTCTGGCTGGTGCTTGAGCTGGTGGCAGGTTGGGCAGGATGATGCTTGTCAGCATACGGGCCAAGGGAACACATGGTCCCGAGTTCCTGGGGACAGGAGGGGAAGAGGCAGGAGCAGATGAACTGCTAAGCAACAGGGCTGGTAATTTCAGCCAGGGAACTTTCCAGCAATAAGAAATAAGGGAAGGCAGCCAGTGGGGGAGCATGGGAAGGGAGGCTGAGGGACTCGGTTGCCCATCTCTGCACAGTGAGATCTCTGTTTATTTTCTTTTAAAAATAAAACACTATTCTCTGTAGGAAGCTTTTGCTTTTCCCCACTTGCAAAGCTGAAAACAACAGACAACCATCAACACATGCCTTCACCCCCTCCCCAGAGGAGAAAGTTCCTCACATTCACATTCAAATGATTTCTGAGCTTCAGGAGGTGCAATGGCTGAACTTAAACACAGATCAACATACAGGGAATGGAGCTGTTTGGGGGGTTTTAAAAATAGCTCAGAAGGAAGTATAGCACAGTGTGAATAGCAGTGGCTTCTAGGTAATGGGATGATGGGTGACTTTTTCCTCCTTCTTCATACTCTTCCACACTTTTCATGTTTTTATGATGTGCATGTGTTGCTTTACAACTTTTAAAAAGCTATTTTAAAACACAGACAAAAGCAACACCGATTAGTGAAAGGAGGAACACCTGTGGACTGGTGTTTCCAGAACCTACCATGTGGCAGAATCTAGGGTTGATCTTTAAGTCTGTTATTTGATTTGACCATCACAAGCATCCAGTGATATCAATTGTACCCTTTGCACAGATGAGGAAACCGAGACTGGGGAAGTGAAGTAGTTTGTCTAAAGCGACATAGTGGTGACTGGCAAAGTGAGATTTCAAGCCAGGCCGGTCTGACCTCAGGCTGTATATGGGAGTGGTGGACAGTGTACCATACATCTTATTGCCGAGTGCTTCTTCATGTGCACATAACTTCACGTTAAAAAGGCCAGGGGAGGGGCACCTGGTGGCTCAGTCGGTTAAG
>NC_138380.1:18487582-18495300 GCF_054177405.1 Leptonychotes weddellii
AGGCCAGAGAACATACCCCCTAAAGCCTTTCCCATCTTCATATCTTTCCCATTTTCCCCCTAATATGTTTCCCTCGTACTCTACATAAATATCACTTGCAGAGAGTCTGAGGGGAGCCATGTACTGCTCAGGAGACCAATCAGATTTTAAGTTCCAACTGGAGCCGGTTGATGGTGGTGGTAGTGGGGGAGGGTCAGAGAGAATTTTGAGTTTTTGGGCAAAGGGGGGTACAGCACCAACTCACAAACCATTCCCCAGAATATGATGCTACCAAGTAGACCTGAGGATGGTCTATATAGGAGGGACTCACCTTTCCTGGGGGGTGACTGTATCACTTTTGTTGCGGGACAGTCCTACCAAAAAGATAAGAACATGTTGGTTCCCTCAATCTTCAGTAACAAGGCAAAAGGGAACACTGGAATTTCTTATGTACTTAATTTCAATATCCTCCAGTGGAAATGCTCTTAGTATCTTGCAGAGATTCTGGCAAATATGCATGGATCCTATTCTGGCTCTCTCCCTAATTGCTGGGCAAAAAAAAAACTATCCGAATTGGCAAATCCTTAGCCAGGTGGTCACACCATCAGTGAATGGTCTTCAGAGTAAAGACAGAAAGAATGCACGGCCCAAGTGGTAAAATGTAATTGAAGGGAAACTGTAGCTAGCCTGAGCGCCACGACCCAGTAGACACGGCAATGCGGTCAGGATAGCGAGGTCAGAAGGGAGTACACATCTTCCAGAGTTTGGGCCTAACCATGGGTGGGCAAGTTCAGAATTCTGGAATTGGGTGAAAGACCGTCGTAGTTGGGTCACATCTCTGCTCAATCATTCAAGGTCAACGAAGGCAGCAGCATCCCTAAGACAGATAAACAAAAGTTGCCAACAAGTTTTACCTTAGGAATAGAAACTACTCATCACTGGGGCACCTGGGTGGTTCAGTCGGTTGGGCGTCTGCCTTCGGCTCAGGTCATGATTCCAGAGTCCCAGGATTGAGCCCTGCATTGGGCTCCCTGCTCAGCGGGGAGTCTGCTTCTCCCTCTCCCACTCCCCTGCTCATGATCTCTCTCTCTTTCTCTCAAATAAATAAATAAAATCTCTAAAAATCATCATATAATAATGCTTCACTTTGTAAAGTAGTTTTCTTCCTTCCCTTCAAAAAATTGTTTGCTCATCCTTATTGTATCTTATCCTTACAGCTACGGTATCTGGTAGATACAGGAACAAAGTAAGAACTAATATTTACAACATGACCAGGTACCACGCAGAGGACAAATGAACTCATTTAAGCTCACTTTGTTTTTGTGAGAAATATTATCTCTAGTTGTAAAGTAAGAAACTAGAGCTCAAAGAAGATCACTTGCCCACTGTCAGTGAGGCAGTATCCGCAGTACCCAGATTCCAACCCAAGTACATGTGACCTCAAAGCCTGCCTGTTTCCATGGACTTTATTGTATTTGTTGACCAACATCACAGAGCAATTGACAATGGAATCAGGCCCAGGAGCAGCTTCTGCTAATATCTAACACCTAGTTCTGAGCTCTATCTGGCAAGCCATAGTATGTAATTGTCAACATCTCACTATAAACAAAACAGGCCCATTCAGCATCACCCAGAAAATGCCCATAGTGCCTGAGAATGCAGAGTAAGCCCCTGCCCACCTCCCACCAGTTCCCCACCCTCTCCTAGTGCTAAGGGAGCTCCAAGGTACACAACAAAGACATTTTAAGAGCAGTTATACAAAACTGCGTGCAAGGACCCAAACCTTAACATTATGCCAATGACATCTTTCAGACACAGCTCAGAAATAGAAGGCTTGGTGAATAAAGTTGGTCTTTTTTTTTTAAGTGAAGGTTTGTACCCTGATTATATCCCAGGTTTATTTGAGATGGTTCTCGGAATGAAACAGTATATGAAATAAGATTTTTTTTAAAAAGGCATTCAAAAGATCAGGTAAATGGAGATTATTAAGCACTTGAGATGAGTTAATAATCACTGTTGAGCCCAAAATTTAGCTGCATTTCCCAACAGGTAAAACATAGTTCTCACTACCTAATGATGATAATTTTTTTATTTATTTTGTAACTTTGAGTTTTAATTTAAATTCCACTTAATTAACGTGCAGTGTAATATTAGTTTCAGGTGTAGAACTTAGTGTTTCATCACTTACATACCACACCCAGTGCTCATCACAAGTGCCCTCCTTAATACTCATCACCCATCTAGTCCATCCCCTGCCCGCTTCCCTTCCAGCAACCCCTCAGTTTGTTCTTTATCATTAAGAGTCTCATATGGTCTGTTTCCCAATCTTTCTCTTTTTCCCCCTCCCATATGTTCATCTGTTTTGTTTCTGAAATTCCACATATGAATGAGATCATATGGTATTTGCCTTTCTCTGACTGACTTACTTCACTTAGCATAATACACTCTAGCTCCATCCATGTCACTGTAAATGGCAAGATTTCATTCCTTTTTATGGCTGAATAATATTCCATTGTGTATATATACCACATCTTCTTTATCCATTTGTCAGTCAGTGAACATTTGGGCTCTCTCCATAGTTTGGTTATTGTTGATAATCCTGCTATAAATACTGGGGTACATGTGTCCCTTCAAATCAGTACTTTTGTATCCTTTGGGTAAATACTTAGTAGTGCAATTGCTGAATCATAGGATAGATCTCTTTTTAACTTTTTGAGGAACCTCCACAATGTTTTCCAGAGTGGCTACACCAGTTTGTATTCCCACCAATAGTGTAAGAGGGTTCCCCTTTCTCCGCATCCTCACAAACATCTTTTGTTTCCTGAGTTGTTAATTTTAGCCATTCTGACAGATAATAATTTTTTAAATAATTAAACAGTTTTAAAAAACTGTGCATGTGTGTGTTATGTCACTGATTTCAAGGAGGAATCTTCCCTGTGATTATTCATATGTAAGAGACAATAGGAACCATGAGTACTAGTATTTCTTCCTTCCCTCTCTTTTTTCTTTCTTGCCATCTTGTTTTGCTTTGCTTCCTTCCTTCCTTCCTTCCTTCCTTCCTTCCTTCCTTCCTTCCTTCCTTCCTTCCTTCCCTCCTGCCTTCCTTCCTTCCTGCCTTCCTTCCTTTCTTCCTGCCTTCCTTCTCCTCTTTCTCTGGTTTATGAAATATAGAACAGTATAGAATAGTAAAGAATAATATGTACCCACTAAACACCCACAGGTAATTTATGCTATATTTTCCAAAAGAAGATAAATGTAACAATTCTAGGGGGAAAAAATGGAAGTTGCTTCTCTTATCATTCACAATTCATTTTCTATTCCCTGCCCCCCAGCTGCAATCACTATCAACAATTTAGTGTGTATTTGTCCAGTCCTGTTTTTAGATTTTAAATATAAATATAAGTAAATATAGATACATGATATGTGTAAGTTTCATGTAAATGGTATCATTTTATGTAATTGGTTTTATGTAAATGGCATCACTGAACACAGTATTCTGCAACTTACATTTTCCACTCAACATTATGCATCTGATACCTATCCATGTTGACATAAGCAGATCTAGTTAATTCATTTTACTTCCTAAATAATATTTCATCATATGACCTTACCACAATTTATTTATCCCTTCATCCACCCCTACTAGACATATTTGTTTCCAATCTTTTAGCATTATGATCAAATTTTCTGTGGATACTCTTGTGTATGACTGCTTATATACATCTTGCAGAATTTTTCCTTGGGATATATACCTAGACATGGAACTGTATATCTATTTCAGATTTTCCTAGGTTGCAGACAACAGAATTCACTGTGGTTTGTGTAAATAAAAGGTGGCTTAACTGAAGATTAGATGGCCTATTAAAATTCTGGCAAGACCAGAGAAGTGACTTGGAGAAATACTTCAGTATACCACAGAACTGTTCTAATAGAAACACCAAAGTTGTTACTTAGAGCCCAGGACTCTATGGTCTGGAACACCCAGAAATTTGAGTTCAGCTACCCCAGAAGAACCAGATGTCTTTCTGTCCTTATCATTCTGTAATGTTTCCTTTATCAAATGTCAAGGACCTATATACAGTTGGATCTGTGTTTGGTCTACTATGTTTTACTGATATATTTGTCTCTTCCTATATCAATACTACACTGACTTAATTATCATGTCTTTATATCTTTTTGTTTAGTGAGACAAATCCCCTCTTCTCTTTCAGAATTATTTTGACTGTACATTTATTCATGTGAATTTTAGAATCAACTTGTCAAATATGAAGATAAATCATGTTGAAATTTTTATTATATGTACATTGAATTTACAGCCTAATTTGGGGAGAATTGATATCTTTATAATAAAGTCTTCCCATCCACAAACATGTTCTATCTCAGCTTATTTAATTCTTCCTACATTACTTAAAATTTTACAATACTTATTTTATTATAATTATTCACATGTACTTTCTTGGTTTTCTTGCCATTGTAAATTGCATCTTTTTCAAATGTAACTTTCTAATTTGGTCAATACTGATGTGCAGAATGCAATAAGCCTGAATATGCTGATCTTTTACCCAGCAAACCTGACTTAAAAAAACTATTGATAACTTTTCCATCAGTCATTTGGGTTTTTTGTAGAAACAATCAAATAATGTATAAATAATAATTACATCTTTAACTTTCCAGTTCTTATCCTCTCATTTTATTTTTGTGTTTAATTGCATTTGTTACAACCTTAAGCACAATGTTCACACTCACGATGATTGTTAGTGGACATTCTTGCCTTCTTCTTCCTTTAAATGAGAGTGTTTCTAATCTTTTGTAATTAATTATGGTATTTGCTATAAGTAGTAGATACTATTATTAGATTAAGAGACTACACTTAATTTGCTAAGAGATGATGTTTTAATCACAAAGGAGTATTGAGTTTTATCAAATCCTTTTTCTACATCTATTAAGATGATCGATTTTTCTCCCCCCTCATTTCATCTTTGAAGAAAACAAACGGACAGTCGGACAGTCGCAGCCAGGATAGAATCAGATGATCAGATTATCAGACTTGGAAGCATCCTGAGATATGATCCAGTGTTCTCAATGGGACTGTGGCATGCAGGGCTGGGAAAAACTTGGACTGTTCAGGATTGCACTACATATTACAGGAGGACTAGCAAGCCTGGTCTTCACTCATTAGAAGCAAGATGCACACTCTAAGTTATCTGGAAATCAAAAACTGTCCCCACATAGTTACAAAGGTCACCAAAGGTACCACCACATAACTTTGACACCACAAGGACCCAGAGTGCTCCAGAGATCTGCAGGGCTTGTCCTAACCCTGAGTAACCAAGTTCTTCCTACGGCTTCACTTTAGAGCAGTTCTGACTCCTCCCTGCTGTGAAATCTCCACTCCCATGCCCCCAACCCTTGCTAAAGAGCTGTCAAGGTATTCAGGCTCCTTCTAATTACCTTTGTTCCTGCTCTAATCGATCCTTCTGGGGATCCCTATTTTCCTTCATTGTAAACAATTCTAAAGACCCATCTCTTCTCTACTCTCCTGCTTGCTCTTCCCTGGAGAGTCGTGCCTGACCTGCCACCAACCAGCCCTGCCAGTCCCATTTCGCAGATAGTGGATCTCAGCAGTAAGAGAGGAGAGAAAGTGACTTCTCAAGATTAAAGAGCCAGAGGTGCTGCTTGCATTCTGCCCCCCTCACTTAGCCATGAGCCTTCCAGTAAGAGCAGAGTATCCAACAGCTCCATGCTCTCTCCCCACCTCGGGCACACACACACAGAACGCCAACAGCTACCCGGGGGGGCTCTGCCTAGGCTTCTTCCAGCCTGACCTTTTGTGGGTGTTGGGGGAGCAGCCTGCAGCCTCTTGGGTAGAACAGATGCAGAGGTGAGTCCTTACCAGATGTCCTTACTTCCCAAACCACTGCAGCAGGGGAAGTGGAGGCTCTGGGCCAGAGAAGGGGTAGAAGGAGGGGGACAGTGGTCATGGCTGGGGTGGGCGGACCAAGTTCTGCCCAGAGGACAGATTTTATTGCCTTCCCGTTGGAAAGGAAAGCCAAATCAGCCAATTCCCCCTTGGGACCTGGGAGTTCACCAGGAGCCTCGTGAAGTCATTTTGAACAGTCTGCCCCACCTTAGCAGTACATGTACCTCAGAAGCTTTCCTAGTCTCAGGGCACCCGGGCGCCCTCATTCATGCTGTTAGCACGCATTCAAACCTTTCTTGAGTATCCACTTTGTGTTAAGAAACCCGTTCCCATGCTCCAGTGCTCCCCAGTCGGCTGGGGAGAAATACAGGAACATGACTCCAGGAGAGGGTGCGTAGGGCCCCAGCAGAGGTACGCAGACCATCAACAGAAGGCAGTGACCGTCACCAAGGGAGGGCTGGGAAGGCTTCACTGAGGGAGTGTTGCTCCGTCCCTCTGTCTGAGGCTTGTCTGGGGAGTGGGCAGGCAGGTACAGCCCATCCCAGCAGACATTGTGGGTGGGTGGCACCCAATCCACACTCCCCCATTCCCACTTTCTCCCGCTCCTCAGGAAGACTTCTGTCCCAGCCACCCCAAGGCTCTGGACTCCACCCTTCAGTCAATAAGCAACTGAGGAACAAGGGGGAGGGAACATCAAGATACCACCGAAGATGCCTGCGCTAGGGAAAGCAGGGGTATGTGCAAACCTGGCTGGCTGGCTCACAATGGAGGACTGGCTGGAGGTGGATTCTGAGTCCAATATGGGCTTCTTTTGGTTCTCGAAGGATGTACATTTGAATCACCGGTACAAGCAACTGGAAGACATTTTAGAAATCATTATTCCAATATTTCGATATAAAATCTGCCATAACAATTTCCTAAGTTTCAATTGTCTAAATTTTTGATAGTCATGAAATAAAGATTGTCAATGACAAAGAGAAAACAATTGAATGCCTAAATCCCTTCATAATTTCCCTTGATGGACAGCTAAGGGCTGTCTTCATGAGACTGAGGGCATTCTTCTCCTGCCACTTACTAGCTGTATGAGCTAGTACAAGTAACCTAACCTCCCTGAGCCCTCTATTCATCTGTAAAATGTGGACAAGGCCATATACCACGCATGATTGTGGCAGAACAAAAACAATGTACATTTGGTGGGTGCTTAATGAATGGTAGCTAGTACTATTAGTCCTAGGAGCTCAGGAAGAGGAAGACAGCTCCTGTGTCTACTTTTTAAGAATAATTTCGGGGCACCTGGGTAGCTCAGTCGTTGGGCGTCTGCCTTCGGCTCGGGTCATGATCTCAGGGTCCTGGGATCAAGCCCCGCGTTGGGCTCCCTGCTCCACAGGGCGCGTGCTTCTCCCTCTCCCACTCTCCCTGCTGGTGTTCCCTCTCTCGCTGTGTCTCTCTCTGTCAAATAAATAAATCTTTGAAGAAAAAAAAAAAGAATAATTTCTAAGCCAGAGCTGTAATACAGACCAACCCTAGCAAGGATGACATTCCAGAATAAATAAAAACAGGATTCAGTTAATGGAAGACTTGCCAGGTCAATAAGGCAGAGGAGAAGTTACTATCAGTTTCTGTATTAAGGAACTCTCAGGGGGAAATTCCAGGAAATGCAGCTTATATACCCACCCACCCACCTACCCATCCATCCATCCACCCACCCATCCATCCACCCACCCACCCATCCATCCACCCACCCATCCACCCATCCATCCACCCACCCACCCATCCATCCACCCACCCACCCATCCATCCACCCACCCATCCATCCACC
>NC_138380.1:18495400-18517842 GCF_054177405.1 Leptonychotes weddellii
CCATCCATCCATCCATCCATCCATCATCCATCCACCCACCCATCCATCCCTCCATTCATCCATCCCAGGAAGGAATTGGGAACAAGAACACTCAAATGCCATGGGTTCCTGGATGTCAAAACCATGCCCCACGCCAAAGGACATGGACAGGAAAGTCAACAAAGATGAATTCAGATGGCCTGTTAACAAACTTAAATGTTTATTTGGCTTTATGAACAACTGAAAACTTATAAATGAAAATCATGCCATTTTTCCCCCCTAACCGTGTGGCAATGGTTTTAAAATGTGAAATCTCCGTGTTTATAAGGGTGCTGGGAAATGGTCGCTCTCAAGAGTGGTGCTGGGAATCCAATTTGAGGTAGGCTTCCCAGTGGTTAGGAAGAGAGGCTCGGGGGTGGCCTAGTTGTAGAGTAGGTGTCACCTCACGCACAACACCCAAATGGGATCCATCTGTGTGCAGTCTGCTCCTGCCCCAAACAAATGCTCCAACTCCAGAAAAATGTGTATTTGCTTTGACCTCTCTGCTTCATTTCTAGAAATTTATCCTTGCAAATAACAATAGCATGTACAAAACATATAGTTAGGAAGATGTTCTTCCCAGCTTTGTGAGTAATATTTAAAAGCTAGAGACAACCTAAGTGCTAGCAATGGGCGGTTGGCTAAGGTGGCCGCGCAGCATAGAAGCTCCTGGACTCAGGAGCCAGAAAGAATGCAGTGGGGGTCCAGCTCCAGCTCTTGCGCTCACTCCCTGTGTGACCTCGGGCAAAATATTGCCTAAAAACTTGTTTTCTTATTTATAAGAGGTGGATAGCAATAGGATTTACCTCATAGATCTCTAGCAAGGAATAAATTAGATCATGCATGCAAAGCATAGCCCATAGGAAACACTTTATAAATATTTGCTCTTATTAAATAAATTACGCTATAACCATATGATGAAATTCACTGCACCCATAAAAAAGATGTTGTAGAAAACTATCCAGTGATGCTGGGAAATGTTTATGGATATTGTTAAGTGCAGGAAGTAGGTTATTTAACTGTATGATATCTAGTTTGGCTAAAAATATATTTTTCCAGAAGGAGAAGAGTGAAATAATTTACATCAAAATGCTAACCATAGTTATTTCTCAGGGATGGGATGACAGGAGATTTTTGTTTTCTCACTTAGGCTTTCCTATATTTGCCAACTTTCCCTTAAAAAGGAGGTAGAAAGAGGGCAACAGCAGTAAAGTGACTCTGCTTGCTATTTATTTTTTATGGCAAAGATGGACAATAATTGATTTTACCCCTTAAAGACATTCTAGGAAACCATAGGGAATGGTGTCCTACAAAACTCCTAACAAAATGTCCATGCCCCAAACCCTTTTGGGGAGGAAACAGCCTAAGAAACCTCCCAACCCAGAGGACGGCAGGTTCCCCAGCCTGTGGGACCCACGGGGCCTCACCTGGGAGTGTGGGTCCCACCCCTAGTCCCCTCACAGAAAACAGGCAGGAGGAGGGGAAGGGGTGGAGAGCAGAGGAGCAGGCGGGTATCCTCCTTCAGTCTGCACACCCCTCCCCTCTCCTCCCCCTGGATCTTGCCATCTTCTTTGCTACTGTTTTTTGTCCAACCTGCCCAGGGGCCACCATTTTCCCACTGTGTAAAGTTTTCATGTGTTGTCCTTGACCACTGGATCCCCTGGGGCAAAGCAAAGACCCCAGAACTCCCCCATAGCTAACTTGGGCCCAGTGCACAGGCCCAGGGCAGGACTGGCTGTCTCCTGGCCATGTCCCTTCCAGGTCAGGCCAGAGCAAGGAGGGGAGGAAGAAAGGACAAAGGGCAAGAAAGGAAGGTTGAGCATATCCTTTCCTTTGGGCAAAGGAGGCAGAAGGTGAGTTTGAGGCCTGAGATCAAGTCAGCTGGCCATCCACCCATCCATCCGTCATCCATCCATCCATCCATCATCCATCCATCATCCATCCATCCATCCACCCATCCATCATCCATCCATCATCCATCCACCCATCCACCCATCCATCCATCCATCCTCCCCCAAATCTACCCCCAATCCCCAAGTAAACAATGTTTTTCCAAGACCACAGAAAATGGAGGCCAGTGACTATGGATGGCATGCAGAAGTGGCATCCAGGGTTTTGCTTTCTCGGGCTGGAAGCCATGGGTAGCTGGAGAGTCCTGCTCATTGCCACAGGCGCCATCATCCTTAGTGTCTATACTGCATGGCTACCCTCGCAGAGCTCCCTCCCATCTCATTTAGAAGGTATTCGTGGAACCGCAGTGGCTTTCTAGCTACTTGCAATTACTCCCCAGCTCTCTCCTGGGTATTTGCACACTTTGGGATGGCTTTCTGAGGAGGTTTTTTTTAGATGGTTAGCCCCTGGTTGGGTGCACCCGAACAACCGTTTAGGGTAAGAGAACTAGCCTTCCTTCCCTGTCTACAAAACAAAAATGACAGTAATACCTGCTGACTTGCCAAGCCCATAGGACCCTTGCTGACTAGTGAACAGGGTCATCCCAGAAAGACTGGAGAAGCCCCTGGAAAAGAGGTATTTTAACACAGAGAGAGGTTTGAGGCCCAATTCTGTCTGACAGCAAAGCCCTGTTCTTAGCCACTCTGTTCTACCATCTTGGGAGTAAACATGGCTTGTAGATCGAGCTGGCTGCTACATTCCAGGGGCCCGTAACTGGAATGAATTGGCATGAACATGCCCTAATTGGAATGCTATAGCTGCAGCCCTAACTTCTCCAGCTTACAGTACCTTCAAAGGCCAAAGTGTCCCTTTCTGTACCGTCCCTACTCGAGGCCTTTGACGCCCACCTGCCTGATGCTTGCCGATTTTTAATTTCAGGGGAGAAGTGGCAAGGGATGCCATTTAGGGATACAGGAACAAAAGAGAAAAGGCACTGAGAGCAGAGCGGGGTGGAGGCTAGTGCCAGCCATTCCCTCTGTGGGAGAAACCCGTCGTTCTCCCCAGCCGGCCCCACCTCCATTCCAGCATCAGCTGGACCACACAGCAGACGCTATCTCATCCCACCCTTGACTCATGAGAGACTCCTTCTTCTGGGTAGGAGCTGTGTCTTTTGTTTCTGAGAGCTTATGGCATCTTGGAATGCCAGATAGTAATGGCAGGACCCTGAACGGCCTTACCTGGGGCACCCCAGGCCTGGGTCGGAAGCTGTGTTTGCCTGAGTTAGGACCTGTCAGTCACCTTAGGCTGTAAATACACGGAGAGCTGGAAGAAACTCCCCAGACAGGAACACAGAAAAGAGGCTGCAGGCAGAGCGCCAGGTGCTTGCAAGACCTCCCTGGAGCCAAACACACCCACCCATTGCCACAACGGTCCCTCTCTCTCCTCGAGTGAGGTTTTTCCAGGAATCAGGCTGCACTGCTGTAAACACCATGATGAGGTAACCCAGTGTGCGTGAGCTGATGCAGCTCAGGGCGAGGTCAGGACAGGTGGATGGGTGGGGACCCGTTCTTGGGCATGTTGGATTCAAGGTGTTGGCAAATAAGATTCTTGAGCAAGCTCCCCTCCCTCATGGACCCCATCACAGATTCCCTATTGCCAGGAGAGGGATTTCCCGTCATCCTCCCTTCCTCTCGTCAACTCCTGGCACCGCCTGAGCTAGAAGGCAGGCTGACAAGGTTAAGGGGAGAAAAGATCTGATATGCCATCATGCTTCTCAGGTCCATGACAGGTAGGCTTGTGTGGAGTGGGCCCACAGCTTTTCTCTGCTCCCCTCCCCAAATAACCCTCCGGTGTGCCAATCAGAGAGGAAGATAAGCTGACTCTGAGTCCTGCTCCCAGCGCCTAAACCCTGAGGCAATTATTTATGGGAGCTCTGCACTGTCGATTAACCTCAAGCCTGGGGCCTCCTCGGCACATGGTGCTGCAGAAGCACCACGTGGAAGCTGCTAGGGCAGCGGGGATGGCATTCGGCAGGGATGGGAGGCGGCTCTCCCACACACCCTGTGCATCGTGCTGGGCACCAGAACTTGACAATGACAGCGCCTGGAAGAGCCATGCCCGGCGCTGGCTGTGAGACAGACCCGCCCCCATGCATGGGGGCCCGAGAGCCCCCCAGCAGAAGTCCACACTCTCATTCCAGGTCACCTAGGGCCACTTGAAGTGCCTACCAGGGTCGAGCTGCAAATTCTTTACCGCAGAAACAGAGCAAGCGTTTTGAGACTTTTATAGCAGTCAGGCAGAGTAATTTAATAGGTTTATTCTAGTAGTAAAAGGGGGACTTGTATTTTCATATCTTTTTATTTCATTTTCCCAGAAATGTATTCTAAGGAATACATTTTTAAAGAAAAATATAGATTTCATAAAAATATCATTCTGCAAGAAACTGTCAAAGAAAAACCCTGTTCCTTCATCCCAGAGAGTTTGAGAAGCACGAGTCCAGATATAGTCCACTGCTCCGAGTATAGAGCATCGAAGCCTCCAGGCCCCTGCCTACTTGCTCTCTTACAGGAATGCTGAGAGACCGCAAGAGTGGAGAAAGAGAGAAGAGAGAGGAAAGAGACAGGCAGGCTGGCCTACAGGGAACGTCTTCCTTCCAGTGTAGCCTGCTCCACCTGATCCCAGACAGTCTGTATGCCATTAAGGTGGTGCCGCAAATCCAGTCCTTTCTGGTTCTGAGATTATGGCTACAGGACAAGTCAAAATAAAGGCAACACACTGGAGGCAAGGCGCCTCTGGGTGGCTACCCAGAAAGCCCGAAGCAAGGCGCCAGCCCTGAAAACACTCATCCTCAGCAGCAGTCCCTCCCCTTGCACGGCCTGGCTTCCCCGGTGCCCTTCACGGCTTCCTTTCTAGTCTGGAGGTTCTTACCTTTTGAAGAATACAGGCCGATCGGGACCCAAGCCCCTCCCCATCACTCAAGCTGAGTAAGACCTCCCGAGAACATTTTTCAGCTCAAGCAGAGTACCAAGTGACTAAAAACGAAAGCACTGTGGTCCAACCTACTTGAGCTTGAGTTCCGACTCCTCCACCCCTCCCTATGTGACTTCAGGCCCACCACTCCATCTGTCGGGGCCTCAGTGTCTCCAACTATGGAATGGACATATCAATACCTAATATCTCCCGTATGTCTGTACTATATGCCAGATGTTGTCTAGGTGCTTTACCTGGAAAAAAATCTCAAAATAACCGTATGATATAGATACGTCTATTCCCAGTCTTCAGGTGAGGGAACAGGTGTAGAGAGGCTACAAACTTGGCACGTTCCACAGTGGGTAAAAGCCAGGACTCTGGGTTCTGCAGTCCTGCCCCCAGAGTTCCGGAGTTGGATCATTACAGGCTGCTACCCCAGCACCACTGCCTGACTCACAGGACTGCTGTGCGGATAAAATAACGCACTTATCACTGTACCTTTTTAAATACGAGTTGCTATCGCTTTCAACATGATTTTCCGAGGGCTCCTCGAGGCCTCCGAATGTCCCCTGGCTTCAAAGCTACCACCTAGGGCAGCAAAAGTTTTAGCGAGCTCCAGAAGGAACCAAGCCAGGGCTTCCTTGGCAGGTAGCCCAGCCCGCACACCCTTTCACAGTCGAGGGTCTCCTATAAATATGCCAACAGCAAATCAAAGGCTCTGAAGCAAATCTCAATAGCTACTCAATTTCAGGCTCTAAAGCATTTTCAGCCCTGCACCTCACATCCAAGTTCTTCCACGTTCCCAGCTCCTGGATCTGTCCACTACATCCTTCTAAATGCAGAGCCCCTCTCTACAGAAGACCAGGGATGCCAACTATTAAAAGAAGGGAGCAGGAGCAAAGGGTAGGGAAGACATTTGAGGAGGTTGCCTGACTGTCCGTATATATTTATGACTACATGATGAGTCTACGTTGGAGCCAGGACTCTTGCCAGGGCTTGCCCTGGAGGATTTTTAGTGCAGGACTGGGGAAAGCTGAATACCAACTTCTTTCCCTGCCATGCCCTTGAAAACCTCAGACCCATGCTAATGAGCACATTCTGTTGAAGGTCAGTGTGCCAGGAAAGGTGTCCTTGGTACGTCTAAGCTGCACGACATACTGCCACATAGGTATTAGTATTCTCACCGTACAGATCAGGAAACCCAGGCCAGAGAAGATAAGCAGCTGGCCTAAGGTGATGAGGTCAGCAGGTGGAGGAACCGGGATACGACCCAGCTGTGATGAGCACAGGTGCCCGAGCCTTTCCTCCTCCAGGAGGACTCCCTCCCTCTGGGTGCCCTCCCTCTGGGCAGGATCCTGGATCTCTACTAGGTCTAGTTGCCTCCCCTCCTTCCCTCTTCCCTGAGCTCCAGGAAGGGCTTCATTCCACCACCAGCACCCTGAATGATCCTTCATGAATTCGAGCATCCACACCGCCCTGCCAGGGGGTGGGTGTGTGCTCTCTTTACCTGCCCCTCTTTGGGTCTCATTGGTTTTACTTACAAGGCGGTGCCTTTGAGAGAAAAGGATAATCTCATTTACTGGGTGGATGTAGAGTGTCTGGAACCCTTGCTTATTGGTGCTAACCGCCTCCCAATTTACAGGAGGAACTCATGTCAAAGCCTCTATTGGAGATACCCTCAGCACAGCTTTGTTCCAGGCTTATGGGTTTCCGGAAACACAGAGCAGGAAAGTGTCATATCCCTTGTCCCCCAAAGGGCAGTGATGGGTATGTCAGAGCCACAATCTAAGCCTTTGAGTGACATGTCCCATGTCAATGATGGCACAGTGCCCACGGTGCCACACTACCAGAATCCTCTTGGGTGCCTTCTTGTTAAAACATGCATTCTTGGGCCCCAGCCCACCCTCTAAACAATAATGCAGTCTGCAGTGGAGCCCAGGGATATCCCCAGGCTTCCAGATGATTCTGACGTTTACAGAAATTGTACGATCCCTGACTTAGTGCCGGTTTCAGAAGCAGAACCATCTGGATTCAAATCCTAACTTTGGGCAAGTTGCCTAACCTCCTCAAGCTTCAGTTCTTTTCTATTGTAAAATAAGAATAGTCCCTGACTCCTAAGACATCAGGAAGAGACAGAAAGTACTTAGTTGGTGAAAGCTAAGGAGTCCCTCTAAGTTTGTCCACTTCCGTCCCGCCACCCACAACTTGAATATAGTGCCCTGGTATGTTAAGTATTCGAAAGGCAAGGCTCAGACACCTGTTGGATTTTGCTTTCACAAACCAGGGGAAATTGAGGAAACTTACCAATAAGAGCATTACAGGTGAAGGACAGTGATTAGAGGGGCAAACTCTTTCTCATTCTAAGCAATCAACCCACAAAGAAGTGGTGGGCACCTGCTGTGAGTCCAGCAACGCCAAGCAACCACAGTTCTTAGTCACAGCAACTTGAATGGTACTTGAGGAGATGAGGTAAAAACATATAAGTTATTAAATAAAGTAAGAATTAACTAAAAGAACAAGATAATCATCAAAAGATGCTCCCCATTGGTTTATTCATTCAGCATATTCATTAATTGCTTATTATGTGCCATGGGCTGTACTAGAAACTAGAGATAACAAGGCTGAATAATACAGTCCCTGCCTCAAGATATTTAAAGTTCAGAAAAGGAGACAGATCAGCAAATACGTTGAGCAAATCATGTTCATGATTAATTTACTCTCTTCTGGCCATGCATATTGGAAAAGGTTAAGTCTCACAGTACTCGAAATACTTCATTCAGAGCCCAGGAGATCAGCCCTAATACTTGAGGAAGGCATCTGAGGTCTGGTTCCCTATCTCTGAGAATGCAGAGCTTCAGACGCAATGTCTAGAGACAAATATGCCAAGTAGATCACTATCAAAGTAGTACGGCAGGCAGTTCTGAAACTCTTATCTAAAGGTAGCTATGAAGTGTGAAAACACAAGTAAATCTGTTCTAAACAGTTAACCACAATCCAAGATAGGGGGAATACAGATCACGCCCAACCGACCTTTAATAACCCCAATATCATGAGGAGGTAGACAGTTTGGAGGGAATCCAATCACATCCACACTTTCTGCAAACTCACGTCTTAGTTCCTTGAGGGGAGGAATAGCATCTTTGTTCACTGCTATATCGTCCATGCCTAGCAGAGTGGTATCTAATAAACATTCACTGAATGACTGAATGATGCAACTGTCCAGATGGGAGAACGCAAAGTGCCCAGTATGCAGCCTACCATCAGACCAGTGGGTTGATAGCAAACAGCCCTTTTTACTTTTTTATTATTATTTTTTAGTTTGAGAGAGAGAGAAAGAGAGAGTGAGTGCGGGGGCAGAAGGGACAGGGGAAGAAGGAGAGAGAATCTTAAGCAGGCTCCACACCCAGCATGGAGCCCGATGCAGGGCTCGATCTCACGACCCTGAGATCATGACCTGAGCTGAAATCAAGAGTCAGGTGCTTAACCGACTGAGCCACCCAGGCACCCCATCAAACAGCCCTTTTTAAAGTCCAAACATCTCAGAGCTCTGGACCTGTGTATCCAACTGTCTCTCTGTCATCTCTGAGATGTCTGGAAGTCACCTCAAATTCCAAGGGGATGAACCTGTCCTCCTTTCTTGCACATGCTTCCCTACAGCTCCGTATCTCAGTCAATGCTGCCACTCTCTGTCTCGTCACATCTGCCAGAAACCAAGGACAGCGCATTTCACAGCCCTGTCCTCACTACTTATCACCCATCCATCCCTCGGTGCTTTCTTTTTACTTCCTGAAATTCTCTCAAGTTCGTCCCCTGCCATTACTCTAATCCAAGCCGGCATCTTTCCCTGGAACTAACACAGCTGCCCCCTGGCTCATCTGCCCACGTCCGCCATCCCTCGCACCACCCCCATCTCGCTCCCCCTCTACCTGCAACACCCGTTCTTCCCATCTGCACGTGGTTAGCTCCATCTCATCCGTCAGACCTCAGACCTGTCCTCCCCTGCCAGACTCGGGCAGAGCCCACCTGCCTTGACTCTAATGTACTTCTCTCTCTTATCGTTTGTCACCGTTGCAATTCTTTTTACAGCCACTGTCCAAAGGCCAACTATGTTCATGCCTCTGGTAACCAGCAGGATGGTAGAAGGGAGACAGTTCCCATAGTAGGGACTCAGTTTACGCAAAAGTTTTGTGGAGCGAGGGAGGGAGACAACAGTCCTTTGGTGCTACAGAAGTCTTCAGGGTTACAAAAGGAGTGAGCGCCTGGGCCCTGGCCCGCTTGGCTTATGGGAGGTGACTGTGACTCAGAAGATGCAAGTTTAAATGCTCACAGCACCCCAGGTGGGTCCCACCGAGGAGGCAAGGGGGCTGGGTGACAAGAGGAGGGTGGGGACCCGAAAGCCTGACCCGCCTGAGAGCAGCTCCAGCCCCTGTGCTCGGGTCTCACCTTATTTTTTAAGAGAAGTCCAAAATCAAAGTTTTATAGAAAGTCTCCTGGTTTTTGAGCACTGGCAACTAATCCAGAAATTATAAAAATAATTTGGGAGCCAAATAAAACCTATCTGTGCCCTGGTTTCTGCAGGCCGACTTTCGATAGCCACCTCAGCCAGCCAGCAGGGTTTTCTGTTTTCCCGGGCCCAGCCCCGCATGGCCTCATCGTGAACTCTTCTTCCACCCCTCCGAGCACTTGGCATGAAGCAGACCTGCTCTGGCTGCTGGGGAGCACCGTGCTAAGCTCCTCACCTCAGTCCTCAGTGGATTCTCCCCGGTTTGTCCCTCCCTCCCTCTCCCGCCCCAACCAAATTTCATCCAAGCCTCCTCACCAGAATATGAAGATCTCTGGACCTAGGCCAGCCATGTACCCACCAATGTCTTTTCCTTCAAAATAACATTTTAGAAGAGCCTTTCTTTGGGGGGTGGGGTTCTCAGGGGAGCCAGAGCCCGCCCTGGAGCTCCACTTGGCCTCTCTCCCTCTTCCTTGTTCCCTCCCCCTCCACCCTGTCCTCCACTTAGCAGTCCCTGAGGCCAGAAACCTAGGGCTCAAAGGAACATAGTTTGAAAGCCGTTGTGCCATTCATCCCCCCAAGGATTAACACTCAAAATCAGCTCTCAAAGGCCAAGCCAGTAGGATGGAGACCCCTCACACCATGAAATTGGATATCCTCAAATGCCACCACCAGCCACCCTCCACACCCACTAGTTGGGGGACTACTGCTGGGAATGGGGGTGGGGAGAGCCCCAGATGGAAGTCTTAGGCAGCACCCAGAGGCTGCCCACTTCAGGAAGTGGGAGTTAACAGCAAGAGGGAAAGGGGTGAGGCTCCAAACTGCCTGATATCTGAACATCCTACAGGCGCCCCAAGCCCCCTGCAGGTCCTGACTTGTCCCCTCGGTGCATCCGAAGCCCTCCTTGTCCCCTCTCCTTCCCATCCCCGAGGATGGCACCACACCTAGTCGCCAAGTCGGACTCTTGACAAGACACTTAGAAATAGTCATCCAATCACCAAGACTACAAATTCCACACCTTGATATTTCCCAAATCCATTGCCTTTTCTCTGTGCTCATGCCCAGAGCTTTAGTTCAGGCCACCGTCCCTTTCCCTACATGACTCTCTAGATGATGGCAGATGACCCCTCTTCCTCCCTCTCACCCCAAGTCTAACCCCACCATGCTGCCTGAGCAATATTCCAGAAGCCTAAATCAGATCTGGCCATGACCTCACCTTTGGCACGTCCCCAAGGGCACCCCATGTGGCAGCCTGACGGGACTGCCTGGGGATGCCCAGGCTCCCTCTTGCTTCAATGTCACCACACCTGCTAGTCCACCTGCCTCCAGGTCCTGTCCCCAGTCCTCATCAGCATGACGTTGGTCCTTCGGGGCTCCAATGAGGTATCTGATCCTGCAGAAAGTCCTTCCTTATTCCCCCCTCCCTCTTCAGTTTCCCTGCTTCCTTCTTTACCCCCTTCACATATTGTCATGGCATTACTTATCCTATGGTCCTGCACTGCTCTCTTCGGGCACCTCTCGCCTTAGACCGTGAGCCATTCGAAGTGGTCACTAAGCAGTGACTGTGTTTCAGACACACACTGAAAGCCCAGTGCCGAGCACAAAGTACTGAATGAATGACTGGAACATTCTAGTCTCCACCTTGCACCTGGGATCGGCTGTTTCCAGTCTCTGTCTCTCAGCACTCAAGGTTGATTTTTAGCATTCATAGTTTATCTCCCTGGTGAAATTTGGTGCCCACTGTGGCCACCTGTTTGATTGCTCTCTGAGCTCTGCCTTTAACTAGAAATTAATTTGGATTATTTAAGCTTTCCTTGCCCACCGGAGAAACTCTGGCTGGGTAAATCCAAAGCTGTCGGCGATTTTTCTTTTTCCATTTAATCTCTTTCTCTCATGCGCCAACTCTAATTTTGTGCTTTCTGGCTTCCTCCCCCCTCAGTGCTTATTTTTAATCTGCCATCTCTGACCCCTCACAAACAATTCACCAGGGAACTCCACCTTCCCACCTGCTCATCTCAGGGAAACTGAGGCCAGCCCTGCCCAGCAGCTCAGCTACATCACTTGGGAAGTCTGGAGCCACTCTGAGAACAGAGACCAGAACGGAGAAGTCCTGAACGCCAGTCTGCCGCCCTCCTAGCCCAGACTGTGCCTCATTGCCTAGGAGGGTCAGGGATTTTAAAGGCCAATTCTTCAGCGAGAAGCTCTGACCGCCAGCAACGAGGACACAGAGCATGGTAAGTAGGCCAGGATGGGCACAGAACCTGGCACTCACCGAGTCCCATTTCTAGTAAGATCATGTCCAGCCCCACCTGGGGTCACCTAATGGTCTATGCCTGACAGGGGTACTTTCACTTCCTGGCTGACCGAGAACCCCATTTCATCATTAATACGTCCTTCTCCCCGGTCGTAGCCCCCATCAACCTCCTGTCCTTCTCTCTTGGCAAGAGACCATTCCCACCTCACACAAGCTCCAAAAGCAAGACTGGCACCTGTCTGTTGAGAAAGTGTGCAAAACCCTCAAGGAGGGCTGGGGGCAGGGCATAGGACTGAGAATCTGCCAGTAACTTTAGGGAAATCAAGAAAAAAATGCATGATAAGTTGTTCAAGGCACTCTTGCCCAAAGGCACACAGGAACTGAGCCGAAGAGCCACTGACTCCAGGTTTTGTACAAACAGCAAATGGTTTTGTACACAAGGTCCAAGGCTGCTTCTGTATCACCCTGCAGAAAGTTCCTGTAAAATGTATCTGGGGGAGAAGATTCTGCAGCATCAGATCAGATCAGAATTCCCTGCCTTGAGTAACTGGCAGCGGTAAAATTCCAGAGGAAATCACGTGTGGCTACACTTAGTGACTCCACAAAGCTCTCCTCAGCACCAAACTGGGCAGTGCGTCGTTCTCAATCACAAACCTGCTCTCAAGAAGATTACGGTCCCGGAGGGGAAGATGGCAGAGGCATAAAGAGAAGTGTGAACCCTGAAATTAATGTAGGAGATAGATTAGTTCAACCACATTTCTACGTGTGAGCTTATATAATCCTTTGGAGTCCATGAAGAAGAAACCATCAGACAAACCAGCCACCTTGTCATTTTAACTAAAATGCCTAAACCAGTTTCAGTTCTGAAAATAGAGAAATTCTAGCTTCATGCTTTTCTAGAAGTATGCAAAGCAGTGTGTAATTTACCTTTGGTGGAACTAGCAGAAACAGTTAGGATTTGTGAATTCTGCTTTCATTTAGATTTAAAAGAGAGAAATCCATTTATCCCAAATTCATTATCCACAAATAGATAGAATTTGCCCTTGCTCTAATCTAGCTTTAAAGGTTATAGGAAATCATAGAGGAGATATGTCAACTATATTGACCATGAGTTCACATGTAGCAGGAAATTGCAGAGAAAACGGTCCCTCCTTGCTTGCTGATACAAAAGTCACCATGAGGGGTTGCCTGGATGGCTCAGTCGGTTAAACGTCTGCCTTCGGCTCAGATCCTGACCCCAGGACCCTGGGATCGAGCCCCGTATCGGGCTCCCCACACAGCAGGAAGCCTGCTTCTCCCTCTCCCTCTGTCTGCCGCTCGCTCTCTCTCTGTCAAATAAATGCATAAAATCTTTAAAAAACAAAAACAAAAGTCACCATGATTGTGTACAAACCCAACTACAAGGCAAGGTTCTAATTAGTCCTCGTTCTCACCCCAAAGCTACAAGAACTACAAATAAACCCCTCCAGCAAACCGTGTCAGAAGGAGTAGAAGCTAAGGGATAACAGTGCTAACTGGATTTGTACCTGTGATATAGTCCCTTACATTTTCTTTAAAAATGCTCTTCTCTCCTGGGCCCCTGTCTTCCTGTTCCTCATCCCTCCTCATCTCCAGCATCTAACTTTTCTGGGCAAAAAGAGGCATTCCTACTGAGAGGATAGATCAGTGGACCCAAAAGGGAGTGAAAATTGGCGGACTTGATTTGGCAACACTTAACACATGTTTAGAATGTTCACACATTTGGGCTCCAAAATAATACTTTTAGGAACTGACCCACAGGAAACAGTCAACAATGAGTACACATTTGTATCTGCAAATATTGTTTTGAATAATTTAAAATTGGAAAACAACTTACTTAAATCTTCATAAATGTGGGCTTTAAGTCAACTGTGAAATGCCTGTACATCGAATTGAAAGTAATGCAGAAGTTATGCAAAAGAAGATGAACACTTTTGACTATATAAAAATATGAACATTTTCTATGGCAAAAAAAAATAACACAATGTCAAAGACAAATGGGTAAATTATTTGCAGCATATATGACAGGCAAACTAATTTATTTGATATAAAAAGAACTCTTTAAAATCAATAAGGAAAGAACAACCCAATAAAAAAAAAAAAAACCAGTAACCGTGTGAAAACATGTTCAATCTCACACAAAGAAATGTAAACTGTATTAGCAGCTAGATTCAATTTTTCATCTATAATATAGGCAAAGTCCAAAAAAACCAGAATTTTTTTTTAATTGTTCTCATTCATTTTTGGTGAAAGGGTCAAGCTGAGGGACAATCTGATAATCTACCAACAACTTAAATTCTTGAATAGTTCCACTGTAGGAATCTATCCTTGAATATATACTTGCACAGACACATAAAAACACATAGGGTATTCACAGCAGTGCTGTTTGTAATATCAAAACCCTGGAACAATATAACAAATAAAGGATGGTACTTCCAGAATGTGCCACACAATGGAGTACAACGTTGCTGTTTGGCAGAACGAGGTAGTTCTACGTATACTGATGTAGAAAATGATGCCCAAGATATATTGGTATACTGATTGCTGAATGACTACAGAACACTGAAGAATATTAATTATGAATAGACTCACTTGTGAGGTATACACATTTTTTTCACATAAGGATAGAAAATGTCTTGAAAGATACAAAAGAAATATACAGAGTGGCAACTTCCAAAGGTTAGAACTTGAAGGAAACAGGGATTTTATACTTTATTTTATATCACTCTGAACTGTTTTTTTCTTTCAATGATTATGGATTATTCTTATAATTTAAAAAAAATTTAACCATTAACTGAACCATTATTAATAAGCTACTCTATTACTGGAATTGTGAAGACACTGGGGATACAGTGGTGAATGGATAAACATTACTTCGCAAGTAGTAAATAATAATGTGAAGCGAAAGGGATTATTGCAAGAAGGGGAAGGAGACTACAGTAATGGGAAGAATGCTCCCACCTGAAGTCAAGCAGAACTTTTATAGGGAAGAGTAAACAAGAACTGGGGGAAGGGGGGATAGAATGAGCAAGGGGTGGGATCAGATGGTTGATGAGGGACTGTTTTGCATTGTGGTCAGCCTATTTGTGAAGGAGAGGCTCCATAGTCCATTGCTGGCTCAGACCGAGCATGGGTCAAAGTTCAGGGTTCAGGGGTGTGGAGGGTGGGGTGCAGAAAAAGCCTAACTAAAGTCTGGCCAAGACAAGTATTTTGTCCTCATTCATCAGGAACAAAGAGTGGAGCTAATCATTTATGAGACCAAGAATGGGAATTTGGAGGGTCCATGTCTGGCCTTGTCCTAGGTAAACATGGGTCACCCCTGAGTCTTATCCAGCTCAGACTGGATAGGCAGCTTCTTTGCAGTCAGCATTTCCAGGAACACAAAGGAATGGAGGATTTCTTGCCCATTGCTGTTTTCCAAGAGAACAAGGCTCAGGTAATATTTGACCTTGTCAAAGACAATCACAACCCTCAAAGAGCTTTAATTCTTGAGGATTTAAAAATTAAGCAATCAAATAAATAAATAAATAGAAGTTACAGAACGGTCATCAAATGCTTTCAGAGAGAAATGACTCCCGGCCCCTGAGGAGGACATATCAAGACCACAGTTAGCTCCTTAGCTTTGCAGTTTCAAAAATTCATCTGTATCTGCCCTGGACCAGACTGAAAGATCACTGTAATAGAACAGATGGCACTGAAATGGACCCCATTATGTACAAAGATGTAAGATTCATTACAGCTCAATGAGGGAAAGCAAGGATTACCCAATAAATGGTGTTGGGACAATGAACTAGCAATTTGGAGAAACAGTAATTTTCAAATCTCACTTTATATTATGCACTAAAATAAATTCCAATTGAGTGGAAGAGTTAAATGTGGGTTTTTTAAACATCAACATCTCAAAAAAATAGAATTGAATATTTTCCAAACCTCTAAAGGAAAGATAACTTTACAGGCTCAGTGCAACATAAGGAATAAAAAGAAAAAAAAAAAGAGTAAGATCGCTAAGTTTGACTACAAAAAAAAGTAACATATGAAAGCAAATGGCAAACAAAAAATATTGCAACAAATGTACAAAGAGGCACTATATTTAGTATTTAAGACCTCGTGTATATCGGTCAGAAACAAATTAAGACTCTAAAAGATAGGGCAAAAGACACTCACAAAGGAAGTTATATAACTAGCAAACGAGGATTTGAAATGGATTTGAAATGTTCAGTTCCCAGAGAATAAAAAATATAAATTAAAACATCAAGTTACCATTTCCCTCTGTTAAGTTAGCATAAATTGAAAAATAATACCCCTGGGGCTTCTGTTTCCGGTGAGGATGTAGAAAGGGACAAGTGACCATTGAACCTGCCCTAGCAATGAGAACTAGCCAAGGAAGCCACAAAATCGTGGTTTTCAAAACCATCAGAGTGCTCAGGATGGAAAAGAAACCTAAATAAACTAAACTGCAGAAATGACAAGCTCTTCCTAAGATAGAAGAGATCCATGGCTGCTTCTATCTATGAAGTGGCAGGAAAAAGAGGGATCTGCCATAAACTCAGGTAAAGAAATTTCAGCCCAACTTGTAACAACATCTAAGGGATCTATGTGAGTGCCTGTGACAGATCAGAATTCTGAGAACCCCGGCCACAGAGCAAGTGTACCCCCACCCACATGTCAAAGCTTTCATACAGGTCTTCATCAAGTACATAGGTAATAGACCAAGGCAAAGGGCAAGATAGAACCCAGAGAATTCCCTAGAGGCAGGCAGCATCTTCCCCAAGACAAGACCCGCTAAAGACTGGGAGTAAGACAGAGAGGTGAGAAATCCCTTCAAGGGACCCAGGACCTCCCCCAAATGCAGCGCAGTGGCCTTCCTAAGACATTGGATGGGGCAGAAGATAAATAAGGGTCTCTCAAGTTGCAGAAACCTGGGGGAAGGACCTAAAGGCAGGTGGCTGCTAAGCAGAGAGAAAGCCACTCATGGTTCAGAGAGCTGGAAACAGATCTGTGAAGCCTAAAAAGATCTCTAGAGTCTCACTGGTGCTCAGAGCCCAAGCCCTAAGGAAGAGAGTCTTGCTAGCATTCTCAAAACACCTGAAGCGAGTGATGAACTGGATCAAACTGAAGATTAAACGTATCCACACCCTGCTCAGATAGAGCTTTGATGGTCTCCATCCCTCACCAGCAGGCTCGTAGAAGGGACATAACCTTTCCTATGGGTAAATATTCTTCACATCAGTCTCTAGTGATCTTTTACACACAATGCCCAACATAAATAAAGAATTAAGAGACCATAAGATACGAGCTAATGTGATAGTGTTAAGAGAGGAAGAGTAAACAGAAGACCCAGAGATGGCTCAGATGTTAGAATTATCTAGACAGTGACAGCGAAATAAACAGAATAAGTATGTATGAACAAACGGGGAATTTGGAGAGAGATGGAAACTATAAAAAAGAACCAAATGGGCATGTTATTAATTCCTTAAAAGACCACTAATTCTGTTTAAAACAAAAATTATAACAATAAATTAATAGAGTTTAGAGCATATATAATTCATTGTTACAGTTTTTGTTTTTATGAAGTCCAGAACAGGCAAAAGAATTTTCTTGAGTAAGAAAATATTCTATAATGGAGGGGGGGGGGTTTAAAGGTGTATATAATTGTCAAACCTCATCAAACTGATTTCTTACAATATGGGCATTTCATTTCATACCACTTATACCTCAATAAAAAAATTTTTTTCAATAATATCTGAGGCTGCTGAGGGCATAATGAAACCAATACTCCTGTAAATTGGACAATGGTTTTGGGAAGCATTTTGGCAATATTAATCAAGAATTATTAAAAGTCCAAACGTTTTAACTCAACAGTCTCATTTAGGCAAATATACTCTTAAGAACTAATTCAACATAACAAAAAGTGACATGCACAATAATGTAACGCATAGTATTTTCGTAATAGGGTAATCTGAAGCACTTTGAAATCCAACATTGGATAATAATTAAACAATGTGCAATAAATATACTTATATATTTTAGCCATTGAAATGATATTGTCATGGGGAGCCTGGGTAGCACAGTCAGTTAAGCGTCCAACTCTTGGTTTCTGCTCAGATGGTGATCTCAGGGTGGTGAGATCAAGCCCAAGCCCCGTGTTGAGCTCCGTGCTCAGTGTTGAGTCTGCTTAAGTTGCTCTCTCCCTCTCCTTCTGCAGCCCCCCTTGCACACCCTCTCTCTCTCTAAAATAAATAAATAAATCTTTATTTAAAAAACTTTATTGTCGGGCGCCTGGGTGGCTCAGTTGGTTAAGCGACTGCCTTCGGCTCAGGTCATGATCCTGGAGTCCCTGGATCGAGTCCCGCATCGGGCTCCCTGTTCAGCGGGGAGTCTGCTTCTCCCTCTGACCCTCCCCCCTCTCATGTGCTCTCTCTCTCTCTCACTCTCTCAAATAAATGAATAAATAAAATCTTTAAAAAAAAAACTATATTGTCATGACAATATAACAAGCTGAAGACATGTTTATGCTATAAGCCTTCACATCCTTGAAAAAACACACACATGAGAAAAAGCACTGGAAAGAAAGAAACTGTAATGATAAGTCATTCTTATGTTGGGCATGTGAAGTATTTTTCAGCTTCATTATCTGCATCTTGATATTTTTCTTTCCTTTAAAATGTTTTCAATTTTTTTAGCTTTCCTTTTTTTCTTGATATCTTCGCAATATTACATTTTTCTATCCAGGAACAAGGTTTTTTCTGCAGTGATTCTCTTATCATTTACATCCTTCCATCATTTTCTTTGTTTAAATTGGTTTTTTATTGCACAGGAAACCCATGATTACATTTTCATGATTTTTCCTGTATATAAAAGGACCTCAGTTTTGCCCAACAGTTTTTATTTTCTAGAAAATAAATGGGAATGGACTTTCATTTGTGAACATAACAAATTAATGAATGGGATGGGCCTTCCCAACGACCCAAATACTTATGCCTACCAGATGGAATCGTGATACACAGCTCAACTCTATGTTGATTAATGTAAAACATTAAATCTATTTACTTGGAAAGCATCTGAAAAGACTAGCAGTGGTTAGTCTCTGGGTAGTGAGATAAGGTCAAACTGCTTTTTCTTTGTTCACTTTTCGTACAGTGAGTCTGTATTATTTTGTGATAAAAAAGAAATGGTAAATGTAGATCCCAATTTTAGGCTCAAGCCCTCCTGAAGCTCTGGGCCAGAGCCTGACCCAAGTCAAGGTCAGGGAAATGCAGCCAGAAGCTTCCCCCTCAGCGTTTCTTCTGCCATTCATGTTCCACTTCCCATCCCTTGCACCCATCAGTCACACTGTCCACACGCGCCCCCCCACACACGGGAAGTAAGAGCAGGAAGCAGGGACCCTCAGTCTGGTCTCTCTCTTGGTCCCTGGGCTCCTTGGTGTCACCTAGGCGGCTGGAGCAATAGCTACACCCAGGTTCCCTCCCCGAGTCCCCAGCACCAGAGCCTGCTAAGCCATCCTAGCTCTAGTTCCTGCCAGACCTTTATTAACCGTGACAATGGTTTGGAACGCCTGAGAAACATCCTAATCTCCCCGTCTCCCTGTAGAAGCAAATAGAGTTCAAGAAGGCTGTGGAGGGTGGAATGGTGGCAGATGCATCCCTGGAGAGCCCAGCTCCAGCCTTCCTGGCCAGCCTGTGTCTCCCCCTCTCGGCTCAGATCTCCTCTCAAGAACCTGGCCAAGCCTGCTGAAAGAGAGCTGAGGAGATGACTGCAAATCGAAATGAACATCCTGCTGTAAAGAATTCAGAGCAGTGATAAATAGCTTTATGGCGCCCTGGCATATCGCAGACAGCAGAGAATTCTCTCTCTCCATCCACCCCTGAGTAAATTAGAGAGACACCCCTCGTCCCTCCCTCTTCCTGACCCCCACAATACTCAGAAAAAGGAAGCGTGACCACGCCTAATGAGGAGGGGCAAGGAACAGCCCAAATTAGAGGGAACCTCATTAAAATATGTCTCCTCATAGCTATTCAATCACTAATTGACTTTTCCTGCTCACTTTAATTTTGACGTTGGTGTCTTGATTAATTAACTCTGTCACCAAAGCCCCAGGGTGTCACAGAAGGACTCACCAGGAGTTTAGCTTGCTACGTTCCAGCCAATTTGACAGGTAGGCTCTCCCTGGCCAGCTCCATGGGTAATGGCCTGAGCCTGTCGTGGTCCCTTGAGCCCTAGAGGAAACAGAGACACGCTGTCATTCTCTAACTTTTGGCCACAGGGCCCAGCCAGCAGGAAGAGAATCAGGAGGCCCACGTTGTTGCTTTCCCTCTCTGACAGCATAATAAATTTCCTTCTATCCATCTGCATTCTCATATGGATACGAAGTTCATCATGGACCCCATGGCCAGTGGGAGAGATGGAACACAAGTGTTGTTTCTAGATAAGCTTCCTGGGAAATCATTTGGTCACTCACTCATTCATTCGTAGAAGTATTTAACTTGCTTTTGAGTGGCCTGTGCTGGACTTGTGGGGAAGGAAGGGGTCCAAAGAAGTATAAATTAGGGGCCCTGCCCATGAGACATTTATAATTTTAGTTGAAGAGCTGTGACATTCTCTTATAAAAACAGAAGCCAAGATTTGGTGTTCGGAGAAAACCCCCAGGTGGCAAAATCAATTGTCCTGGGTATTTGGGCCATATGTCCCCACTCACTTCTGGGACCCCCTGGCATGTTTCAAACGTGCACTGCGTAACCACCACGGAGCCACCAGCAGGGGGAGGTTTGGCAGGAGAACTTAAAAAGTCAAAGTTCTCTTCCTGTCTGGCTTTGGTCACTCTCCCTCAGGGAGTGGAGGCACCAGGTCGCAGGACATAACAGGTAAGAGAAGGGAAGCTCCCCTTTCACCCCCTCCTCAGCCCACCCTGCAGAAGAGGAAGATTGATCCAGACTCGGCGTTGCTTCGGTAGCTTTGACTGGGCTACCTGTGAATGGAGCGTTCCACCCTACAGGTGGGCTGGGGGTCTGCTCCTGGTCTACACGGCACTGGGAGCTCTTAGGCATCTTGCTTTTACTTTCTCTTTTCTCTTCAGCTTGGTGGCAGAAGTGGCATATGGCCCCGGGGGCGCAGTCCTTGAGCACACCACCCATCCTGCCCTCTTCTCTCTCCTTTCCAAGTGGGAAAGAAAGAAGATTCATGACCAGGGATTGAATCTTTTCCTAGGGTATTTGGTGTGGGGAGGAGAAAGCAAAAGCCACGGCTGCTTCTGTTTCCTCCAGCCTAACTTACAAAACCCTCTTTATTATGGCTCAGGGTCCACCCTCACTAGCATTTAGGTGCTATTTTCCCTTTACAAGTTTTATCATGTGTGTCTTTCTCTAGGAGACTCCTAGGGAGGAATGCCATGATCTTGGACAGAATACTGCTATTCCAGGGTCCCTTCTCTAAAGACCATCCTCGAGTGCCTGATACACGTGGAGAGCTGACAAGGCCAAGTCATCCCCACGGTGTGCCTCCTGCAGAGGGCCTGGTCCTGATAGTATTTTCAGGGCTCTACCCTAAAGGAACTGCCTTGCCACGTGCTCATATCTGACATGTACTTTCCCAGATTGCCCTGCTTCTTGTATCTCCTATTTTCACTTTTTTTTTTTTTTTTTAAAGATTTTATTTATTTATTTGACAGAGAGAGGCAGTGAGAGAGGGAACACAAGCAGGGGGAGTGGGAGAGGGAGAAGCAGGCTTCCCGCTGAGCAGGGAGCCCGATGCGGGGCTCGATCCCAGGACCCCGGGATCATGACCTGAGCCGAAGGCAGACGCTTAACGACTGAGCCACCCAGGTGCCCCTCCTATTTTCACTCTTGATCTACTTTTTAGCCTACTGTGGCAACCAATAATAATACCCTTTGCTTCAAAAAAAAAAAATCCTAATGGCTTTCTAAAGTCCAATCAAACCTCCTCACCATAGCCTACAGGGAAGGCTGCACTGCTGATCTCAACTCCCACTGCCCCTCTCTGTGGGAGGATTGTGCATCCCCACCCCTGATGGCATCACTTTTGGCCATGTAACTTGCTTTGGCCAATGGAAGTGGCACATCAACTTCCATGCAGAAGCTGTAAGGATCACATCATCCTCCACCTTCTCTCTTCCCTCTGCGAAGAGACCAGAAGTGTCCCAGGTAGGAGCTATCCTATCTATCTGGGTCCTGGAGTGAAGAAGATTTATAACCAATCCACAATAGACATGTAGTATGAGTGATAAATAACCTTCTTTACCAGATGTTATTGAGATGTGAGGGTTATTTGTTACCATTCAGAGGAGCCTCATCTGACTGACATATTCTATGGTGCCATCCAACCCCTGACCACTTCTCCAATTTCATGTCCTACCTTCCCTTCCCTCACCCACTAAATTGCAAACACCCTGGCCTTCTTTCTCTTCCTTGAACATGCCATGTTTGTTCTCACCTCAAAGCCTTTGCAGAGTACTGATTCCTCTGCCTGGATTGCTTTTCCCTGAGGTCTTCACGTGGCTGGCCCATCTTCATTATTCAGATCTCAGTTTGAATACTAGCTTCTTAAGAAATGTCTGCCCTGTAGAATTTACAAGTCAGGAAACGACAGATGTTGGCGGGGATGCGGAGAAAGGGGAACCCTCCTACACTGTTGGTGGGAATGCAAGCTGGTGCAGCCACTCTGGAAAACTGTATGGAGGTTCCTCAAAAAGTTGAAAATAGAGCTACCATACGATCCAGCAATTGCACTACTGGGTATTTACCCCAAAGATACAAAAGTAGGGATCCGAAGGGGTAC
>NC_138380.1:18518342-18537418 GCF_054177405.1 Leptonychotes weddellii
TCATGAATAAGTAAAAGTCTCTCCCAAACTTTAAACCCAGTTTCAACTGCCAACTAGACACCTCTTCCCAGAATTCCTGACTCAAGAGACCCAAAGCAGAATTCATAATTCTGTCCCCTCTTCTCTTACCCCAACCTTGTCCTCATCTTATTCCTGGTTAATGACTCCATCCCGCATCGTGTCACCCCAACCAGACTCAAGTACTCTTCCACTCCTCCCCCTCACTCGCTTCCTCCATTCCCAATCAGTCACCAGGCTGATTCTCTTTTTTAAATCTCTCTCTAATCTACTTTGTCCTCATTCCTATGCACCTGCCCTCACTCAGGCCCTCATCATCCGTTGCCTGGATTATCACAATCTTTGCAGAACAGGGTTCCCTGTTTCCAATTCTCTCCCCTCCCATCTGTGCTGCACACTGCCACCAGAATTATCTTGCTAAAATCTGATAATGTCACTCCCCTGTTTAGAAGGATTTAAAAGGAGTTCCAGGATAAAGTTAACTCCTTGGAGGCCATGAGATACCTTTGCGTTCTAGTACCTGCCAATTTCCCAGTGTGTCTGCCACTCATGGCCAGACCCCTCACCGCATCCAGCCACACTGAGCCAGGGCAGCAGATCCAACATGTATTTGCACTCACTGCTCCCTCTCCCTGGAATGCCCTTCCCCTTTCAGCCCCTGGCCCCTCACCTCCCCAAACACACAGGAAAGAACATGCACATAAGTACACACTCCCATCAGGACCCACCTACCGAGAGCAGCCTTCTCTGCTGCTCTCACTCTCTCTGCAAAGCCTCTCCCCACTCCTCCCCACCCTCCTCCTGAAAACAAGAAAATAGCTCTAATGATGTGCTTGATGCAAACCTCTCTTATAAGATCACATGGCACCGTATGCTCTTTGGGTGCAGGTTTGTCTGTGCAATCCTCAAGGGCTGAACAAGCAGCCTTTCTTGTTTGAGTGCCCAGTACTTCACACAGCATGTCTTTCCCGATAGATACATAGCATGGGCTCAATAAATCTTGTTCCAGTGAAAAGATGGATAGATGGTATTAAGTATAGGAGAGAAAATAATAGATGGGCTAATTACATTACCAGCCAGAGCACTCGTCTGCATGATAGGACCAGGAAAAGAATGCAGATGACAGTTGAATCAACTCTTAGTTTCAGTTCTGTCCTAATAAAGCTATCCTACAAAGTGAATACATGCCTGGAGTAGCAGGAAGAGGATCCCAGGACTGAAGGAGCCCTCAGCTCCAGACCTCACCAGTACACTGACCTCCGACATGGCTCTTATACTCTCTGTCCTGGGGGTCCTCATTTACTGCTGATATAGCTTTCTCCCACCTGTGTATTAACAAGAAAGGGCTCTCCTAATGTTGCTCCCATTGTACAGATTCTAAAAAAAAGGAAAAGGATGTCCCCAAACTGCACAACTGGTAAGCAGCAAAGTTAGAACTTGAACTAGGGCTCTCTGTTTCTAAGCTGTGTGTCCTCCTCACCCAGCTGGGCCGTCTTCCCCTCCAAAGAGAGCATCATCAGTAAGTGGATTATCTCTGTTACCATCACCTCTAAAATGCTTTAATGCCAGTACTTTCTTCCCTGCGGCTGTCTTGAATCGCTTTCCCCACCTAACCTCTCACTGTCCCAAGCACCTAGTAGGGCCTACTAGGGCCGAGCCTCTGGAGAATGGGCCAGGACCCCTGGTTCTTTGCCCAGGAAATAGAGGCTCCCTTCCAATTGGGGAGCAGCAAGATCCTCAGCAGGGCCGCTCAGAAGCCAAGCTGTCATTTTAGAAGATTCAGGTTCCAACTTAATACTATTTGAGGCTCAAAATAACCCCTCCAGTCTCCCTGCTTATTTCTTAAATGCAGTTCTTAACATTAAAGATGGCACCTGTGGGGGAGGAAAAAGAAGGGATTTAGGCTGAGAGTTGGTTTCATGTCACCTAAAAGGATTATTTTATACCATCAGAAAGATAATTCCCCTCCTACCGGGGGAGGATGGATTAGGTCTTTACTTCAGATGGCACTTTATGAAAAGATTATTTAAAGATTATAGGACAAAATGGATACATTTGACAACATCTGCTAGGGCTGGGTTTTGTGGCTACCTGAGAAACAATTGCTAATTTATACAATTAATAGATTGCTCGCATTGGTGCTAATCTAGAGGCTGTCTGCCCGCAAATGTCCACACACTCCTGCTTTCTTCCCCATCTCCCCACTGATTTTTGACGGAGAATGACACAAAATGCCACTGCCCCCATGAAGTCTTCCCTGATCTCTCCACTTGGAAGTGGACACTCTTGCTTCCAGGCTCCCTCCCCTTTTTGAAGGTATTATCACCATGTTGCTTAGTGCAGGAGATCTGCTTGCCTGTGCCTTCTCCTCCTGGACTGGAAGCTTCTTACACACGTCATTACTCAGGCCCCATAAAGCTGTACATACACTAGGTGGGGAGAAATGTAAGCGCTTCTCTGTGCTCCCAGGTCTCAGCTATCCCCCCAGGCAGTGTAGGGAAGGAAGGTCTTGGAGGCTTCCAGGGGTCAGGAGGGCACTGGTGTTGCTGGGGTGGGGTTCTGCCCTCTGAATCTCACCGTATTGTTACTCACAGAGGGGCTTTGGGGCTGAGGAGTACAGGCTGTGACCTGCCATCCTGAGGGGCTTCTAGAAAGCACTGCGGCCCAGGGCATGTTGGCCAGACACCCCAGGACTCCGGAGGCTCGGTTATCTATGGTGGGGCAGTCTTGAGAAAAGTATTGAAGGAAAGTATGGAGGATCCTGGATTACTTCTCTGAAAAGCCTTTGGGCGTGGTATGACAGAAGCAAGTCTGCTTTCCTCAGCGTCGAAGGCTGTCTCCTGAATCCCCAGAAATCTGTGAATGGCACCTATATTCATTCCCAGCATTGCATAAAGAATGGCTACCCACTCTTTGAGCCTCTCCCCTGTCACTGCCCCTTGGCCCACGCCGGACTAAACCCAGCCCTGACCTGCATGCCTCAAACTCTTCCCTGCATCCAAGAAACAGTTTCTTCGGCCTGGACTGCCTCCCCTCAGCCCTTCTCCATCCCATGAATTTCTCCTCCACTCGTTTAGACTCAGCTCAGATGTCGGCTTCTCTGTGAAGCCTTCCCTGATGCCGAGTATACCTTATCCGAGATAAAGAGAAGCAAAGATCACCGTTTCTAAAAACATTCACTAATAAATGGCCTCTCGTAGTAAATACTACTCAACAACTATTTATTGAGTGCCCATTACGTGCCAGGCACTGATCTCCACACTTGGAATACTGCGGCAAGCAAAAGAGACAAACATGCCCACGCTCATGGGCTTACACTCCAGCAAGGGGCAGGGGGACAGGGTATCCATACACAATAAACACAATGACAAGTAAATTATATAACATGTTAGAGGTTGATAAGTGTGTGCAAAAAGGAAAAAGTAGAGAAGGGTAAAAGGGACTGAGAGAGTTGAGGGCGACAGGAGAGAGGGTGGGGTGGGCTGAAGGGAGATATGTAAACAGGCCGGCTTCAAGAACTCAAGAGAAGGAAGGAGGGAAGCAGAGGAGGAGAGCAGACTACAAGGAGTGTCCAATAAGCAGCCAGAAACGAGGCCAGAGTGGAAGCCAAGTGGAGAGGCCATGTCGAGGAGGAAGGGTCGATCATCCCTGTCTACCCTGCTGTTACAGAAGCGAGGTGGACGCTAAGAGTCACTGATGCAGCAACAAGGAGGGCAGAGGTGGGTGTTACAAGAGCAGGTCTGGTGGGGTGACCGGAGTGAGGGCTGACTGAAGCAAAGTGGAGAGAGTGGGGAAATGAGAATGTGGAGGGAGCGGGCGTAGACAACCCTTTTGAGGTATGCTGAAAAGGGGAGCAAAGACAAGGGACACAAGCTGGAGAGGAAAGGCATGTGGATGAAAATAATCTAACAGAGAGCAAAGCACCAGGGCCACAGGAGAGGGGGACTCTTGCTAGAGCAGAGGAGGACGACGGAACAAGTGTACGTGTGCAGAGGCCACGGAAAGTCCTGACTCCCCACGGAACTGCAGCCCCATCCATATTCACCATGCTAGGGACCTGGGCCCTTTGTTCAAATGTATTCATTTATTCATTCATTCCACAGATTTTCACTGAATGCCCTCTACATGCCTGGTTTGTTCTAGGCACTCCCAACACCCAGCACACACAGGCCCAATGATCTCTGCTCTCCAGTAGGCAATGTGCTCGTGGAGGATGCTTTGCATGTCACCAAAAGATCCTGAGTTTGACGGACTCAAAAGACAAGGACATTTAACATCCCCTATAATAAAAGTCCTGATAAATGTTCACATTATGTCATTATTATTGCCTTAATCAAAATGTATCACCATTGTCTATCTGCTACACTGACAGCAAATTTTTTTATAATATTTATAACTCCAGCACCTAACAGTTTCTGACACAGGGAAGGGACTTTTGAGATGTTTATTGGATGAATATGTGAAACCTGAAAGATGAGGGAAAATCCTCATTTCGGGTTCCTCCATAATATTCACCCATGTAAGTCACCCAGCTATACTTTCCAAAAACAAACATCTAAAGGTGACATCTAACACCTTTATGCAAAATAGTGATTCACACTGAAGTATGAAGCAGTTTCCTTGGATACTTTTCTCTTAACAGCCAGCTCAGATGGGCCGTCCCTTATCGACTGGACTTTTCCATGGAGTGGGACGGAATGGAGATCCGAGAGGGATAATTTGGAAACCGAGGTACCACCAGGTAACCGAAGACAAGATGTCCTGGCCCAGTGGGTTGGTCCTGCTTCAGCATGGTGACATCAAATATCATTGGAGGGGATGTGGGAATGGGACATGAAAGGGGTTCAGAGGGTGAACAGAGTTTGTAAAAGGGCTCCTCAGTTTGAGGACACTTGGAACCCCCGTGGCTGATAGTCCCGAGCTCCATCCCCAGTCATTTCCAGGTGGCAGAAAACAAAGCGTCTAATTCTAAATTGGTGTTTCTGATTGTTTTAATTAGTAGGCTGTCTATGTGTGATTAATTTTTCACCCTCCCAAACTTCCCATCAGTATATATATATTTGGCACCATGCAAAAGCCACTGGCCTTTAAATGACTTGAGCTCTGTGCATCTGGAGATGGGCAATCACGGAAGAACAAGCCAGAAAGCAATTTTTTGAAGGAGTGAGGGGGAAGCTGGTACTTGATCTTATTACTTCTGACCAATTTCTTGCTTTCTCTTTAAAAAAGAAGTGGAATCGTTTTGAAATTGTACCTTCTGGGAAGGGCTCCCGCTGCGAGCATCTGCCAGGCTGGGACCCACAGCCAACTCCACCCCCAAGTGGTTTGAATTTTGAGCCTCCTGTAATCCTGATGAAACTTTCACATTCCTCAAGTTCATGACACTTGGAACTTCAACAGTAGGAAGTTTATGCACATTGGGATAGGTCAGCACCGGGTATTAAGAGACGAGACAGGAACTTGATACAGATGGATAGGAAGAAACCAATAAAGGAAACTCTGGAGCAACTAAGTGACTTTAATGATTTCACTGAAGAAAATCATGTCTAGAAATATGACTTTGGTAGATGAGCCAAGTGGAATGCAACCGGCCATGCAGGCAGCCATGAGCCAGGCCTTTAAGACCCCAGACGTCATCAGATTATTTGCCAAAAAACGGCCAGGCCAGCTCCAGACAAGGTGAGTGGAGATGGACGGAGAGCTCGTGGTGGGAAAATCTGGAAAGAGGCCTGAACACCCAACAGAAAGTGGAGATACTAAGAGCTCTCAGGAAACTTGGAGAAGCTGAGTGCAGGTAACAAGGCCCTCTTGTCAGCAAACGCAGGTGCTCTCCTCAGCCAGTCTGAGACCTTGGTGCTGGAGGCAAACTTCTGGCACTGACAAGTTTTGAGGTTGGAAAAACAAAAAGATGACAGGGCCTGGAAGCTTGGGACATTCTTGCTATACATGGCGTTTGTCTCCTAGGGTTTTTGAATCATTGCCAAGAAACCAGGAGACTCTAGAAATGCATTGATAACCTAAGAAAAGGTGACTGAAAAACATAGTTGTGGCTTCTGGTTATACCCTTCATCATGGTGCTTTGTGATCCTAGACTCGTTAGGATGAGGGACGCATGGGATCTTATTCGTTATGTCTTTCGTGTTTGAGAGAGAGAACAGGAAACGGCTTCTCTGCCTGTCTTGATTAAGCCTCCTTGTTACTAAGTGCTGATAGTAAATGAAAAGATGTGAACTAAAAATTAAAATCAAAAAAATAATAAATTGCACCTTTTGTGATTTTTATGGCTGGATATTATTGCATTATATGTGTAGACCTCATTCTGTTTATCCGTCCATCTGTTGGTGGACACTTGGTTTGTTTCCACATCTTGGCTGCTGTGAACACGGGTGCACAAGGATCTGTTCGAGCCCCTGCTTTCATTTCTTTTGGGCACATACCTAGAAGTGGAACTACTGAATCATATCGTGGGTTCTACTGACCCTTTGAGAAACTGCCAGACTGTTTCCTGAAGTGGCTGCACAATTTTATACCCCACCACCGATCAGCAGGGTTCCCACTTCCCCACGTTCTCACCAACACATGTGATGTTCTGCTGCTGTCGTTGTTGTTTTTATAGTCACCCTGTGGGGTGACGCGGGATCTCACTGCGCTTTTGATCTGCGGTTCCCTGAGGACGAATGCTCCTGGGCACCTTTGCAGAGCAGTAAATCAGTAACAGATAACTGTTCTGCTTCCTTCAGGACTCGGTGACGGTGACACATGACACGGGGGATGTGAATGGACTCTGCAATGCTCAACGCAAGTTATTAATAAGATGATGCTTCCACACGAGGCACTGATGTGTGACTTTTGTTCTCACGGGGCCGTCCTAGCCACTCCCACAACTTCAACCCCTGAGCGGTAAATTCTGATAACACCCTGGTGCAAGTGTTCCCAGCTGTTGAAGGGGGCTCTTGCCTGAATGTTACCCCCTCCTTTAGTTGCTGGTCTGATGTGGAATTGGGAATCTGTTGTATAGAATGGAATTGAGTCTAAGAAAGATTTTGACCTTTTCTTCCAGGCACATCTGTGTGTGGATTTGACCTTGTGGTTTTACTTTTTTTTTTTAAGATCTACTTGTATATTTTAGAGAGAAAGAGAGATTGAGAGAGTGCGAGCAGGGGGGAGAGGCAGAGGGAGAGGGACAAGCAAACTCCCTGCTGAGTGCGGAGCCTGACAAGGGACTCCATCTCACAACCCTGAGATCATGACCTGAGCCGAAATCAAGAGTCAGACGCTTAACCGACTGAGCCACCCGGGCGCCCCTGACCTCGTGGTTTTAAATGATCTTAAACCACCATTATCAACCTGACACTCTGACCATGTGACCTAAAAAGAATTTTATATTCTGGCTTCTGAGGTCACACAAACAGTAATGACTCAAACTTCACTGGCCAGAGCTTATTCAGAAGCTCAGAACGCTGTCAAATGCCCCTACGCAAGTGTTTCTAGAAATCCAGACTCACAAGAATCATCCCACCAGGCATTCCATGCCCTAGAGCCCTCATGGTGCTCCGACTAAAGTAAAAATGGGAAGAATGTCTCTCTCCTCCACTCTGGATACCTGGGGACCCAAGCAGGGCTGTGGGCGCTCTGACCTCACAGAGCCCTTGGAGAGAACTGCCCTGAGGACTTCCGTCTATGCCACAGGCTGCAGACCCCAGTCTGTGGGTGAGGAGGAGCAGACCCCAAGCTGTCTGCCTACACCCCATCTCCCTCCTTCTCTGGCTCCTCACCCTTATGCCCGTTCTGCTCTGCCTGGTGCGGCTCCTGCCTCACCTCCACCCTGCGCTGACCAGTCAGGGATACTGCACAGTGCAGTACCGAAGCCAAGGTCACGGGCTTTGGAGTCAACACAACCGGGCTTTCAGGGACACCTGCACCAATTATACACGGCAGCTTTGGCCATGGGCCTTCCCTTCATAAGCCTCCGCTTCCCCAGCTGCTAACCAGGGATAAAGAGACTTTCTTTCAGAGTCATCATGAGAATTAAGGGCTTTAGGGGAGCAGCCGGTTCGGGGCACGGCTCAATCAATGTTAACTCACCTTATTTTTATATATTTTTTTTCTTGCAGTTGCTCCATGCCTAAATCCGACCAATTCTCAGCCCTCTCACCATTAATATCTCGGACCAAGTCCCCACCATCTCTTGCCACATTGCTCTAAGAGTCTGCTTACGTTTGCTCCTACTTCCCCACGGTGAACTTGCACAGAGCAGATGGAATGCGCCTTTCCAAATGTGAGTCAGATTCTGTGTACCCTCCACTTAAAACTCCCATCACATTAGGATAAAGGCAACCTGCTCTCCACAGCCCCTGCCTCTTTCTGCCCCAGCTCCTCATCCTCCTCCCTACCCTCCCGACGTTTGCTCCTACTTCCCCACGGTGAACTTGCACAGAGCAGATGGAATGCGCCTTTCCAAATGTGAGTCAGATTCTGTGTACCCTCCACTTAAAACTCCCATCACATTAGGATAAAGGCAACCTGCTCTCCACAGCCCCTGCCTCTTCCTGCCCCAGCTCCTCATCCTCCTCCCTACCCTCCCTACCCTCCCGACCCTCCCGAAAGAGCCCCTTGCGCTTTCTGCCCTGTGAGCTCCAAGCTCATCCTGTGGCTGCCTCCTCCCCCCTACACTCCACCCCTACACCTTGCTTTTCCTAGGCACACTACAACCTGTCCTGCCTCGTGGCCTTTTCCTTGGTATTCCTGCTGCTGGGACTGGTCTCCCTATCACTTAAGTGTCGCTCAGATGTATCACTGTGTCCTTCCTAGTTGACCTTATGTACACCAGATGCCCTTCCCCCAGTGGCACTCTCTAGTCCCTTGCTCTGCTTTAATTTCTTCACTGTTTTTGCTATGGTCTGAATGTCTGTCTCCCCCCACAAACGCTTATGTTGAAATTCTAATGCCCGATGGGACGGTATCAGAAGGGGGGGCCTTTGGGAGGTGTTTGGTCATGAGGACGGAGCCCTCGTGAACAGAACTAGTGTTCTTAGGAAAGAGGCCCCCGAGAGCCCCTTGCGCTTTCTGCCCTGTGAGGACACAGCAACAAGTCAGCCATCTCCAACCCAGAAGAGGGCCTTGGCCAGAACCCTACCATGCTGGCCCCGTGCTCTTGGACTTCCAGCCTCCAGAACTCTGAGAAATAAATTTCTGTGGTTCATATGCCATCCAGCCATGGCATTTTGTTATGGCAGCTCAAACAGACAAAGAAAGTACTGGCCACTCTATGAAATTGTACCAGTTGTGCATGTATTTAACCCATGGTATTTATTTTGTGCAATATTAATGTAATGCATGTTAATTTTATGCAATATTAATTTAATGCATAAAATAATACCCTCCTGACAGTTCCTATCTCTTTACCTATCTCTATCTGAATAGCACTTCTCACCACCCGCATGTTACTCATTTATGTGTTTTGCCTGTTATAGTCTGTCTGTCTCGTTAGAATGCAAGCTCCCTAAGGGCAGGAATCTTGATGGTGCCTGGCAGTGCTCTGTATGGAGTCAGCCTGCAGTAAATATTTGTTGAATCAGTGAGCAAGTCTGTGCCCATTTCCTGTCTCCTTTCTGAAACACAAGTTGCCTCTCCGGATCCAGCGAGGAAGGAAGGCTCCATTACCCCTGTCGTCCACATCCCATTTCTCACTGTGTGGGAGGCTGGCTCATCTCTGGTTTGGAAGGCCTCTCTAATCTCTGGGCACCAGCAGTGCAGATGTATCTCAAGTCGACACAGGCCACGACAGAGCAGCTGGTGAGAAAATTCCTTGTGCAGGGCTCTAGGTTCATGGTCATCAGACATGGGCCGGCCATACGGCCATGCAGTGTCCCCGAGGGGCCTCTGAGGAGACAGCAGCCCAGGCAGCGTCCCTTCCGTGGCGTCAGGAGATCAGACTGCCGTGGGAAGGGAGGAGTCTTGACAAAGTGGTCTGGTATCTCTCCAGGTTCGAGACCAGCATGCCCGGGGGGGCCGCTCTGCCCTGCAGCTGCTCATGGACTTGCCGTAGGCTCTCCTCTTCAAGTGTGCCCGGGACTGCAGCCTTAACTCTTGGCCCATTCAGCCCCTTCATCTTCTCCATCCTGAGCTCCTGACACAACACACTCTCAGCTAGCATAAGTCACACGAATTGCCACTTTTGCATGTCCATGTGTGTGGTAAAATGTACCTAAGGCTTATCATTTTAGCCATTTTAAGTGTACAGCTGAGTGGCATTAAGTACATTTGAGAACTTGGCCCTTCAGCCTCATTTTGCTCAGGCAATAACATCTTCTTTATTGACACAAGCCTGCCTTCCCCTGGGCGTCCTTCTTCCACCCTGGTCACTTCTCAATCTTCTTTGTGAGCATCTCATAACCTGACCTCCAGACGTTAACATTTCCCAGGGCTTGGCCTCCTGCTCTGGTCTACACACGCTCATAGGTGATTATATACGTTCCCACTGGTTTAAGTACCATCCGTAATTTGATGACCCCCAAATTTAGATCTGCAACCCACATCACTCCTCTGAGTTCCAGACTCACATACACAACCACCTCCTTAAAATGCCCCCTTGGATATCTCACGGGCATCTCATTGTTAATAAAGCCAATTCTCAATCCTCAATCCTTCCCCTCAAATCTTCACGTTCCTCCATCTCTGTAAATGGTACCACTATCCACACAACTGTTTAAGTAAGAAAATGAGGACACCTCCTTTATTATAATCTCTCTCTGCCTCCAATTCAATCCATTACCAAGTCCTGTTGGTTTTGTTTCTCCCTCCAAAATATTTCTTGACTCCATCCACCTCTCTTTCATGTGCTTCCTAATATGTGATTCATCCCAGCCCCAGCTTTCACCTGGATGGTATCCTCACCGGATGTTCTTACTTCTGGGCTTCCACATCTACAATCTATTATCTCTGCAGAAATTAGGTCACGGGGCATGTCTCCTTCCTAAAACCTTTAATAGTTTCTAGTTATACCTCAAATAAAACACAAATGTTTCATCACGGCCAATAAATCCTAAATGATCTGGGTCTTGCCTAATGCTCCAAGTTCATCCTGTGGCTGCCTCCTCCCCCCTACACTCCAGCCACCCCGGCCTCCTTTTTCCCTTGAACATACAGAACTCTCTACTTTGTGGCCTTTGATTATACTCATCCCTTTCCCTAGAGATACATACATTCACCGCCTTTTCCCCTGGCTGCCTCCTTCTCCTCCTTCAGAACTCAGTTACATGTTATGGCTTTAGAGAGGTTTCCCTGACCACCCTAATTAGCTACATTTTCTACTTCTGCATTCTGGTAATTTCTTTCTTAGCATGAATTACAATTTGTGCTCAGTTGATCATTTGAAAGTATTTTTTATACCTTCTTAGTGTCAGACAGTAAGGTAGGCCCAGGGGATACAGCTGTAAACAAAATCTGATACAAGCCCATACTCTAACAGAGCTTTTAGTGCAGTAAAGAAAACATATATTAATTTATTTTAAAAAATCACAACTGTGAGTGTATAATACAAAGTGGCATGAGTACTACAAAGAAATTTCTTTTTTTTTAAGATTTTATTTTTATTTATTTATTTATTTGAAAGAGAGAGAGAGCGCGTGTGCACATGAGCATGGGGAGAGGCAGAGGGAGAGGGAGAAGCAGACTCCCTGCCAAGGAGGGGACCGATGCAGGTCTTGATCCCAGGACCCTGGGATCATGACCTGAGCCAAAGGCAGATGCTTAACCAACTGAGCCACCCAGGCGCCCAGAAATTTCTATTTCAGAATATAATTAAGAAGCTAGCACCGGACTAGAATGTGGTTAGGCTTCCCCAGAGAAGCAACCCTTCAGCTGGCATCTGAGGAATTAGCAGGGGTTTACCAGGCAAAGGGAGGAGAACAGCTTTCCAGGCAGAAGGAAGAACTGATGCAAAGATCTTTCAGCAAGGTGGAGCAAAATTCTAGGAAGGTCAGGGCGGCAGCTGCAGAGAATGAAACATAGAAGTGCACGGATGTGTCAGGAGCCTAGCCAGGAAACACCATGCCTGGGCCTCATAGGCCACACCAAGGAACGTAGTTCAATCCCAGAAGGAAAATCGAGCTGTTCAAGGTTTTAAGTAGGAGGTGGGTTAGAGGTCAGGACTCACACGATGGCATCTGCTTTTGCGCAAGATCACTCTAACTACAGTGCTTGGGGAGGTCATGGAAGAGCTGAGAGGCCAGTGGGGAGCTTCAGGGCTAGCCTGGGGAGTTGTGATGATAGCAGGCTCGGGGGCCGGCTGCAGAGACAGGGAGAAGAGGACACACTGGGATGATATTCAGAAATCAAATCAATAGGAATTTATGGTGGATTCGATACACATAATGAAGGAGAAGGAAGTCTCAAGGAAAACTCGATTTCTGACTTAGTGGATTTTGGGATCACTCACTGAAACAGGGAACACCAAAAACGAAAAACAGAAAATTAGACGTGAACTGGGCAGGGGCTCCCAGAGGGAGGGGAGCATGAGTTGGTCCTAGCCTTTTGAGTCTGAGATACCTTTGGGAAATGCAAATGGAGATATGGTAGGATTGAGAGAAGCAAGGGTATCGCACGCTTGGGTCAAGAGCCCCGTACAGGGTGTGAGCCAAAGCTCTAATTTAAGGGTTCACTGATGTATGTGCAAAGGACTGGATATTCGTGTCCCCCCAAAATTCATATATTGAAATCCTAAACCTTAATGAGTCCTTTGGGGGGTGATTAGCACATAGCATGGAGCCCTCATGAATGGGATTAGTGCCCTTATAATCAAGGTAAACTCCACTGTTTTGAGTCTGGGGAACTGAGAAGTTTATCTTTAGCCAAGATGAGAGAGTCCGTGGGAGGAGAAAGCTTTGGGTGAAGATCACTAGCTCGATTCTAGCCTGTTAAGTTGGAGGTGACTAAGGTGCAACTGCTGGGGTAAGGTGTTCCAAGACAGTCAGGGCTGGAGGTAGAAAATGTTGAGCCATCAGCACTTGGATGGTACTTAAATAGATGATATTTAAAAACAATGGGATTAGATGAGGTCACCTTGAGAGTAAGGGTTAAAAAAAGAAGAGGTCTGAGCATGAGGCCCTGGGACATCCCCAGGTTTGGAGGGCAGGAAGATGGGAGAAGCCAGCAAAGGAGACTGAGAAGAAGGGACCAGCGAGGAAGAAGGAGAGCCAGGAGAAAAGAGTTGTTCTAGAAGCTAAGAAAGGAAAACACTTCAAGGTGGAGAGAGGTAACAACCAAGTGCAGCTGATAGGGGCGCCTGGGTGGCTCAGTCGGTTAAGCGTCTGTCTTCAACTCAGACCATGATCTCAGGGTCCTGGGATTGAGCCCCACGTTGTGCTCTCTGCTCAGCGAGGAACCTGCTTCTCCCTCTCCCTCTGCCTGTCGCTTCCCCTACTTGTGCATGTGCGCGCTCTCTCTCTCTCTCTTCCTCTGTCAAATAAATAATCTTTTTAAAAAATAAATGTAGCTGATAGGTCCAGTTAGGTGAGAACCAAGGAATATGGCCACTGGATTAGCAGTGTGGACATCACTGTTGACCTTGAAAAGATTCATTTCCACGGTAACCCACAGAGGAGAAAGATGGGAACCAGTGGGTATGGACAACTTTTCTAGGAGTTTCACTGTAAAACAAAGGAGATAAATGTAGCAATAGCTGGAAGGGAGAGTGAGGCCCAAAATAGATTTGAGGGTTTTTTTAAATGGAAGAAATAGCAACATATATGAACATGGATGGGAATGGTCGGCGTAATACAGAAATAAAATGAGTAGAGTGAATACAAATGAGTAATTCAGGACTGAAGGATGAGAACTACTATAGCAATGCTGTTGAGTAGGAGAGGGGAAGGGAGCAAGTCTTCAGGTGGAAGGGTTAGTGTAAGGCTGGAGCAGAGACTACTCACCCCTAGTGTGGGAAATAAGACAACAATGTGGGTAGGTGGGTCCATATGTGGGTGGGAGCTTTTGCAAGTTCTCTGCCAACGGTGTTCATTTTCTCAGGAAAATGGGAAAAAAAGAGCATCCGTGGAGAGTAAAGAGAGGGATGCGGAGAAGGGGAACTGAGAAGAGAGAGGGAAACACAAAATGGTCATCTGGCAGAGGGAAGGGCAAATGGACCAGGAGGTAGAGGGTAATGGCTGGGCAATGCTAGGGCTCCACATAAGTTTAGTGATCAACTATTTACCATGACCTTGAAGATTAGGAGTTTTAAATTACTGATCTTGAAGGTGGGGCAGATTCAGACAATGCCAATATCCACCCTGGGCTGCACAGGCTGTTTACCTTGGAAGCTCACAGGATTTTGCTGCTGCCCTTTGAATTTCTGATCTCTCTCTAGTATCTGCTCCCACAATCGCTTTTTCTCCTCTTTCCAGCCTCCTTCCCAGGGATATGACTCAGGCTTGGGAATGGGGGTTGGAAAATCCAGATCTCAGGGACACGGTCGAAGACAAATTGGCAGGACCTGTGTCCATATGACAGTTCGGCAGCTCCAAACCCAGTCAATCACTACTCAGGTTCTCTACAAGAAGTGGAGCTTCTGGGCTTGCACCCTTGGTCACCTTGCCCCAACTCCCCACCCCTACGAAGGGTGTGGGTGGTTGCTGACATCTCTCCCTCTCCTGGAATCCCATTCTAAATACTGGTTGCCACTTACTGTGTGATCACTTTGTGGGGGCGCTGGATTAAAGACCATGTGTATTACAACTTTTGTTCTTTTACACCGAAAACACTGCAAAAACAGCACTTGCCCCATTGTTTACACATGAGGAAACTGATGTCTGAGGAGATTATAACTTGCCAAGGTCACCCAGCAAGTAACTGGCAGGTCTGAGACTGGACCCCAAGTCTGAACCCAGAGTCCTTGCTTTAACACTGCTGTTATACCATCTCTCAATTCCTTGCTGAAGAGCAAGACTTGAAGCAACTTCAGTCAAAATGTTTATGTTAATTATTGTCTCCTCCCCTCTCCTTCCTGCAGAGCCAGTTTTCTCTAAGGTGACGGTCTCAATCTAGCCTTGACAGGAGAGCAGATCTACATGTAAATGGCAGGTCCTGGCTGGAGGTAAACCACTGAAGGGCTAATTCCTGCCACCCGGGAGGAAGGAGGAAGAGAGGGAAAGAGGAGGGAAGTTAGGGACCACTGCTATAGTCCAGGACCCCAGTGAGGGAGGTGGAAAACACTGGGAGAGACGGATACTCCCACAGTCCCTTTCTCCAATGAGTTCCCCATCGCTGTATTTCCCCCAAATTACCCATCGGAGTAACGTATCTCCAGCTCACCATCCCAACTGAGATCTTAGTGGTGACCATTATGACAAAGTATTCCACTTTCTCTAATTGGTCTTGTCCTGGCATGATGGCCACCTGCAGGATTCTTTTCAAAATATGCCACCATTCCAAAACTGAACTGTCAAAGAGCAGAGCCCTGAGAGAATAAGGAAGGAGAGGTAAGCCTCACAGGCTTACCTGGAGACTCCCTGCCGGGTCCATGAGGCAGTTCTAGGCTCTCCCCAGCGCCAAGGTAGGGAGCAAAAGGGCTACTGACATCACATTTTGCTCACTGTCCCTCAAGATATACATTTCCACGGGGAGGGGGGAGATCACATCATCGTTTGAGTAAACACATACATTTGATTCCTTTTCCTATGAAACGTAAGCTGCATGACCTCAAATTGCATTTTATTTTCCACAATTTTCTATATTTCTGAAGATTTCTGCAATAACCCTGCATTACATGTATAATGGGGATGGGTATTAAACTTTCATTTGTTTTTCAGGGACAAGCTGGAAATAAGATGCCCGAGAAGGTAATGAAGTGGCTGGTGTGCAGTAAGAACGATGTCGGCTCTCGCAGAAATGCCTCTCCCAGGTTGGAATCCTTCTCGCTGGTGTGTCTAAAAGTCATAAGCGCAGATGCTGTGGTAGCAGTCTGGATCATTAGTGGGATGTGCTGGGGGACCGCACTATGCTTGAAGCTGGCAGGAAAGATATTGGGCTGGTCCTGGGGAGCCAGGAAGAGCAATTCCACTCATCTCAGGCTACTTAGTAAGGAAAGAATTAACCCACCAGGGGAGCCAGCCTACCAACGAGTGAATTAGTCCTTTCCTTGCCCTCAAAGCCCTGCTAAGAAGTTGCTTTTCCTTTCAAGGGGAGTGGTGGATTTCCAGGCATCACAAAGCAGTCCCGCCGTATTTAAAGAACACATATGTTCTCCAAAAAATTGTTTTCTGCAAATTAAATTTTCATATACCAAATCCTACTTTCCCATACCTTTTTTATTATCAAAATAAGTAACCTTCTTGAGAGAATACAGTCAATCCGCCTTTGGGAATATGACACAGGCAAAAGGCAACAAACTTGTTTTTTGAAACACGAGTATTTTTTAATAAGCTGCTCAAAGTAAGGTACATGTGATAAAGTTTCTCAAAATAAGTTATAAAATATGAATGTAAGTAGCCAGAAATATCTGTCCCCTTGGCCAGCAGCTTCATGGTCCAGAGGAAAACCCATAATGATAGCTGAGCTGAATAAAAGAGACTTTTGTTCTCCAGTCTTTTAGTCTCTAGAACAGTCTTCTGTAAAAAAAAAAAAAAAAAAAAATCCAGTGTTTGAATATTCAGCTGTTATCTCTTAGCTCCAAACTTACCCTTCTGTTCTGTGCTTTGTGATAGGGGTGCTCAGGCTCCCAAAGCCGCCTTCCCTGCTTAGTCAACTAGATTCTCAATAGACTAGACGATAGGGGGCGCTAGAGGGACTCTGGGTGGCTGCAGGAGGAAGCAGGGACCTGACCCTACTTGTCCACCTCCTGATCCTATCAGTGTCTCACCAGCAGGGCTTCTCCATTCTGGAAGTGGCAGCTTGGTTCCAATTTCTAGTTTTCTCCATGCTCCCAGAATGAGCCTCACTGTGCTTCCTTACTTGCAATGGTATATTGGAGCAAGCTCGCTCAAGAGAATTTCAGGGATTTTTCAAGCTAATTTTAAGCATGATTACTATTAAAAATTAAATTGCATAAACTTACTGTATTAGTTAGGGCTGTAGTAACAAAGCACCCCAAAGTGGGTGGCTTAAACAGCAGAAGTTTCTTTTTTCTCAGTCCTAGAGGCCAGAAGTCCAAGATCAAGTTGTCTTCAGGATTGGTTCTTTCTGAGGGCTGGGAGGAAGAATCCGTTCCATGTCTCTCCCCTAGCTGCTGGTGGTTTGTGGGCAATCTTTGGCATTCCTTGTCTTATAGAAAAATCACTCCAATCTCTGCCTTTATGTTCACGCAGTGTTCTCCTTGTGGTCATGTATGTCTCCAAACCTCCCCTTGGAAGGACACAAGTCATGTTGGATTAGAGCTCATCCTATTGACCTCATTTTAACTTGATTACCTCTGTAGAGACCCAGTCTCTAAATAAGGTCAATTCTGAGATACTGGAGCTAAGAACTCCAACATACATTTTTGGGGGACATACTTCAATCCATAACACCATTAAACAAATTATAGAAATCTGGAGAACAGACGATGGTTGCCAGGGGTTACAGAAGGGGAATGACAGCATGACCATGAAGGGGCAGCAAGAGGGAATTTCTTTGTGATGACGGGAGAGTTTCGTATCTAGATTGTGGTGGTGGTGGTTATACACATCTCTATAGATGATAAAATGCCATAAAAATATACACAAAGACATAAAAAATGAGTGATTGCAAAAACCGGTCCAGGTCTGTAATCAAATTAATCGTATTGTGCCAGTCTATTTCCTGGGTTTAATGATGTACAAATGTCGCTCTTGGGTAAAGCTGGAAGATGCCATAATTGGTACAGGGGTACTGTTTTTGCAACTCCTTATAAGTCTATAATTATTTTTAAATTTAAAAAGGCATTAAAAAAAAGACACACACACACACAAAAAAAACCAAATAATCCAATTAAAACTGGGCAGAGAACCTGCATAGACGTTTCTCTGAAGAAGACCTCCAGACGGCCAACAGACACATGAAAAGATGCTCAACATCCCTCATCATCAGGGAAATGCAAATCAAAACCACAATGAGAAATCACCTCACACCTGTCAGAATGGCTAGTGTCAACAAGACAAGAAATAACAAGTGTTGGGGAGGAGAAAAAGGGAACCCTTGTGCACTGTTGGTGCAGCCACTCTGGAAAACAGTATGGAGGTTCCTAAAAAAAAAAAAAAATCAAAATACCATATAACCCATTAATTCCACTACTGGGAGCCTATTAATTCCACTACCCAAAGAAAACAAAAACGCTAAAGATATATGCACGCTTATGTTTATTTATTCCAACAGTTCTTACATTAGCCAAGATATGGAAGCAACCTTAATGCCCATCAAAAGATAAACAGATAAAGAAAATCTATATAATATATACACACAATGGAACAGTATTCAACCATTAAAATAGAGTGAGATCCTGCCACTTGAGACAACACGGATGGACCTTGAAGCTATTATGCTGATGTGAAATAAGTCTGACAGCAAATATATGATTTCACTTATATGTGAAATCTAAAAACCAAAACAAATGAAAAACAAAGCAGAAACAGACCAATAAATACAGAGAACAACCTGGTGGTTGCCGGGGGCGGGGAGAAAAATGGGTGAAGTGGAGTGGGAGGTACAGGCTTCCAGTTATGGAATGCATAAGCCATGGGAACAGAAGGCACAGCATAGGGAACAGAGTCCGTGATACCGTAGTCATGTTGTAGGGTGACAGATGGCGGCTGCCCTTGTGGTAAGCACAGCCTAGCTTAGAGCTGTTGAAGCTGAAACCTGAAACTCACATAACATTGTGCGTTAACTCTACTTCGATTAAAAAAAAAAAAAAATCGGGCGCCTGGGTGGCTCAGTTGGTTAAGCGACTGCCTTCGGCTCAGGTCATGACCCTGGAGTCCCAGGATCGAGTCCCACATCGGGCTCCCTGCTCAGCAGGGAGTCTGCTTCTCCCTCTGACCCTCCCCCCTCTCATGCTCTCTCTCTCTATCTCATTCTCTCTCTCAAATAAATAAATAAAATCTTTAAAAAAA